>NW_020664420.1:19212391-19212586 GCF_002925995.2 Terrapene triunguis
TGCTGTGTTTGCCCAGCCCCTGCTCCAGAGGGCCTGGGCTCCTGTACCGCTGTGTTTGCCCAGCCCCTGCTCCAGAGGGCCTGGGCTCCTGTGCTGCTGATTGCCCAGCCCCTGCTCCAGAGGGCCTGGGCTCCTGTACTGCTGACTGCCCAGCCCCTGCTCCAGAGGGCCTGGGCTCCTGTACTGTTGTGTGTA
>NW_020664420.1:19212596-19212866 GCF_002925995.2 Terrapene triunguis
TGCTCCAGAGGGCCTGGGCTCCTGTACTGTTGTGTGTACCCAGCCCCCGCTCCAGAGGGCCTGGGCTCCTGAACTGTTGTGTGTGCCCAGCCCCTGCTCCAGAGGGCCTGGGCTCCTGGACTGTTGTGTTTACCCAGCCCCTGCTCCAGAGGGTCTGGGCTCCTGTACTGTTGTTTTCCTCAGCCCCTACACCCGAGCGCCTGATTCCGGAGCAACGGCTATCGAGCACGTCTGCAGTGAGTCGGCGTGGCTCCCCTCCCGCCTCGGACG
>NW_020664420.1:19212876-19337980 GCF_002925995.2 Terrapene triunguis
CAGTGAGTCGGCGTGGCTCCCCTCCCGCCTCGGACGGTAGAGCCCCGACTCACACTACTACAGGCCTGCTAAACTCAGGGTTGTGAATTCAATCCTTGAGGGGGCCATTTAAGGATCTGGGGCAAAAATTGGAACTTGGTCCTGCTAGTGAAGGCAGGGGATTAGACTCGATGACCTTTCAAGGTCCCTTCCGATTCTATGAGATAATATAATATATGGAGATATACCTATTATATTAGATTATGAAATCTGAATTTGTGAATGATGCGGTTGAGATGGCGGAGGTTGAGGATAGGTCTCCAACAGCCTTTCTTTTTGAGTAACAGGAAGTAAGGAGAGGAAAAACCCACTCCCTTGGTATTGAGTAGGGAAGAATTCTATCAATCCTCACTACAACAGGGAGTTCACCTTGTTTGAGAATATTCTCATGAAAGTGGTCCCTGAACAGGGGTAGAGAGGGTTTTTTGGAGAAGATAGGGATGCAAACTCTATCATTTAGTCAGACTGGATGATGTTCAGCATCCACTTGTCCATTGTTATTGCACTTCAGGTGTTGAAAAGAGTGCTAATCAACCCCCAAATAGTGCGTAGGGGTCAGGAAGTGTTGGGAGGCTCTCAAGCACCCATCAAAAATAACATCAAGGCAGAGGCTGAGGTGGAGATACATAGCCTGTTGCAGAGGGTGTGGGGAAACAGGTCATTTGAACCTTCTGTCTCTTGTGAGGTGGTTCATAGGATCTCTAATGGAAAAACTACTAAGCAATATGTCCAAGGGAATAAATCTATAATAGATCTATAAAACACTAAACTGTAGACTATAAAAACTGTATGACTGTTAAAACTATTTACAAAACTAAAACTAATTCTTATTTTGTAGGACAAAGCTGAAGCTATGGACACTGGTGGTTCCGAAAACGAGTACTGAGGGAGGAAATGGAGAGGCGGTCTGCCCCGCCCTTTATCCTGTCAGATGGAGGCATGAGGTGAGCCAGGTCGCACACGCAGACCAACAGACACCAGCTGCGTGCACATGCATAACCTCCCACAGTGGAATACAATAGGGACCATTACTCAAAGAACCTTTCATGCCAGGGCTGTGTCTATTCTGTGCTTCAGGCTATAGCCTGACTGTGAAGCATTCAGGATAATGGCAGATGCAACACGTTGCTTGAGCTTAGTTGTCACTACTTTCTCAATCACTTTGCCTAGTAATGGGAGGTCAGATATAGTGTGTTAGTCGGAGAGAATTTCTATATCAAGTTTTGGTGTTTTGAGAATCAAGCAGATGATCCGTCTTCCTGAGAGCCATGCTTTTCTGAAGAACTTTCTAGCTATAAATATGGTTATGATTAAATAGAAAGCCTATCTGAGAGGCAATTTAAAAACAATTTAATAAGGTCACTTTTAACAAACTGTATTCTATTTGCAAGATTAGCTTTAGTGATCTACTTTCTACCAGTCATACCTTTGGATCATTTTGATTAATGGCTACTGCCAGTAAGAGTCCATCCCTTGAAAATGCAGTAAGCAAAGCTCCTCTCGACTTTACTGACACACACACTGGAACCAGAGTGGGCAGAGAACATGCTTGCTGTGCCCAGTGGATATGATAAGGTAAAGAACTGAAAAAAAAAAAAATTATATTAAATGAGGAATAATGGTGCATAAACAAACGAGCGAAATACAACCTAGATGGAGCTAATAAAAGATGGGTGCACAACTAGTTGGAAAACCGTTTCCAGAGAGTCATTATCAGTGGTTTGCACTCAAGCTGGAAGGGCATATCGAGTAGGGTCCCACAAGGGATCAGTTCTGGGTCCGGTTCTGTTCAATATCTTCATCAGTTATTTAGATAATGGCATAGAGAGTACACTTATAAAGTTTGTGGATAATACCAAGCTGGGAGGGGTTCCACGTGCTTTGGAGAATAGGATTAAAATTCAAAATGATCTGGACAAACTGGAGAAATGGTCTGAGGTAAACAGGTTGAAATTCAATAAGGACAAATGCAAAGTACTCATTTAGGAAGGAACAATCAGTTGCACACCTACAAAATGGGCAATGACTGCTTAGGAAAGAGTTCTGTGGAAAGGGATTTGGGGGATCATAGTGGATCACAAGATAAATATGAATGAACAGTGTAACACTGTTGCAAAAAAAGCAAACATTCTGGGATGTATTAGCAGGAGGGTTGTAAGCAAGACACAAGAAGAAATTCTTCTGCTCTACTCTGCACTGAATAGGTCTCAACTGGACTACTGTGTCCAGTTCTGGGTAGACTAACTGGAGAAAGTCCAGAGAAGATCAACAAAAAAAATAAAGGGTCCAGAAAACATGACCTAGGGAAGATTGCAAAAATTGGGTTTGTTTAGTCTGGAGAAGAGAAGACTGGGGGCGAGAAGGGGGGGATGAGAACAGTTTTCAAGTACATAAAAGGCTGTTACAAGGAAGAGGGAGAAAAATTGTTCTCCTTAACCTCTGATGATAGGACAAGAAACAATGGGCTTAAATTGCAGCACGGGTGGTTTAGGCTGGACATTAGGAAAAACTTCCTGACTGTCAGGATGGTTAAGCACTGAAATAAATTGCCTTGGGAGGTAGTAGAATCTCTATCATTGGAGATTTTTAAGAGCAGGTTAGACAAACACCTGCCAGGGGTTGTCTAGATCAATGGTTCTCAACCAGGGGTACTTGTACCCCTGGGGGTACGCAGAGGTCTTCAAGGGTGTACATCAACTCATCTAGATATTTGCCTAGTTTTACAACAGGCTACGTAAAAAGCACCACTGACGTCAGTACAAACTAAAAAGAACAGGAGTACTTGTGGCACCTTAGAGACTAACAAATTTATTAGACTAATAAATTTGTTAGTCTCTAAGGTGCCACAAGTACTCCTGTTCTTTTTGCGGATACAGACTAACACGGTTGCTACTCTGAAACCAGTACAAACTAAAATTTCATACAGACAATGATTTGTTTATACTGCTCTATATACTATACACTGAAATGTTAGTACAATATTTATATTCCAATCAATTTATTTTATAAATTATATAGTAAAAATGAGAAAATAAGCAATTTTTCAGTAATAGTGTGCTGTGCTACTTTTGTATTCTTATGTCTGATTTTGTAAGCAAGCAGTTTTTAAGTGAGGTGAAACCTGGGGGTACACAAGACAAATCAGACTCTTGAAAGGGGTACAGTAGTCTGGAAAGGTTGAGAGCCACTGGTCTAGATAATATTTCCTCCTGCCATGAGTGCAGGGTACTGGACTAGATGATCTCTCGAGGTCCCTTCCAGTCCTACAATTCTATGAATTATAAACATTAAATAAAAGTAATATCTCAGAGTAAATTTAGCTGATGAACAAAATTTAATTTATTACAAGTTAAAAATTCTCTGTATTTATAAAAAAAGCTTATAAAATGATTGCTGAAGGTTGAGACTGAATTTGTTTATTTGTATTCAACCATAATTCTGGCCTTGCATATAAATGCCCCAAATAAGCGCACACCGGAGGAGACTGGAAGCCCCTTCATCTGGTCTGCCACCGCTACAAACAGCTGGTTCGACTTCATGAAAGGCTTCGTGTGCTCAATGTCAAATGCCAGTGCTCTCCGCACATCCAGTGAGTGAAGCCTCTGCTCCTGTACATTACCATGTGGCTCAGGATAGAAAATGGGTAGAAAAATGTCCTGGCCGATATGGAATTGGGATACCACCTTGGGCAGGAAGGCTGGGTGTGGCCTGAGCTGTACCTTGTCCTTGTGGAAGACTGTGTAGGGGGGGGTCAGAGGTTAACACTTTTAACTCCAACACCTTCCTGGCCGAAGTGATGGCAACCAGAAAGGCACTGAAGGAAACACGTAGCCAGTGGCTCGAATGGGGCTCCCATTAGTCTAGCTAGGACCAGGTTGAGGTCCCAAGCCGGTACCAGTGGACGGGACTGTGGATATAGCCATCCCATGCCCTTAAGGAAACTGCCCACAATAGGGTTGGTGAATACTGAGCACCCTAACTCTCCTGGGTGGAACACTGAGATGGGCGCGAGGTGTACTTTGATGGATGATCTGCCATGCCTTGCTGTTTCAGATGCAGTAGATAGTCCAGGATGAATGGTATAGATGCCTGAAGTGGGGGTACGTGACTGCAATAGCACCAGCATGAGAACCTTTTCCACTTGGCCAGATAAGTGGCTCTGGTGGAAGGTTTCCTGCTACCAAGGAGCACCTCCCTCACCGATCCTGTGCATTGGCGCTCCATTGGGTTTAACTATGAAGCTTCCAAGCCATGAGATGGAGGGACTGGAGGTCTGGGTGAAGCAGGCAGCCATGGTCCTGTGTAATCAGATCAGGGAGGAGTGTGATCAGGGTGTCCACTGACAGCTCCAGAAGCATGGTGTACCAATGTTGGTGTGGCCACGCAGGAGCCAGCAGAATTACCTCCGCCCTGTCTCTGCGGATCTGGAGGAGAACCGTGTGGACAAGACGTATCACAGGGAAAGCATACAATAGACAGTTCCCCCAGGGTAGCATGAACACATCTGAGATAGAGCCCGGACTGTGCTTTTGGAAGGAGCAAAATGTTGGACACTTCCTGTTGCTCCTGGTCTACCTTTAGAAGCTACCTTTAGAACCCCCACCTTTAGAAGAGGGAATGTATGATGTCCGGCCAGATGGACCACTCGTGACTGCGGAACGACCTGCAAGCTCGTTCCGTGCTCCCAGGAGATAGGACACCTCCAGGTGAATGGAGTGGGCTATACAAAAATCCCACAAGTGAAGAGCCTCCTGACAGAGAGGGGAGGAGCGGGCTCCACCCTGCCGGTTTATGTAAAACATGGCAGTGGTGTTGTTGGTCAACACCGCCATGCACTGACCTTTCAATATGGTATGGAAGGTCTGGCAGGCTAGTCTCATCACTCTGAGCTCCTTTATATTGATGTGGAGCGGGATCTTGGACTGCAACCACCTGTCCTGAGTCTGTAGGTCTCCTAGCTGAGTCCCCCAATGCAGGTCTGACATATCCGTTACTAAGGTCATGGATGGTTTAGGGGTGCTGAATGGGACCCCTCCGCAGACCATGCGAGGGTCCAACCACCAGCCTAGGGTATCTAAAACTCACACCGGTATTGTTACTACCAAGTCTAAACTGTCTCGACTTGGGTAATAAGCTGAGGCGAGCCACGCCTCAGCTGGCCTGAGCTTCAGCCTGGCATGCCTGACCACATAGGTGCATGCCACCATGTGTCCCAGAAGACTGAGGCATGTCCTCGCTGTCTTGGTGGGATATTGTCTGAGAGTCTGAATGACGTTTGATAGTGTTTGGAATCTAGATTCTGGCAGAATGGCTCTTGCCTGAACCGCGTCCAGCACCACCCCAATGAATTCTATTCGTTGGGTAGGTGACAAAGTCGACTTGTCCACATTGAAAAGACCTAATCTCTGGAAGGTCTCTCTGACTAACCGGACCTGGGAGTCCACCTGCTCCCTGGAGTGTCCCCGCAGCAGCCAGTCGTCAAGGCAGGGATACACCTGCACCTGCCTCTTGCAGAGAAAAGCTGCGACCACGGACATGCACTTGGTGAACACCTGGGGGGCTGTTGATAACCCGAATAGGAGCACTGTGAACTGGTAATGTATGCAGTTGACAACAAACCTCAGGAAATGTCTGTGGGCTGGCCAAATGGCTATATGAAAGTACGCGTCTTTCATATCAAGGGCAGCATACCAGTCCCCTAGATCCAGGGAAGGAATAATTGTGCTCAGGGAGACCAAGCGGAACTTCAACTTCACCATGAACTGATTAAGTCCTCACAGATCTAAGATGGGTCTGAGACCCCCCCTTTGTTTTGGGGATTAGGAAATAACAGGAGTAGAATTCCTTGCCCCTTAGCTCCTGAGGAACCTCCTCCACTGCTGCTATAGCGAGAGGCGATTGCACCTCCTGGATAAGGAGTTGCTCGTGAGAGGGGTCCCTGAAGAGGGACAGGGAAGGAGAGTCGGAGGGAGGGTACGAGCAGAATTGGAGAGAATATCCCACTTCTACAGTGCGAAGAACCCAGCAGTCCGATGTTATATGGGACCACGCACAGTAGAAGTGGGGATAGATGGTTCAGAAATGGGGGGAAGGATCCAGGATAGTGGCTGGTACGCTGTCCTCAGGCATCCCTTGAAAATCCTTGCTTGGACCCTGACGATGGCTTGGCTGAGAGAGGGTTGGAAGGTCTATGCCTATTATTCCTACCCCTACAGTGGTATGAATCCTGCCTCGGGAGGGGCTGGTATTGCTTCTGCTGCTGTTAGGGTTGAGACTTGAAGGGTTTTCTCTGGGTAGCAGGAGTGTTCATCACCAGAGATTTCATAGTTGTCCTCAAGTCTTTTAGGCTGTGAAGCTTCGAGTCTATCTGGCCTGAAAACAGCCCTGCACCCTCAAAGGGAAGGTCCTGCAGGGTCTGCTGAACTTCCAGGGGAAGCCTGGAGCCATGCGGTTCTCCTCATGACCATACTCATTTGGAGTACTGTGTGCAGTTCTGGTCTCCCATGTTTAAAAAGGATGAATACAAACTGGAACGGGTACAGAGAAGGGCCACTAGGATGATCCGAGGAATGGAAAACCTGTCGTATGAAAGGAGACTCGAGGAGCTCGGTTTGTTCACCTTAACCAAAAGAAGGCTGAGGGGGGATATGATTGCTCTCTTTAAATATATCAGAGGAATAAATACCAGGGAGGGAGAGGAATTATTTCAGCTCAGTACTAATGTGGACACGAGAACAAATGGATATAAACTGGCCGTCGGGAAGTTTAGGCTTGAAATTAGACAAAGGTTTCTAACCGTCAGAGGGGTGAAGTTCTGGAACAGCCTCCCGAGGGAAACAGTGGGGGCGAAAGACCTCTCTGGCTTTAAGATTAAACTTGATAAGTTTATGGAGGGGATGGTTTGATGCGATAACGTGATTTTAGTCAATAGGTCAATAACGTGCCATCGCTGGTAATTAGTAACAATGGTCAATGATGGGATATTAAAAGTTACTACAGAGAACTTTTTTCCGGGGGTGTCAAGGCTGTATCCCCACTTTGAACTTTAGGGTACAAGTGTGGGGGCCTGCATGAGGACTTCTAAGTTTAACTACCAGCTTAGTTCTGGTCCGCTGCCATCATTCCCTTCCCTGGGAAGCTTTGAGAAACCTTTCACCAACTCCTGGTGAATACAGATCCAACTCCCTTGGATCTAAAAACAAGGAAAAATCAATCAGGTTCTTAAAAAGAAGGCTTTTAATTAAAGAAAAAGGTAAAAATCATCTCTGTAAAATCAGTATGGAAAATAACTTTACAGGGTAATCAAACTTAAAGAGCTCAGAGGACCCCCCTCTAGTCTCAGGTTCAAAGTACAGCAAACAAAGATAAACACTCTAGTAAAAGGTACATTTACAAGTTGAGATAAAGTAAAACTAAGATGCCTTGCCTGGCTTTTTACTTACAAGTTTGAAATATGAGAGACTTGTTTAGAAAGATGGGGAGAACCTGGATTGATGTCTGGTCCCTCTCAGTCCCAAGAGCGAACAACCCCTTAAACAAAGAGCACAAACAAAAGCCTTCCCCCCCCCCCCCCAAGATTTGAAAGTATCTTGTCCCCTTATTGGTCCTTTGGGTCAGGTGTCAGCCAGGTTCCCCGAGCTTCTTAACCCTTTACAGGTAAAAGGATTTTGGAGTCTCTGGCCAGGATGGATTTTATAGTACTGTACACAGGAGAGCTGTTACCCTTCCCTTTATAGTTATGACAGGGGGGTCTGGCTAGAGAATCTTGCCCACATGCTCGGGGTTCAGCTGATCGCCATATTTGGGGTCGGGAAGGAATTTTCCTCCAGGGTAGATTGGCAGAGGCCCTGGAGGTTTTTCGCCTTCCTCTGCAGCATGGGACAGGGGTCGCTTGCTGGAGGATTCTCTGCGACTTGAAGTCTTTAAATCGTGGTTTGGGGACTTCAACAGCTGAGTCAAGGGAGAGAATTATTCCAGGAGTGGGTGGTCAGCTTTTGTGGCCTGCATCATGCAGGAGGTCAGACTAGATGATCATAATGGTCCCTTCTGACCTTAAAGTCTATGAGTCTATGAGTGCCGCGGAGTCAGTGAAGTCGAGGGAGGCCTGCAGGGATGTCCTGGCCACTGCCTACCCCTCCTCGACCAGAGCAGAGAACTCAGCCTTCGACTCAGTGGGGAGCAACTCCTTCTTTTTGGACATAGAGTCCCACGAGTTAAAATTATACCTGCTGAGGATAGCTTGTTGGTTAGAGATCCTCAGTTGTAAGCCCCGCACGGCATAAACTTTCCTGTCAGGAGGTCCATATGTTTGGCCTCTTTAGCCTTGGGAGCCGGCACCTGCTGCCCCAGGCGCTCCTTCTCATTTACCGCCAAGATCACCAGGAGCAAGGGTGTGGGTGGGAGAATAAAAACTCATATCCCTTGAAGCGAACAAAGTGTTTTCTCTCTATACCCCTGGCGGTGGGAGGAATGGAGACTGGAATCTGCCACAGGGTATTATAATTGCTGTAAATAGTTTTAATGACCAGCAACGACACTCTGGAAGGACCTTCCAGGGCGAGAATGTCCACCATCAGGTCCTCTGACTCGATGACTTCCTCCACCTGTAGGCCCATGTTATGGGCAATGCGGCGGAGCAGATCCTGGTGCGCCCTGTAGTCAATGGGCAGAGGACCTGAAGCTGACGCTCCTGCCACCGCCTCATCAGGCGAAGATGATGAGGAAGCCAGTGGGGGTACAGGGTCCTCATGACCCACTATGTGCACAGGTTGCTCCTAGGTAGCATTGGTGTCCAATGTTTCAGCATGGTCAGATGTGACCAGGCTATGAGTGGGTCTGGAGCCAGTTCTGCTGTCTCCTCTGTAGTATGAGGGGGGAGGTCTGGATAGGGTCACCTCTGTAGCACGAAGGGCAGGTCTGTCCACTGGCAACCGTGCAGGAGGATGCCCCAATGCCACAGACCTAGAAACCCTGGAAGGGGGCCTGATGGTAAGCCCAGGGGGTCCAGAAGGGCCACTGCACAGCGGGTGGCAACTATGGCTGCCAGGTCAACTGCGCATCTCTCTGGCACTTATCCAACCTGTGCCTACTGCACCACAAGTAGTAGGAGTTGGCATCAGAATCCGAGGATCCCAAGGATGACAACCAGGCACTCCACACCGAGCTCGGGCCCGGGACTTGGAGGTCAGGTGCCACTGGACGGACTGTGGCTTCCATTAACGGCTGCTTCAAACAGAAGTCGCATTCCTTCCTAGTTCTGGGCTTGAAAGCCTTACAAATCTTGCAGTGCTCAGACTTATGCACCTCCCCTAGACACTTGAGGCATGAGTCGTGGGGGTCGCTGTTGGGCATAGGCTTCTTGCATACACCGCAAGATTTAAATCCTTGGGCTTGAGGCATGCCCCGAAGCCCAACGTGGGATGAGGGGAGAACGACCCACAAACGAAGTCTATCCTAACTACAAATAACAATAAACTAACTACAAAACAAAAACTGGGTAGGACTAAGTAATAGCTAAGGGAACACTTGCAAGCAAGCGAAATGCAGATTCAACATCACCACGGACAGTAAGAAGGCACTGAAGGGGGGTCGGGTTGGCAGGATCATATATTGAGCGCTATGAGGGCACCACTCCAGGGGGCTCCTAGCCAACCCAACAGGAGCTGCTGAGGTAAAAAGTTTCCGACGACCGTGCATGTGGCACGCGCACACCTGATTGTTCACATTGATTCCAATCATTTGAAGAACTAATATTAACAAATGGAAGCGAGGTCAGAGAAAAACAATACCCATGATTAGGTGGTGGGAGGGATTGATTTCTGAAGAAATATTAAAAGGCTAAATAGACAAAGCTTTGTCGATACATAAAAGTTGTACCACTTTAATTCCCATATAGTTAAAATGGTACAACCCTCATTGTGTGGATGCAGTTATACCCCTGTTAATATGTTTCCCATATGGGAAGGGGAATAAGTTATACCAATATACAGCATCTTTATACCAGTTTAACTGCATCCGCAAAGGGCTGTACCGGTATAACTATATCAGTAAAAAGTCTCCGTTCCAGCAACCAACACAGTTATTCTAATACACAACCTGTGTGTAGACCAGGCCTAGAAATGACAAACAGGGATACAGTAAAAACACAATTTATAAATATTTGAAGTAAGTGAGAGAGGACGACAAGTTACCTAAGGTGTGTATGGAGGTGTATCACAGACTAACAGGAAGAAACTAAGAAAGGGAAAATATAGGAAAACTATCAGGAATACTTCCTGACAGTAAGCTACATTATATTCTAGGCTAATCTCCCAAAAAAACTGATAGAACCTTCATTTCTTGAGATTTGGACAAAACACTAGCCAAACACTAGACAATATACTGTAGGAAACAATATAATTTTGGCTGGGAATGGACTGGACGATCTAATATGTTTAATATCTCTAACTTTTCTGATCTTCTGTACAGGGGCACGTTAACAGCATTCATTTCCAGGTCAGGACATGAGCGAGTAAAAACTTATGGCTCGCATTCCAAATCATTAGGCCCTAAACAGAAATTCCCCTCTCTCTCTTCAGTTAAGTGTATGCAGTTGCTCTTTCACAAAATACAAGATTGGAGCAGAAAACCTCAGCTCAGAACTCCTATGCTTTATGCAAATTAGCTGACATTGCCTCTGAGCAGCTTCTTCCCAAAAAATCAACTGTAAAAACAGATCAATGTATACAGTAATAATTCACTCTGAAATAAAATTGTTTTTTTTCTTAAATTAAACATTATGAGCCCTGTATTCAACGTTAGGGAGGTGCATTTGTTGTTTATATATCTGTGCATGACTAGCTTATGTGTATATATAAGTGCTGCAGGCTAGCCATGCGCGCTTGCAAATATCTGATTTGTTCATGCACCCTAAGTATTGGTATTCATAAGCTAGTTTGGCATAAATGTCCATGGTTGTCCACTCATTACTCTGAAAACTTGACTTCAAAATGCTTTATCAAAAATAAATCAACTATTCCTTGTAAAACTGGCAAAATTTCAAATACTTTGAACTCACCTAATGTATTTGAAGCTGTTTTCATGCCACTGCAGGGCCAAAAATGTCAGCATCAAGCGTTCCCCAGAATAAAACACGAAAGAGCACAAGCAGCAGTCACCTAGTATCTGCAAAAGAAACGTTTTTTTTTCTTTTTTATAAACTTACTTGATCAGTGCAATACCTATTACTACAATTAAAATTAAATTTAATACAATATTTTTCTCTTAGCTCTAGAAGTTAGGACAAACCAATAAAAGCAATTTGCCAACCATGCTGTAACCTTGCTTAAACTATTCCAGTATCTTACGAGATACAACATTTTGGTTGCCTAAGAACTGAATATGAGACAGACTAGCCTGAGTAGGTAATAGATTACATAATCAATCTAACCATGCAATTTATCTTGTCACACTGTATTAATATTCAGTTGTGGTAATAGTTCAAATTACTCATTTTTTGTTTGTACAATTAAACTAGAAAGCACTACAGACCTCTATAGGGTCCCACACTTCCTCCTCTTAGGTTTACTGCTTTGAGAAACCAATTGCCACAGTAGACTTCTGAAACTTTAAAAAGCTAGGGTTTTTAGCTGTTAAAAAAGCATATTTGAGAGTTGCCTATACTCAAATCTTCATTTGCTACAAAAACTTTCCATACTTCTTAAAAAGGAATTGCAGGGGGGCTGTTTCTCAGAGAAGTGAACTAAAAATGGTGGCTGTGGGTAATGTGATAACATTCCATGAATCCGTACATACATATTCCTACATAGGAGCAAGTCCACCACACCTACATCTGAATTTACACCTCTAGTCTGCTGGCTTACTAGAAAATAGTAAACAAATTAAAACAAAACAAAAAAAAGATTCAAATAATTCTATGCATGTAGTGCAATATAACAAGTAGTATGTAAGCACTTTAGTTTTATTATTATTAATTTGACAGTAAATCCTACAGATTACATTTGTACAGACAAAAATGAATTGGTTGCAAAAATACATATATGATGCATGAACTGAAAGGGGACAATTAAGACACAGTTTTTCCACAGATTTTGGAATCCCATCTAGTCTCTCTTAGCCAGAAGGATCAATAATGCAGAGCCTTAAACTGATGCTTTTAAAAAATAGGAAGAAGGGTAGTGGGAGATCTTCAGAGCTTTTGGAGAGACACAGAAGTAATCACCCCTCCCAATTCAATCAAGAATAAATAAATACATGGCTGGATTCCACAAGGGGGGAGGGATAGCTCAGTGGTTTGCGCATTGGCCTACTAAACCCAGGGTTGTGAGTTCAATCCTTGAGGGGTCCACTTAGGAATCTGGGGCAAAATCAGTATTTGGTCCTGCTAGTGAAGGCAGGGGGCTGGACTCGATGACCTTTCGGGGTCCCTTCCAGTTCTATGAGATAGGTATATCTCCATATATTTAAAAAAAAGGAAAGGCCTTCCAGGTTTCTGATCCTACAATCAGATCTGCCCAATCAGTTCCCCATGCCTGCACAGAGCCATATTGAAATAACTGGGGTTATCAGCAGGTACAAGAAACCACCAACGCAGAGGAGATTGCAGGACTAAGGCCCAAAACTGGGTTTTTATAACAAAAGTTGAGACAGTAAAACATTAACAGTATGTTGCAGCAACATCTTATCATTTTGATAATACTTTAAAATAAGGTCTCTCTTCTTGGTCTCTAGTTGAAAGGAAGGTTACTTACTTTAGAGTAACTGGAGTTCTTCAATATATGTGGTCCCTATGGATATTACACTGTGAGTGTGCATGCACTCCATGTTCCTAAGACCAAAAGATTTTTCACTAGCCGTGTCCCCTGGTCTGTACCTGCACCCTGCATCACCTTGTGCTCTTATCTCAAGGCATAAAGGGAGGCATGGACCGACCTGTTTCCCCAGTTCCTTTTCTACCACAAATTACTTAGAAAAGGATCCAAAGCAATGGGGTAGGAGGGTGGGTAGTGGAATACCCAGAGAGACCACACATTTCAAAGAACTTCAGTCACTGTGAGATAAATAGCTTTCCTTTCTTTTTTTAAATGGTCGTCCTTATGGGTAGTCCACTGTGGGTGACTCACAAGCAATATTCATTGACAAGAAGGATGCAAGGAACCATGCAGGGCTGATGTATTGAAGGATGTATCTGCTGAGGAAGCTTGTATCATAGCGTAATGTCTAGTAAAGGTATGCACAGAGCCTCATGTAGCCACTCTACTGATCTCTAGGACAACACCCTGAAGAGAAGCCATGAGGCAGCCTGGGCTCTGGTTGAATGAGCCCTCATATTTTGAGGGGCAGGAGTCTTCATCAGCTCATAGCAAGGCAGGATGCAACTTGAGTTCCATTTAGAACGTCTCTGTGAGGAGACTACTTTCCCTTTTATCCACCCAGAAATGGAAATGAAGAATCTTGGAGATTGCTTGAAGGGTTTTGTCCTTTGCAGGCAGAAAGCTAAGGCTCAACGGACATCCAGAGAATGGAACTTTCTGCCTACCCTGGCAATGTGAGGCTTTGGGTAGATCTATTGGAATTCAGAGAACACCTTTGGAATGAACTTGGGGTATAACCTCAATGAAACCTTAACCTCAAGAAAGACATGTAAGGAGGATCCACGTAAAGGCCCTGAATTTACCTACTCTTCCAGCGGAGGCAACCAGAGTCAGGAAAGCCACTTCATAGACAGATGAAGAAGGTAGCAGGAGGCAAGGGTTCAAAAGAAGGATTCATGAGCATTGGCAACACAAGACTGAGTTCCCAAAGTTGGCGTTGGTTTCAGTACAGGAAGATAGATTCTGGAACAGCCTTTCAAAAACTTTACAGCCATTGGATGGGTGAAAACCAAACAATTCTCCACTGAAGGAAAATGGAAAGTGTTGATTGCTGACAAATGATGAATGATTGTGACGCAGCAGCTGGCGGAGTAGGCTATCATCTCCTCACTGGTCTCTGTTTTCAATGCTGTGGTTCATACTGCTGCTGTTGTGAATACGGTGTGCACCGGTAGCATTGCGGGACATAGTAACTCCTCTGTTGCTTCTTGAGCTTAGGGATATATAAATACCCAGGGATCACAGCATCACCCTTAAGTCTTTGAGCATATGGAGAGAATCTTCGTTCTTTACAGTGAAGAGTTTGGGCCCCATGAATGGTAAATCTTCAACCGTGGATTGCTCTTCCCCAGGGAAGCCGGAGAGATGGAGCCATGATGCCCTTCTCATTACCACTGATCTCGCTGCTGTATCCATTGAGTCAAACGCGACTTGGAGGGCTGTTCTAGATATTAGTTGACCCTCTAATACAAGTGCTGTAAATTGTTCTTATTTATCATCAGAAATAAAGTAAAGTAGACTAATTCAGAAAACTTTGTGTAGTTATTATAATCATATTTAGCCAGCACGGCTTCTTAGTTGGCTATCCTCAGATGTAGTGTAGCCAAGGAATAAGCCTTGCAGCCAAAAAGGTCGAGCCTCTTCCAGTCCTTATCATAAAAAGTGTATTCTTAGGTGGCTGTTGTCTCCCCCATTCATGGACTGCAGCAACTACGAGCAAATTGGGTGCTGGATGGGAGAAGAGGAACTCTGTGCCTTAACTGGCACATAGTATTTTTTGTCAGACCTTTTGCATGCTGGTGAAGCAGTTGCAGGGGTCTGCCAAATGGACTTGACAGGTTACATGATCACATAATTCATGCAAAGAGCGATTTTGGAAGAGGATATATTCAGAATGTCCACAAGTTTGTGCTCTGCCACCAGGACCTCTTCCAGAGAGATGTCTGGAAAACTCGCCACCCTTTTAAATAGGTCTTGAAAACTGCTTAAAATCATCCCCCATATTGTGGGGAGGAGGCATGATGGTGTCATCTGGGGAGGATAATGACAAGTGGGTAGGTGGTGTTCCTTCCTGGTCTAAGGATTCTTCTTCCTCTTCATTCCCTTCTCCCGCCGGTTCCCAGGGTCCTGTAACGAGGGGTGCAGGCGATTGCTGTGTTCTTAGTCTGGATGTGGTAGGCAGACCTTGTTGTGGGGGGTATGTTGCCCATGGATTCTGGTATGCACAGTGGGGTGAAAAGGGCATCACTGGGCCCCAGGGTGTCTGGGATCAGTATAATATGCCCCGAGGGGGTCCCCTTTTGAGTGGTTCTCGGTGGGAAGGAGATTGTGGAGGAGAGTCTATTTGCCCTTCCTCATCCTCCTCGCTCGAAAGAGGTGGAGCAGAATGCGATGGGGCCGTAAGGAGGCTTGGTGCCAAACACGCCGGGGTCGCGTCGGTGCCACGAATCAGAGAGTCCAGTGTAGATTGAACCAGATCTTTGTGCTGTAGGAACTCCTGCGGTGTCTGCATGGTCTGCAACATGGGCTGCATAGTCGCCAGTGCCGGGAGCTGCAGTATATATGTCAGTACCACAGGCTGTGCCGGTGTGTGCACCGAACGAGTAGTAGAGATTGAAGAGTGAACCACGGTCTGCACCGGTGCCAAGCCGCTCTCTGCTGATCAAGACTTCAGCTGTGTTAATGCCAAGGCATGGGGTTTTGATTTCCCCTTAGTGTCTGTCTCTGAACTGGCTCTTTTAGTCCTTAGTTCTCACAGTACTAGCGGTGCTGGATGGTCCCGCTGTCTCTGCCATGGAAAAGGCTGGAGCAGTCGGTACCGAGGCTGTTTGTCCGTTCGCAGAATGGCATTTCTTGGCCGATTCCTGTGTTAGGGACGTGGGTACCCACTTTTTGGGCACACTTTTAGTGGGGGTGATCAAGAGCCTGGGCCACCAAGGAGGGACCCTTGTCAGAAGCCGTGGTTGGCAAGGCTTGTCTAGGTGGGGTCTTGGCTTCAGGCTCAGATGCCAGTCTGAGAGGCTTCCTGCCCCACACTCCAGCTGCTCATCCCACACCCAGGACTCTGCGCCCGACTGCTGTTGCAGGCCTCGGCCCCTGGCCGAGGGTCCGTTCCCGCCCCCAGCTGTGGCCCCAGCCTTGACCCCCTTACCCTGTCCGCATCTCCCCCCTCCCGGAGCTCCTGCTCCTGGCTCCATGGGAGGGACAGACAGACAGGGGTAAGGGAGGGCGTGAGGTACAAAGTTTGGGGACCACTGGTCTAAGGGGATTATCTGTGACTCCATGGTAAGACTGTTACAATGATCCAGGAGTTCACATTTGTTACTGGCTTGGATAAATCTAATTATAGAATACACCACCAATTTGGTGTGTCTGCCCTACTTTTGACAGGCTGCCATGAGATTGGCTCATCACTGTGAGTGCCTGTCTAAGCAGCATGACAGATGGGTCTTTTCCCTCCCTTGGATTTGGGCATTGGGAAGTAACAGAAGTAGAAGCTGTGACCCTGATGTTTCGGTGGAACCCTCTCCACCACTCTCAAAGCCAGCAGAGTGGACTTGCTCAAGAAGCAGCAACTCCTGAGAGGAATCCCTGAGGAGGGATGGAGGGTGGGGAGATGGTGTGAAGAGGAATTGGATGGCATAACCCAATCTGACCATGCTTAGGACCCAGCTGTCAGTAATGATAGAGTCCCAAGCATTGTGAAAGCAGGCCAGCTTGTCCCCAAAGGGGAGAGATGGGGAGGGAGGAGCAGCAACTGGAACAGTGCTCTGGACCAAGGAGTCAAAATGGGCACTTGGAAGGCACTGGGGGAGAGGGTGTGGACTGGCCAAAACCCAACCACGACTACTTTCTCTGGTGGGACTTATCCCTCTTTCTGGGGTAGTCCCATTGCCTCAGAGGAGGGAAAGGCTGGCCCAACATACACTATGGAAGATACTGCTGCTGCTGGACTCTGTAGTGGCGCCCCCAAGGACCCCTGGAGTTCTTGAAGAAGTGCAGGGTCTTGTCAGCTGTGTTCGAGAACAGCTTTTGCCCTTGAAAGGCAAATCTTCAGTAGCTTGCTGGACATTGGGCGCAATGCTCAAATTCTACAGCCAGGAATCCCTTTTCATGATGACTGCAAAGGCCATTGCCCTGGCCAAGGTGTCCACGACATCAAGTGTGGACTGCAAGGACGTCCTAGCCACCAAGCAGCCCTCAGGGACAAATGCCAAAATTCCTCCCCAAGGCCTCAGGCAGCTGGTCTGCAAACTTACATCGCTGTCCAGTTAATAAAATCATACTTGGACAGCAAGGCTTGCTAGCTAGCAATTTGCATCTGTAAGGAGGAGATGTAAATCTTCTTGCACAGGAGGTCCAATCATTTAGAGTCCCTATTCTCGGGGGTGGACTGCCATTCACCACAGTTACAACTAGGGAATCTGGAGCAGGATGGGAGTAAAACCCCTCAAATCCCTGCACAAGAACAAAACAGCGCTTTTCCAGGTGCTTAGCCACAGGCACTATTGAAGCCAGCGTGCTCCAGAGGGTCTTAGCCAGTTCACGGAGTGCATTGTTGATAGGCAGGGAGACATTCCCAGGGGAAGACAGCTATAAAATGTCCACCAATTTGCGGGTGTTGTCTTGTAAGAACTCCACTTGCATACCAAGTGAGGCAGGGGAACCTCAAGATCCCAGAGATGAGGGCAGAATGAGAGTAGAGGGAGCAAATAGGAGGTCTGACTCATCCACCACCCAGAACCAGGCACCGCCACTGCAAACAGTGTTGGTCCCAGAAGCAGTTATCAGTCCTGAAGTGAACAGCAGTACCAGAGTGTCTGATGGTACCAATGTTGAGGGCGGTGAAAGCTGCCACAGAAGCATTTGCAGTGCCAACTCCATCGGTGCCGAGAAGGTTTCCAGTACCGAGGTCCCCTGTGCCAATCACAGTATCGCACCTACTTCCACAACCTCTGGAACGGAAACATTGGGGTGTAGATCCCAGGATTCAGCAGCTTGTTCAATCAAAAGGGATTATAGCTGACGCAGCCCTGGCAAAATCCTAGAAACAAAGGAGAGGTTGGGACCGAAAGGCAGAGGAGGTCTGTAGCTGCATGGTATGCTACCGACATGGAAACAATTGGTAGCAGCATCTCCCCCATCAGTACCAGACTCCACGGACTCATGGAGGTCAGAGCTGGCAACAACGGTACAGGGTTTCTAACCTCCCTACTGCGTACCAGTTATTAGGAAGAGACAGGTAATAGTTATGGGGGATTCGATCATTAGAAACATAGATAGCTGGGTTTGCGATAACCGGGAGAACCACATGGTGACTTGCCTGCCTGGTGCGAAGGTTGCGGATCTCTCTAGACATCTAGATAGACTTATGTATTGTGCGGGGAGGAGCTGGTGGTCGTGGTACATGTAGGTGCCAATAACATAGGGAAGGATAGGAGAGAGGTCCTGGAGGCCATATTTAGGCTCCTAGGTAATAGATTGAGGTCCAGGACCTCCATGATAGCATTCTCTGAAATGCTTCCAGTTCCACGTGCAGGGCCAGTTAGACAGGCAGAACTGCAGGGTTTCAATGCATAGATTAGATGATGGGAGGGAGGAGGGGTTTAGATTTATTAGAAACTGCAGAAACTTTTGGGAAAGGAGGAGCCTATACAAAAAGGATGGTGATAGTGACTGTGAAATGCTCAGGGAGATTAGAGGCTATAAAAAAAAAATGGGGGATTTCAACTATCCCCATATTGACTAGGTACATGTCACCTCAGGATGGGATGCAGAGATAAAGTTTCTTGACACTTTCAATGACTACTTCTTGGAGCAGCTAGTCCTGGAACCCACAAAAGGAGAGGCACTTCTTGATTTACTCCTAAGTGAAGCACAGGATCTGGTCCAAGAGGTGAATATAGCTGGACCGCTTGGTAATAGTGACCATAATTAAATTTAACATTCCTGTGGCATGGAAAACACCACAGCAGCCCAACACTGTAGCATTTAATTTCAAAAAGAGGGACTACACAAAAATGAGGAATTTAAAAAGATATAGTGCCAAAAGTGAAATCCCTGCAAGCTGCATGAAACCTTTTTAAAGATACCATAATAGAGGCTCAACTGAAATGTATACCCCAAATTAAAAAAAAAAAAAAAAAAAAAAGGAGAACAAAAAAATAACAATTAAATAAAAAAAAAAAAAAAAAAAAAAAACATATATTGGAATCAGAAAAGGTTCAGAAAGGGGCAACAAAAATGATTAGGGGTATGGAATGGCTGCCATATGAAGAGAAATTAATAAGACTGGGACTTTTAAGCTTGGAAAAGAGATGACTGGGGGGGGATATGATACAGGTCTATAAAATCATGACTGGTGAGGAGAAAGTAAATAAGGAAGTGTTATTTACTACTCCTCATAATACAAGAACTAGGGAGCCCCAAATGAAATTAATAGGCAGCAGGTTTAAAATAAACAAAAGGAAGTATTTTTTCACACAATGCACATTCTGTGGAACTCCTTGCCAGAGGATGTTGTGAAGGCCAAGACTATAACAGAGTTCAAAAAAGAATTAGATAAATTCATGGGGATTGGTCCATCAATAGCAATTAGCCAGGATGGTGTTCCTCGTCTCTGTTTGCCAGAAGCTGGGAATGGGTGAAAGGAGATGGATCACTTGATGATTACTTGTTCTTTTCATTCCCTTTGGAGCCCTGGCATTGGCCACACTCAGAAGACAGGATACTGGGCTAGATGGACCTTTGATCTGACCCAGTATGGCCATTCTTATGTTACCAGGAAAATGTTAGAGATATCCACACCATCCTGCACACCAGCTCCACGCCAATCCATGCATTTCCTGGGAGAGGGAGAAGAGTCACCCCAAGACCTGGACTGATCTCAATTGGGTTTATGTGACCTTTTCCTTGGTGCAGTTGATGGGGAATGGCTCCTCTGTTTCTACAGAGAGGCGCCTGCTCCGGAATGTGAAGTGGCAGCGCTCTCAGAACCCGAGGGCAATCTCCGACCTGATAATGGCCTCAGTACCAAAGCCAACCGCATGACCTGTTCGAGCAGGTGCTGCTTCAGACTAAGGTCCCAAGTCACTGAGTCTGTTTCTTAAACAATCAGCAGATCGTGCAACACAGCAGGTCCAGCTTTTCGGCAGGGAACTCACGGGCTCCAAGTGCTGCCCCCCGCCCCGAGCACCGGCTCCGCACTCCCATTGGCTGGTTCCCAAACAACGGGCGGTGCCTGTGGACAAGAGCCGCGCGGAGCCACTTGTGCACCTCTGCCTAGGAGCCGGACTTGCTGCTGGCCACTTCCAGGGTGTAGCGCAGTCCGCGGTGCCGGGACAGGCGAGAAGCCTGCCTCTGCACCCCAGCTGCGCCACTGACCGGGAGCCACCGGAGGCAAGTCCGCACCCCAACCCCACAATCCCCTGCCCCAGCCCTGAGCCCCCCCCCCAACCTAGAACCCCTTCCTGCACCCCAAACCCCTCATCCCTGGCCCCACCCAAGCCTGCACCCCCAACCAGAGGCCTGACCCCCCTCCTGCACCCCAACCCCCTTCCCCAGCCCTGAGCCCCCCCCAAAACCGAGCCCCTTCTGCACCCCAAACCCATCCCAGGCCCCACCCCATGCACCCCAACCCCCTGCCCCAAGCCATCTCCTACAGCCTGAACCCCTCATTCCTGGCCCCACCCCACAGCCCTCACCCCAACACTGCCCCAGCCTTGAGCACCTCCTCCCCCAAGCCCCTCATCACCAGCTCCGTTAGGTCACAGGCATCAATTTTCTTCAACTGGGTCCCCAGAAAAAAAGTTTGAAAACCACTGCTTTATGCCATTATCTAAATCACTGATGAAGATATTGAACAGAACTGGGCCCAGGACCAATCCCTGTGGGACCCCACTCGATATGCCCTTTCAGCTTCACTGTGAACCACTACTAACTACTTTCTGGAATGGTTTTCCAACCAGTTATGCACCCACCTTATAGTAGCTCCATCTAGGTTGGATTTCCCTACTTTGTTTATGAGAAGGTCGTGCGAGACAGTATCAAAAGCCTTACTAAAGTCAAGATATACCCCATCTACTGCTTCCCCCACTAACCACAAGGCTTGTTACTCTGCCACAGAAAGCTATTAGGTTGGTTTTGACACGATTTGTTCTTGACAAATCCATGTTGACTGTTACTTATCACCTTATCTTCTAGAAGTTTGCAAACTGATTACTTGATTATTTGCTCCATTATCTTTCCAAGTACTGAAGTTAAGCTCACTGGTCTAACTCCCCAGGTTGTCCTTATTTCCCCTTTTTTAATAGACTGACGCTACACTTGCCCTTTCCCAGTCTCTGGAATCTCTCTCATCTTCCTTTAGTTTTCAAAGATAATTGCTAATGGCTCAGATATCTCCTCAGTCAGCTCCTTGAGTATTCTAGGATGTATTTCATCAGGTCCTGTTGACCTGAAGACATCTAACTTGCCGAAGTAATGTTTAATCTCGTTTTCCCTATTTTAGATTCAGATCTTACTTCATTTTCACTGGCATTCACTATGTTAGACATCCAATCACTACTAACCTTTTTGGTGAAAACTGAAACAAATAAGTCATTTAGCACTTCTTCCATTTTTACATTTTCTGTTATTGTTTTCCCCCCCTCATTGAGTAATGGGCCTACCCCGCCCTTGGTCTTCCTCTTGCTTCTAATGTATTTGCAGAATGTTTTCTTGTTACCCTTTAGGTCTCTAGCTAGTGTGATCTTTTTATTGGCCTTGGCCTTTCTAATATTGTCCCTACATGCTTATGTTTGTTTATATTCATCCTTCATAATTTGACCAGTTTCCACTTTAGGGAGTCTACCTCCTGTCTGAGGATCCTCTCATGAGTCGGGTCCTTGAAGAGGGACAAGGAAGGGGTTTTTGTGGCAGGAATGAAAGGAAATTCTGCTGTGTAGCCTTGGCTGCTCCGGGGGAGTCCCATCAAAATGATCTCTTGGCAAGAGGCTGGGATTGGGAAGAGGACAACGATGAGGCAGTTTGTCTGCTGCGCTGCACCCTCTAGTACGGGGTGGGCAAACTACAGCCCGGGGACCGCATCCGGCCAGGGAGCAGAGTGGGTTTTTTTTTTTTTGGGGGTTGGGGGGGGGGGGGGGGGGGGGGGGGGGTCACAGATAGCTAGGGTATGCCAGACCATCCCGGCTGGCTCCAACATAGCTTTCCTGATTGGACATGCCAGCTTGATAGGGCCTGCAGCCTGGAGGATGTTAAACAACTTGTGAGTAGAGTCTTTGTTGATCTTCCTCCTCAAACGCTCCCAAAGGGGCTGAGAATCTTATCAATGTGGTATCCTCGTCTGCCCTCACGCTCAGATCCTTTGACGCAGGAGGTCTGAAGTAAGGATCCCAAGAACTCTAACAGGGCCAATGAGTGAGATTGTAAGGATGAGGAGGATACCATTGGTCCCGAGCACAGTAGTGTGCCCTCCTGGAGTGCAAGTGTGGCCAGGAGACTCTGGAATCCCTGTTGGGGCTAACCTCGTGCCTTGGGGAGGCAAAGGAGTCGCTGTCTCAACCTCTAGTTCACCAGATAAGTAAAAATATTCAATTCTGCCAGCTGAGCCATTGGTACAGTATGCCTTGCAATACAGTAAAGGAATATGGTGCACTGATGATGTGGATATCTCACTAGAGACTACCAGTTCCAAGAGTATCAGCGACTCCGGGTCAGAGTACAGAGCCAGGCCATAAGAGATAATATGCCACGGTCTAACAGTGGGGGACATGAAGGGCTTTTACCCCTTGATGAAGCAGACAGTGCCGATTTAGGTTGGGTGGTGAATGTTGGTGCCACCAAAACCTCCTTCTTCCTGCTGTAGTGCGGTACCTTTGGTGCAGCTGGCAATCGCTCCTTTCTCTCTCTAGCAGTTCTGGGGCACTTTTGGACCTCAGTACTGGTGGTTGGGATCCATGCACCCCATGAATTCCTGACACATCCGTAATGGGGCACAGAAACTTATTACATTTGGAAAGAACAGGGGATGCAGTCCTCTTCATAGAGGCCTCAGGAGGGGATTTCTCCCGCTTCTTAGGAGGGTATTTGTCCTTAT
Organism: Terrapene triunguis; assembly: GCF_002925995.2. Lineage (NCBI taxonomy): Eukaryota > Metazoa > Chordata > Testudines > Emydidae > Terrapene > Terrapene triunguis. The sequence goes on from NW_020664420.1 coordinate 19,235,884, forward strand.
CCTCCTCTCATTGCAGGTTAGAGTATTTGGGCCTGGTTTCTGATGGTTCAGAGTTATGGAGAATCCAGCCAGGAGGGGTGCTACTAAGTACGTCTGGCCAGCATACACGGGACGCAGATGACCCAGGTTTGAACTGGTCTCTCAACGACAGCTCCATCAGGTATCTTTGGAGCTGGAATTTTCAGTATTGCTGGGTTCAGAGTGGAAAAGAATTACAAATATTGCACATGGAGGGAATCCAAGCCAATATACAAATAAGTCATGGGGGGATCGCTCATTGGGAAGACGGGGGGCAGACCATGCAGGACTTAAACTGGGGATCTTAGGCATACTAAGCAGTTGAGAATGGAAGGGGAAACTCCGGGATTCCAAAATGCTAACTAACTACTAAAACTATCTAGAAGGTAAAACTATTTACAGAAAAACCTGATCTGAAGCAGAAATTCTAGTGAAGATGCCAAAACTTCAGGGTTCTCTCTCAGGTCATGAAATGTAGAAAGGAATTGGAAAGGCAGTCAGTCTGTGCCTATCTTTATGCCCTTGGTTTGGCACAATGAGGTGGCACAGGCATGGACCAACGAATGCTGCTAGTGAAAAATCTTCTAGTTTTAGGCGCAAGGAGAGCATGCACACCCACAGTAGAATACTCACAGGGACCAAGAATTAAAATATCCCTCAGCACTTTCTTTTTTTTTTTTTTTGAAGAATCACAGGGTCCACTCCAAAATCCCCTAAGTAAAAGCAGATTCTAAAGTTCATGGCTGTGAACAGCTGTTGTTCAATTCAAAATCATTGCCATGTTTGCTACGACTCTCCACAACCAGTATCTAACTCAGTTTGCTTTGTAAAGCACAAATAGGAAAGTTACTATTTCATATTAATACGTATAAGTATTCTAATTGTTTTTACATTTTCAAAAAGCACACTGCATGCAGTGCTATTTTATACTTTTTTTACCTCATTTTTGATGAAATCAGCACTCATTCCAGTTTCTTTATCTTCAGAGGAAGGCAATAAAACTGATTCCTCAGGAACAATTTGTGACCAACGCCCAGCCAGTGAAGGATTTTTAGGATAGGATATATTTTTGCATTCTGTGCTCTCCCACAGAAAGATACACGCAGTAGGAGTAATGAGTAGCACCTTGTTCCCATCTCCTGAGACATACAGGTACAATCTCATGGAGCACTCTGAAAAAATAATGTGTCAGAAAAGTGACTGTTTTTCAGTGTCCACAGATTTGCATAAAGAGATTTTACTAAAAAAAAAAAAAATATGTGTGCTAAAAGGCGTCAAAACACTTTTTAAAACATATTTTAAAGAGCATTTAGTAAGTTTAATACAAGGAAGACACATACGAACAGCAAGCAGTGCTGTCAAATGTATCAGGGTAACTGCATGGGTCTCTCTCCCTCCATGGTCCACTTCGCCCAAGAGAGATGGCTGGGAGCCAGAAACCTTAGGTCGGTGCCCTCAAAGGACCAGAGAGGGAGAATACAGATGCAATTGTCCTAAAACTGTGACAATATGTACCAAATGTAACCAAATGTGAGACACAAGTAAGAGTGGTGGTATAATTCAAACAAACTTTGTTGTTGAAGTAAGCCTCCAAATAGACAAAGGAGGCAGCATGCATTACATCTCAGTGTAAACTGCAGACACAGAAAGCTTTGCAGTAGCATCAATCCATACAGTGATATCCTATGTAAAGATGGGGCAAGAGAAAAACCTGTTTAAAAAATTTCTTTGGGGATTGCTTTATCGTGATTGGGTAACATTACTCATCTTGATTAGTGTAATCTCCTCTTCTCCCTTCACTTATCACCCCTTCTAAAATCCATGCAACACGCAGCTTTTAAGATTATCTACTTTGCCTCAAATGACCATGTAAACCCGTCCACTGGCTCCCCTCTTCTCCACCATCACAAAGTCAACCTTATAGTGACTGTTCTAAAGACTCTACATTTCCATCTTCATAACTGTGGGTCCCTCCATTCTGCCACTGATAGCAGACTTGATGTTCCATTTATTTGCTTCCCCTATGACCATCTCTGCATTAACCTTTGTCCCATAAGAACTGAAGAATGGCCATACTGGGTCAGACCAATTGCTATCTAGCACAATATTGTGTTTTCCAATGTGCAGTACTTTGCATTTATCAACATTGAACTTCATCTGCCATTTTGTTGCCCAGTCATCCAGTTTAGTGAGAGATCCCTTTGTAACTCTTTGCATGCAGCTTTGGACTTAATTATCTTGAGTAATTTTGCATCATCTGCTTTGCCACCTTACTGTTCACCCCTTTTTCCAGACTGTTTATGAATATGTTGAACAGGACTGCTCCTGATACAGATCCTTGGGGGACCTCATTATTTACCACTCTCCACTGTGAAAACTGGCCATTTATTCTTATACGTTGTTTCCTATCTTTTCACCAGTTACTGGTGCATGAGAAAACCTTCCCTCTTATCTCATGATGCCTTACTTTGCTTAAGAGCCTTTGGTGAGGAACCTTACCAAAGGCTTTCTGAAAGTCCAAATACACTATATTCACTGGATCACCTTTGTCCATCCCCTCAAAGAATTCTAACAGATTGGTGAGGCATGATTTTCCTTTATAAAAGCCAGGTTGACTCTTCCCCAATGAATCAGGTTCATCTATGCATCTGATAATTCTGTTCTTTACTACAGTTTCAAACAATTTTCCTGGTACTGAAGTTAGGCTTACCAGCCCGCAATTAGCAGTATCACCTCTGGAGTCTTTCAAAAATCAGAGTTACATTAGTTATTCAACAGTCATTTGGTACAGAGGCTGATTTAAGTAATAGGTTAAGCACAGTTCTTAGTCTGGCAATTTCATATTTGAGTTCCTTCAGAACTCGGATGACCACCACCTGGTCCTGGTGACTTATTACTGTTTAACTTATCTATTTCTTCCAGAACCTCCTCTACCAACACCTCAGTCTGGAACCTAAAAAGAACAGCTGGAACCTTCCTCATATCATCTGCAGTGAAGACCGAAACAAATAATTCATTTAGCTTCTCTGCAACAGCCTTGTCTTCCTTCAGTGATCCTTTTGCACCTCGATTGCCCACTGGCCTCATTGATTGTTTATCTGGCTGCCTGCTTCTGATGTACTTTAAAAAAAAATTGATGTTAGTTTGTGTCTTTTGCTAGTTGTTCTTCAAATTCTCTTTTGGCCTGCCTAATTATACTTTTACACTTGATTTGCCAGAGTTTATGCTGTTTTCCTCGGTAGGATCTGACTTCTAATTTTTAAAGGATGCCTTTTTGCCTCTAACCACCTTTTTACTCTGTTTAGCCATGGTGGCATTTATTTTATTTTTTTTTTAATTAGGAATATACATTCAATTTGAGCCTCTATTATGATGATTTTAAAAAGTTTCTGTGCAGCTTGCAGGCATTTCACCCTTGTGACTGTTCCTTTTAATTTCTATTTAACTAGTTTCCTCATTTTTGTGTAGTTCCCCTTTTTGAAGTTAAATGCTATTGTGGTAGGCTTCTTTGGTATTTATCCCTCTACAAGAATGTGCTATGATCACTATTACCAAGCAGATCAGCTATATTTATCTGTTGGACCAGATCCTGCTCCAAGAATCAATCGTTAACGGCATTTAGAAATTTTATCTCTGCATCCCATCCTGAGTTGACGTATTCCCAGTCAATATGGGGATAGTTGAAATCTCTCATTACTGGGTTTTCTGTTTTTGTAGCCCCTCTAATCTCCTCACCATTTCACAATAGCCAACATCATCCTGATAAGGTGATTGGTTGTATGTTACTACTGCTATACTCTTATTATTCAAGCATGGAATTTATATCCATAAAGATTTTATGATACTGTTTGAGTCATTTAAGATTTTTACTATACTTGACACTATGCTTTCTTTCACATATAGTGCCACGCCCCAGCCAGCACGACCTACTCTGTCATTCCTATACAGTTTGTATTTTGGTATTACCATGTCCCAGTGATTACCATCCTTCCATCAAATTTCTGAGATGCCTATTATATCAATATCCTCATTTAATACCAGGCATTCAAGTTCTCCCATCTTTACATTTAGACTTATTGGATTTGTAGACAAGCACTTATAAAATCTGTCAATATTTAGTAGTCTACCTTCATGTGAAGTAATTGAATGGTACTGTTTTTCCTTTGACTGTTTCTCTTCAACTCTTACTTGTACTTTATAGTAATGAGGAGAGAATAGAAGTTGATAGGGAAAGATTTCTTAAAGAGGATACTCTAAGGGATGTGTCTTTCCTAACCATGTGTTCCTCCACACCTGTCGGCTTTCCACCAATCCTTAGTTTAAAAACTCCTCTACAACCTTTTTAATTTTACATACCACCTCAATGCATGGAGTGCCCTACCTGAACTGGTTCCTCACTATTTAAATTCCTCCTGAAGACCCACTTTTAGGAGGACAAGAAACTAGCTGAATAAGTCCTCTACTTACCTATTTCACTTATCTCATGAATGAATTGCTTCTTTATATGAAAGGACAGGCTTGAATGCTGGGAGAGAGATGTAAGGATACTAGAATTGAAGCTGAAAATGGGATGGGGAGGATGATGTTGAACTGTGTACAGAGAATAGGGAATTTGGTGTGATTAACTTCTAAAAAACAACAACAAAGAAACATAACTAACAATGCATGCTGTCAATTATCTACTCGATCATCTTGCCTGAATGATGGCTTCCTCGGTATTTGGAAAGCTCCTACCACATTTTGGGTGCTACCAAAATCAAAGTAAACAACTTTATTTGTAAGTGTTATAGAAAAATAAATCCCAATGACAACAAGAAATCTTTCATTTTAATGGAAGAAAGAATATTTCCCTCTCTCTCTTTTGCCTTTAAAGGAGAGAACTGGCTGAGAGAGGGGGGAGTGGTTGCTACAGAGAGATGAGAAAAAGAACTTTAAGATCTAGATCTCTCTTTGAGGAAGATGTTGCATTTTGACAGAGAGTTGTTGGCTCAGGGACAGAGCTATCTGTGTAACTAAGCTATCTTCAGCAGCAACTCTGAGTCTTCTTGTCTGATCCCTGTTGTGAAAAGGCAGGGACAGCCAGAAAGCTGCTCCTGATGCAGGCAGAGAAAGAGAGATAGCGGCCCCATCTCAGACTCAGATATGCCATCTTTCAAAGATCCTGTTATCAGAAGAAGAGATACTGCATTGGCAGATCCCTTAAGTATATTGGCACAGCATTACTGCTGGAAAGGGGAACCCATTACTCATAGCCACCCATGGGATAGGGATGAATGGGGCAAGATTCCGAAGGGGCATTTGACGGGGAGAGGAGATCCAGTGGTGGGTTCAATGGAAGCACAGATGTCTCCCCTACTACCTTACCTTGACCTTTACCATTACCCCCATGGTTGCTTCTGAGTTCACTCACAATTCCTCAAAAAGGGCACTTTGCTTCAAGTTCACCCTTCAGGATGCAGTCCCCTGGAAACACTTATTACATTTGTCATGGTTACAGGGCTAGAGGCATCTCTGGCCCTTCTTCTGGTCTCACTGAATAAACAACCTCAGATGTTAAGGCTCATGTCTTCACCTCACCTAGGATGGAATCCCACAATTCTTCCACTTTTAGATCAGGCCTTGGGCTGTGTATCAACCTTGATTATTCAGCAAGTCCTACTGGGCTGAGCACCTGCAAGTCTTCCCTTCTGGAGCATGTGACCAGCAGTTAATACAGGTGACCAGACAGCTCTCTCACAAAGTGCTTTTTAATTTTAACAGCAGGAACAAAGCACTTTAAAACATTAAAGGATCTATATGCATGTTTATCTTACCCTCATCCCCACCATCCAACCGTCAAAAAACTCCACAAATTTATTCTGTTTAAGACAGAATCTTAAGAGTTTGAAAATCCAAAATGTAATTAACATTTCTGTTAATAAAAAGATTAAGGTTTGCTAACGGTTAGCTTAGCATACACAAAATACTAATTAGATTTACAACTCTCTCTTCTGCCAAATAAAAGTTAGTCATTATTTATTAAATAAAATTTAATCAAAGGAAGATCTTTCTTGTCGACGTTTTTTAATTTTAATAAAAAAGACAAATTGGCAAGTCCTACCTTGTGCTGCTGTAACCACCTTACTAGATTCTTCAATTGCTGGTACAATTTTCAGATAGTCCTGGTCTTTATTCCAAAGAAATAATTCTCCTGTTGTAACTATTCCTGCCAACCAAGCACCTGTTTTCATAGGGAAAAGGCTTCTTAAATTATTTTACTATAAAGTATTTAAAATTATCTTCCCCCATTTTGTCCCCAATCCTGCAAGTATCTCTGATCTAGCAGATCCTGTGCTTGTGTGGAGACAGCTACAGTATCACAGCCTTTTACAGTACTGTATGTTTCTAGATTGTTGCAATCTTAAATGAAAACAAAAATTTGAACTGGAACTTAAGAAAATACTTAACCATTTCTTGATGTTGCTAAGACGACAACATTTTTCAACAATGATTGAAGTCGAGGAATTTTCTTCTTTGTCTTTCCTGATAACAGGTTAATTTCACTTATACATTTATCATCTAAAAGAAAGATAGCTTCTTTTTCCTGTTAAAAGGAAAAAGGAATATTTCAGTTTTCAAAAATGATATTTATTTTCTATTTTTGCCTGAAAATTGATGCAGATATAGATAACGGTATTTAAGACCAGTGGGGGGGGGGGAACCCTTTATCAATTAAATGCAAAAGGCTAACATGAAATTCATGGTTAAGCATTCAAAAATCATGCAATGCTGAAACAAACTTTAACTCTGCCTTTTTTAATGTATCCATTACAATACAGGGCCAAATTCAGCACTCACTTATGCCAGGGTTGAATCTGGCCCATCATTTTTAATTAGCCTGATCCCACAATCCTTATTCCCACTTACCTGAATAAGACTACTTGCCTAGAAAATGCAGGATTAGGCCCTAAAGATCTGATCCTATGTCTCTGAATTCAACGGGAGTTTTGCCATATATCTCAATGGAAGAAGGATCAGACCCTAAACGGTTACATACTGTCTCTCAAATGATACAATGAAAGAAAGAAAAATTCTACCATGTTAGGTAACATTTGAACATATGAGTAAAGACTCTATTGTAATGTATATATGCAAGAGAGGAGAGCTAAGGCTATATGTTCAACTTTGCCTACAACATTTCCTGGCTACTAAATGCGTAACCATGCAATATTGATGTTGCTTTAAATTAGTTTTATACATAAGTTCATAAGTTGTTTTAAAAGAAAAAGATACAGTAAACTCATGCCCAAAGTCATTAAGAAACTGCGTATTTGTTGTACAGGTGCTAGCTAGCTAAAAGGCAGTAGTGTCTGTCACTATAGCAGGTTAAGTATACATTCCCATATCTGTGCATGTATATGCCCTTATAAATGTATAACTAAATAAATCTTTAAAGTAAAATAAGCAACTTCCACTCCTGGCTCCAGGCCCTTGCTATCCCCCATAGCACATTATTACAAGAATGTCAGATACTGAACGTAGGTCAGAATAGTTGAGTTCTGTTATGGTTGTCCCAGGGGAGGAATAAAATCTCAAACATATTTTTTAGTGCATAACACCAAATAATGCCAATAGGAATTATTATAATAAAAAAAAAAACCACTCTTGTGAAGCATACAGCTATCAAAAGATGTCTTCCATCAGGTATTGTGAGCAATATTGAACCTTGGAATGAAGTCAAAATGGCAGCAATAAATCCAGTGATTTGTCTTGGTGCTTCTAACTTAATAACCAGTATGGCACTTCTAAACCATTCCCTGAAGTTTTTTGTAAACTGAGTTGCTAAATAACTGCCACATAATCAAAACTATGTTTAATGTACAGTTAGGTTTAAATAAAAATCTACAGACTCTCACCTGTCCCAGCCAGGAGATTCGAGGCCAAGGTTTCCTATGTTTGATACACGTTGAGACTAAAACATCTAACTTGATCTCCATGCTTATTAGCACTCCCGGTAATCACAACAGTTTAAAAAAAAAAAAAGAATGGAGGGTGGTCTGCCAACATACCTGTAAAAGATTGAAAAAATACGTTGGTTTTCATTTTAGTTTTTGGAAGATACAAATTCAGAACACAATTTTTAGTCTCCACATACTACATAAACACAAACATAATTCCTAAGCATTTTTATTCTCAAAATAAACTGGACTTGTGGATTATTTGCATTTGTGAAATACATTTTAACCTTTGGGCCCATTTTACAGTATTAACAGGTGACATGGTTTCTGGTTGACAAAGTATATAATCAACGTAGGCTAAATATGCTTAGCTAAACCTTGGTTGTTCTAGCCCTATGCTTAAATACCAAGCAACATTAGTAGGTTTCAGCACAGAACTCATCTGTATCAGAATTACCATGATAGTACAATACGATTGCTTAAACTCTATGACATTTTATGGTTCCACATAATACACACTGAACTGAAGTAATCTAACTAATGTAAATAAATGAAGGCAGCACATGTAAGTAAAGGTGAAAGCTGTGAAGAAAGGCATATAGATAGGAAAACAATATCTTGATAAGCAACAGTACTGTGTAAAACTAAACATCATAGGAGTGAATCCAAACAACTCAAAATCAAATACGTACATTTGTATCGAGAAGCAGACGCTAGCACAGTTCATTATTAACAGGGCCCTACCAAATTCAAGGCCCATTTTGGTCAATTTCACAGTCACAGGATTTTTTAAATAGTCAATTTCATAGTTTTAGGTGTTTACATCTGAAATTTCAGTGTTGTAACCCTGGGGGTCCTGATTCAAAAGGGGGTCGGGAATTTCCACCCTTACTTCTGTGCTGCTGATGGCAGGGGTACTGCCTTCAGAGTTGGGTAGCCAGGGAGCAGCAGCTGCTGGCCAAGCACCAAGCTCTAAAGCCAGTGCCACCACTAGCAGCAGCACAGAAGTGAGGGTCAGAGGGTCTGGGTGAGGGGAGGTGTTTACCATATCTGCGGGTTTTCCCAGCAGCCTCCCGCCTGGGTTGGGAGTGTCCTGGCCAGCATCTTTGCAGCTTCCTACAGCTGAGGGAGGTTCAGAGAAGTGGGTTTGACCCAGCTCTGGGAGCAGCCTCTGCATGGGAAGAGTAAGTCCTGCCCCTCCCCAGCCCGGGCCAGGACTGGTAGGAGCCCCTGGCTGGGGCACCCCCAGCCCAGTCAGATTTCACGGGGGAGATCAGATTTCATGGTCCATGACGTTTTTCACAGCCGTGAATTTAGTAGGGCCCTAATTATTCATCTAGCACAGGGTCCAGAGTGAGGCACACCACATTCCACAATGTAGCCTCATCTTTAATACAGTGACATGGCCCTCTGAAACAACATATCCCACGATGTAATGCTTTGATCTGTATTACCAAGGGAGCTGCTCAGATGAAGTATTACATGTAGAAGCCTATCCTTTCTATAGGCTGCTTACATCAAGACAACATGACTGTGTGGGGCCACATCCAATTAATAACTGGTTGTATCTTTATCCCCCTCTAATAGCTACAGCTAATGGAGTTATTCTTCTAGCTCAAGCAGTACAGAATCATGGTTTGAGCATTAAAGGCCCCATAATCAAACTCTGAGAATGACTCAAATGGAGAATTCAAATGATTCAAAATCTGAGGATGATCCATTAAAACAGTGGCACGTCAATATGGGGCTTGGATAAGCATCTTCAGACATAGGAACTAGGTAACCCAGGCCAGCAGAGTGTAAGTCTTTGTTGATAATTTAACATAAGAGGATACATGTTTACTACAGTTGACAGCTAGCTGAATCAGTATTGGATATAGTTTGAAACAATATATTGGATGCTGGGACCCCTTGTCTTTATTCTGTCATATTGAACGTGAGCGTTTATATGGTTTGAGGTGTCGCACACTGGGACCTATCATGTGTGCTGATGAACTGTATTTCTCTCCTGCCTTCAGTATAAGACAGCACACTATATACCAGAATGCATCAAGCAAGGGCCTCCTGCGTTAAAGACAGCACATCACACCATAAAACTCAGTGTCTCTGCACTGCTATGTTGATACAGAAAATATTGTGTGAGGTTTTTTGGCCTCTGTTGCATAGGTCATACTAGATGATCAGCATTTTAATTTTTAAAAAAATTTAAGCATGGTCCCTTCTTGCTTTAAAATCTATGCACTGGAGAGCATGCATATGACTTAATTTAAGGTGGAGTAGAACAAATATGAAATTAAAGAATTAGAGTTAGTTTAAGTTTGGTTAAGGAAATATAAGTATTGTAAAGGAAGGCCCTGACTAGCAAGTAAAAGAAAGGCCTTCAGAATAATGAGTTACAAGCCCAGAAGGAACAAAGTAGGGAGGATGCCTGGTTCAAAGAGTAACTAATGACATAAAGGGAAGTTTCTAAAAAGAAGACCTATGACCAATAGGGGTGACTGCAGATGGTTTTAAATAAGAAAGAGACTCTGTCTTAGAAGAAGCAACATGGACTTTCCCACCCACATACCAGTGTTACCTCAAAATTAGGGCATACTCAACAGAAAAACTGTTGGTTAGCAAGAAGGATGGGAAGAGATAAGAGGAAAGACTTAGTGAAAAAGGAGATGGTAAATTTTATCTGGATTAAGACCAGAAATAAAGGCAAACTGCCCAAATTGGTTTTCAGCTTGTTATTAATTGGCAATGTCATTATTTGTTGACGGGTACAAAAAATTATCAATTTAGAGTTCTTTGCCAGACTCTATCTGATCATGCTTGAGCACACCAGGATGAGACAATTTGGCTAGGTTTGATCTATTTGTAACATATTGATCACATGCTAATGAATATTTTGTTATTTTGAATATTTTGTTATATTGAATATTTTGTTTGGCCACCACTGCAAAGTGGTGGCCAAACTTTTCCTGTCACACTCCTCCTTACGATTAATGGAATTTGTCCATGCCCCCCTTACTGCACAGCTGACTCAGCAAAGAAGCTTGGGTTGAAGGCAGAGCTGGGGGCAGAACCGGGGATGGGGAAGGAGCTGAGGTTAAACATAGAGCTGGCCTCGGGGCAGAGAGGGAATGAGGGCAGAAAGGGGCTGGAGGTGGGATAGAGCTGTGGCTGGGGCCAAAGCTGGGCTGGGCACGGATCAGGGGTTGAAGTGGAGCTGGGGCTGGGCTAGGGGCAGAGCTGGAGTGATTGGTACTCCCTCCCCACCCCCCATGAGGGCTGGCCCAGGCCCTGCCACGTACCCACCCCCCCATCCTTCTGCCACATCCCCCCCAAAGGGGGCATGCCCCACAGTTTGGGAACTACTGCTGTATCGGATGTAGTAACTGCTTAGTTTTTTAGGATTTTAAAGCTATTGTATAAAATACCATTTGGCCTTTGGAATGTATGGTTAAATTAAGGTTTGGTGGTCTCCAATATTAATATTCATAATTCTGAATATTATTGATAATTCCAACAAATGGTGAATCATGTGCTAAGCCCCATTACCTCAATACTCTCCTACTGAAGGCAGAAGAGGTTCAAGGTAGCACCCCACATCCTACAGCAAAGATAAGGGCATAACACAATCTGGGTCAAGCTACCTTTGCATTGGTGCATATCACACCTACCTCCATGTTGAAGTAGAGAAACGGTATGTTATATGCCAGGCCCTATTGCCTCAACCTCAAAAGCATTGGGGAAAAGAGTGTATCGCATGCGGGCGCTGTTACCTCCATACTAAAGAGGGTGTTTGTTACGTTGCAGTGTTGAATATGAGGGGATGCAATGTCCCATCCCCCCCGCATCGAGGGCCCCTCGCCCGCCTCGTCCCAGCTCACTCGCCTCGCGAGCTGACCTCACAGACGGGGGCGCAGCGCGCGGAGACGTCCTGTGGTCCCGGAGCGGTAACGGCCGCGGGGCCCGGGGGGGGGAGGGGCTGTCCGGGCGCTAGCAGCACAGAGCGAGCCGGCCACCCTCGGCCCAAGTCCCCACCGCGGCTCGATCCCGCGGAACGAGCAGAGCACTGCCCGTCCCACACTCACCGCGCTTCTGCCCCGCACAGCGGCTGCGCTACGGGCCCGGCTACAGCGGCGTCCGCCCCCGCCCAATTGCCGGCTGCGTCCAGAGCGAGAGCCGGGAGCTGAGGGGACTGGAGTGCGCAGCTGCGGGCGGGCGCGCGGGGAGGGGAGTGACTCCCTCCGAATCCCTCGTTTGGGTCTGGCGCCCGTTGGGCCCCGTCCGAGGCTGCTGCCCCCACGACCCCAAGCTGGATGCGCTCCCTCAGGGGCCTGTGCTGAGAAATCGGGGCCCGCCGAGGACTAGTACGAGCGGCGCACGTCCGCGGGAGCAGGCCCGGAGCGTAGCGGTGCGCAAGCCCCAGCGTCCTTCCCCTCAGCTGGACGTTAAACAGCCATGTAAACAAACGCGCCACACAACCGGTAGCTCCTCAGATATAAACCTTGCAGCAACCCCTCCCCTGCCTTTCATCTATTGACGTTGGCTGGTGCGTAGTTGCTGGAACAATGTGTACAGTGGGGGTGTTGATAGCTATTGTATTGAACAAAACTCTAAACCCGCTATATGATGGAAACTACTTCAAATCAGGAGGTCCTGCTTCACCCCGAGCACCTCTGATTCCAGCATCTATGGGCTGGTGTATTTGCAACAGCAGACTTGGTTTACCTTAACCTATTTGCAAGCGTTTTGCTCTGAGTCTGAAGTAAAAGGTATGAAAGAAAAATCATTCAACCAGTTGTTTTCCTGTTTTAGTTACAAGCTATATTTTTGAAGTTATAATCAATAGTATAATAGGATGAGATCTACCAGTGTAGAAAGCTACCCAGTCTGCATTTTCCTTTTTGTATAATATCACATACAGATGATTAAATATTATGACATACTATACTTTAGATAAGAGAAGGAAGCTCATATGCAGCATACTGGAGTTGCAGCTAGCAAGGGATGTGAAGGGTAACAAGAAGGATTTCTACAGGTATGTTAGCAACAAGAAGAAGGTCAGGGAAAATGTGGGACCCTTCCTGAATGGGGGAGTCAACCTAGTGACAGATGATGTGGAAAAAGTACTCAATACTTTTTTTGCTTCGGTCTTCACAGACAATGTCAGCTCCCAGACTGAGCTGCCCTCAGTGGTGAAAGAACAAGTTAAGGACTATTCAGGGATTTCCCTACACCCCCCTGAATTTCCCCAACACCACCCCCCCAGTTTTGTGAAGTAGTTACATGCAGTGTTGCCAATTTAGTGATTGTTTGGACATTTGAATTGAAATTGAAACATTAATACACACTTTAAAAGCATATAAAGTGTATGATAAAATACGTGTATCTGAAAAAGTATACTAGATTTGAAAAGTATGAACATAGACTAGTTTCCTTATACAGGTTTTGTTTTTATGACAATGTCAGTGCATTCATTTCGGTGATGTTTGCCAATCTAATAATTTCAAATTATGATTTGTTAGCAAAGTCTAAATGAGCTCTCCTGACAGCTAGTGATGAGCTGGGGGCTGGGAGGAAAGGCTTCAGGACCAGATTGTATTTACATTCACACCTAATCTACCTAGGTATCCAGCAAACAGAACTGTGTTGCCCAAGTGATAGATTTTGGCTGGGGTTGGGTTACAAATCACTTGAATGAGGGGGAATGAAATGTTGTTCTTATTGTATGAGTAAAGGGCAGTAGAACTGTACTTAGCCTGTGCTGATTGAGGGCATCAACAGAGAGGGTGGGGACAGGTGTTTTGCTTGATGGTCTGCCTGAGCCACAAGTACTATTTGACCTGCCCCTCTCCACTGTTTAAAGACAGAGCTGATTAGGCTCCATAGATAGTCTTTTGTTTTGTTAGTGACCACTACCACTGAAATCACTGATAATCAGGTCTAAGTGCTTAGACCTGCTGTGGGACAGTGTTTCTGTGGAAGAGACAGCCCAGTCTGCACTAGCAGGGAGGTTCCCCCACTGATCTCTCAGCTGAAATCACTGAGAGCTGGGTGGAACCTCAAGAGACCAACTCACAGAGGTCACACAGTGGCAGGTGGGAGCAGAAGGTGATGGCGCAGGGCCATTGGCAACAGAACAATGGAGTGAACAGTGGCCAGAGCAAAAGGTGAGTAGCTGGAGGAATGAGCAAGGTGCCGTCTTGCCCCCCACCTGGGAGGTGAACTCATGTGAAAGCACCTCTGAACTCTGAGTCTCCACTGACCAAGGACAACACCGGTGAGTGTTAATGAGGCTGTTAAGAATGCTGGAGACCCAACACAATTCTCATGAACAAACATGGCTGTGGCATCATACTTCCTATTTAAGCAAGAGATACCACACACTACAAACTGGAGGCCAATGTTAAGTGCATTGTCACTTGTTCATCCTGAAGTTGAACGCTGGTTCCAAACAAGACCAGCAAATGCTCACTATCTTTCTGCAAGAAACTCGACTGACTGGGTAGAAGCATGTGGTGCAACAGTGAAAGACTCAACAGTTGAAAAAGTGAAGAACTCTCTCATCACATTCAAAAAATTTGCATACATGGCTGATGAATGCACTGATGCAAATGGGCATCAAGTATTAAGTCATTGGGTATGTTATCTTGATGTCAGTGGCAGGCCAGTAGATGCATTTCTAGATGTTCAAGTTATAGAATACACCTTGGCTGCATCTGTGACAACCCACATCTTAGAGTTAAATGCTTGTCAACCGGACCCCAAACATGGCTGCTTGTGCATTTGATGGAGCTGCAAACTTCTCTGGAAGACATGGTGGAGTACAAGCTTTGCTCAGAGAAAAGTGTAACCATAATCTCTCCTATACACACTGCAGAGGCCATCTACTCCAACTAGTGCTAGTAGAAGCTGCAGACTCTTTAAATTTATAGCTTTTTAAATGTCTTTTGATGTCTTCATTTATATTCTTTTTTCAGCAAGAGTCCAAAAAGACTGAATATCTTGAAAAATGAAGAAGATACACTGGGTCTGAAGTTCAAATTAGTGCAACCTGGGAAAACCCTCTGGCTTTCTCATGAGCGATCCTTGGCTGTTGTCTTAATATTACTTCAGCCGTTATTAACTGACTTTGGAAAGTATCTACCAAGATGGGATGGATCTAAGTAGTGAGGCTGGTGGATTACTTTTGCTACTACATTCAGAGAAGACTATTGCCATTCTCTCTCTTGTAAGTCTACTGTTGAAACCACTTGGGTCATAAAACAATGCCATCCAGGCATCTGCTACCACGGTAGTAGATCTTTGTCCAGCAATAGAAGCTACATTTGGATCAATCAGAGAGCTATTCATTGAAAAAGTACTGGAAGAAGCAAAGACTTCAGTCCAGAAGTTGACTAATGAAGGCATTTATATTGAATCCTTAAGTGAAGAGGACAAGAAGTGTTTGTTAAGACAACTGAAAGTACACAGACTTGATTCTTAAAAATCTACAACAGTGACTTCTAGATTCTACTCAACCTCTACGTAGCTTTTACAGATCCCTGTCCTATAAAACACCGTCAGTTGAGTGGAGTAAGGTACTACCAGCAATGGGGCTGCCACGTGCTCAGGACAGAATAGAGAATTTGAACACAGAGTGGAATATCATACGACGAATTAATGAAAATTTGACTTCAACTTCTTTTTTATCATCACTAGTGGCTTGACCCAATCTTTGCTATGTTTTCTGGGATGAAAGAAGTAGGAATTCATCTCTTGCTACTCCCAGTCACAACAGCTACAGTTAAGTGTTCTTTTTCATCATTGAATAGAACTTTGTGTTCTGAAAGAAGTCGCCTTCTGCCTGATCATGTGAATGAACTAATGAACATATCAATTGAAGGAATGGAAGTACCGGACACATGAGAAGCCACCAAAGATGAACAGATTGAATTCAAGAAGTTCATTAATAGAGTTGTGCAAAATTATAACAAGAAACCAAGAAGGATGTAGACGCAGTGCTTCATAGAAGGCTTAAGAAGCCAACTTTAATTTATGGGATGATTTTAAAACATGAGTTAAATCTAATAAAATGATCATGAAACATTTTTCGGTTTTTACTATGGTGCCATACAGCCCCCCTTCACCCTCACGGTCTTACCCCTCATCGGCCCTGACACACAAACACACACCCATTTCAATTCCTGGGGGAAAAGCTGGACATGCACAAGTCCATAGGTCTGGATCTAATGCATCCGAGGGTGCTGAGGGAGTTGGCTGATGTGATTGCAGAACCATTGGCCATTATCTTTGAAAACTTGTGGCGATTGGTGGAGGTGCCGACGATTGGAAAAAGGCAAATATAGTGCCCATCTTTTAAAAAGGGAAGAAGGAGAATCCAGGGAACTATAGACCGGTCAGCCTCACCTCAGTCCCTGGAAAAATCATGGAGCGGGTCCTCAAGGAATCCATTTTGAAGCGCTTGTAGGAGAGGAAGGTGATCAGAACAGTCAACGTGGATTCACCAAGGGCAATCTGACCAGTCATGCCAGACCAACCTGATTGCCTTCGATGATGAGATAACTGATGCTGTTTGTGACGGGTTCAGTCACAGAGACCCCCTTGGGACTGTCCCCTGATGTGCTGGAATTACCTCTGAGCCTGTTTTCCTTGCCAGCTTGGGACTCCAGAACCCTGCCTTGTTGAGCCAGACACGCTAGCCTGCTGCAACACAGACTCAGGTCTGGTTAACACCCCAAAAACTGCAGACTTTAACCAAAAACTGCTCTGGAGGTTACCTGACTCCAGCACCCAGACACCCAGTTCCCAATGGGATCCAAACCCCAAATACACCCGTTTTACTCTGTATAAAGCTTATACAGGGTAAACTCATAAATTGTCCACCCTGTATAAAACTGATAGAGATCTGCACAGCTGTTTGCTCCCCCAGGTATTAATCACTTACTCTGGGCTAATTAATAAACAAAAGTGATTTTATTAAGTATAAAAAGTAGGATTTAAGTGGTTTCAAATAATAACAGACAGAACAAAGTAGGTTACCAAGAAAAATAAAATAAAACACGCAAGCCTAAGCTTAATACATTAAGAAACTGTTTACAGGTAAATCTCACTCTCAGAGATGTTCCAATAAGCTTCTTTCACAGACTAGACTCCTTCCTAGTCTGGGCCCAATCCTTTCCCCTGGTACAGTCCTTGTTAGTTCCAACAGGCATCTTAGGTTAAAAGCAGGGGCTTTCTTATGACTAGGACCCTCTTTGTTATGTTCCACCCCCTTTTATAGCTTTGGCACAAGGCGGCAATCTTTTGTCTCTCTAGGTCCCCACCCCTCCTAAATGGAAAAACACCAGGTTTAAGATGGATTCCAGTTCAGATGACATGATCACATGTCGCTGTAAGACCTCCTTCTTCATTACCTAGAAGCCGGCCGACATGTACACAGGAAGGCTTGCAGGTAAACAAACCCATTCATAGTACATTGATTCTGAAGCACCCTTAATGGCTTCCACTTAATATGTTTACATCAGTAATACAAGTTTATATCTTATTCTCCTAACTCCAGATGTAGAAATAATCCATACAAACAAATGGGATGAACACACTCAGTAGATTATAACCTTTGTAATGATACCTTACAAGAGATCTTTTGCATAAAGGTTACATTATATTCACATTCAAAGCATATTTTCATAAAACATTATGGAGTGCAACGTCACACTGTGGATATGGGGAAAGCAGCAGATGTGATATATCTTTACTTTAGCAAAGCTTTTGATATGGTCTCTCACAGTATTCTTCACAGCAAGTTAAAAAAGTATGGATTGGATGAATGGACCATAATGTGGATAGAAAGCTGCCTAGATCATCAGGCTCAACAGGTAGTGATCAATGGCTCGATGTCTAGTTGGCAGCCAGTATCAAGTGGAGTGCCCCAGGGATCGGTCCTGGGGCCGGTTTTGTTTAACATCTTCATTAATGATCTGGATGATGGGATGGATTGCACCCTCAGCAAGTTCGCGGATGACACTAAGATGGGGGGTGGGAGAGGTAGATATGCTGGAGGGTAGGGATAGGGTCCAGAGTGACTTAGACAAATTGGAGAATAGGGCCAAAAGAAATCTGATGAGGTTCAACAAGGACAAGTTCAGAGTCCTGCAGTTAGGACAGAAGAATCCCATGCACTGCTACAGGCTGGGGACTGACTGGCTAAGCAGCAGTTCTGCAGAAAAGGACCTGGAGATTACAGTGGATGAGAAGCTGGATATGAGTCAGCAGTGTGCCCTTGTTGCCAAGAAGGCTAACGGCATATTAGGCGCATTATTAGTAGGACCATTGCCAGCAGATCGAGGGAAGTGATTATTCCCCTCTATTTGGCACAGTTTTGGGCCCCCCACTACTGAAAGGATGTGGACAAATTGGAGAGAGTCCAGCGGAGGGCAACAAAAATGATTAGGGGTTGAGACACATGACTTATGAGGAGAGGCTGAGGGAAGTGGGCTTATTTAGTCTGCAGAAGAGAAGAGTGAGGGGGGATTTGATAGCAGCCTTCAACTACCTGAAGGGGGGTTCCAAAGAGGATGGAGCTAGGCTATTTTCAGTGGTGGCATATGACAGACCAAAGAGCAAAGGTCTCAAGTTGTAGTGGGGAGGTCTAGGTTGGTTATTAGGAACAACTATTTCACTAGGAGGGTGGTGAAGCACTGGAATAGGTTACCTAGGGCGGTGGTGGAATCTCCATCTGTCAGGCTCTACCCCCTCCCCCAAATCTGAACTTTGGAGTACAGATGTGGGGACCTGCATGAGAGACCCCCTAAGCTTATCTTCTACCAGCTTAGGTTAAAACTCTTCCAAGGCACAGTCTTCTGCCTTGGACAGATATTGCTGCCACCACCAAGTGATTTTCACAAATATTCAGGGAAGGGTCACTTGGAAACCCTATCCCCCCAAAATATCTCACCAAGCCTCTTCACCCCCTTTCCTGGGGAGGCTTGAGAATAAAATACCAACCAGTTGCCTTAGCAATGTGAGCACAGACCAACCCCTTGTCTAAGGACTTTGGAATCAAAGGATTCTTTTAAAAAAGGTAACTTTTATTTAAAAAGGAAGAGACACATCTGAAAACTCAGGCTTTAAGGATTAAACAACAAAAATAACTTTCTTGGGGTTCAGCTTAAAGGTTACAAGCAAAACAAAAGCACCTGGGGTTAGCACAGAGGAATCTACAAACCAAAACAACCAAAAAGTTCCTAATTGCATCTGTCTTAACTTTTCCTGTGCTACTTACATATCTGGGGTTCCAAATGAGGAGTTTCTAGGTATGATGCTGATGATTTTCCCATACCTGGCTTAAAGCTTACAGCTTGTTGCTTCCTTCCCCTCTCTCCAGCCCAAGAGACAAAAAAAAAAAAAAAAAACAAACAAACAAAAAACCCCACACCCAGCAGTTTTTCCAATTTGAAAGGGTACAACCTCCCTATTGGTTTGCTGGTCAGGTGCCAACTCAGGTTTAGCTTCTCTTAACTCTTTACAGTTAAGGCAATTAGGGTACAGTTGCTAAGGAGGATTCTATAGCTACTGGCTGGGTGCCCATAAAAGGGAGCTACCCCCCCCTCATTTATCACACCATCCTTAGAGGTTTTTAAGGACAACTTGACAGGGCCCTGGCTGGGATGATTTATTTGGGGTTGGTCTTGCTTTGAGCAGGGGGTTGGACTAGATGACCTCCTGAGGTCTCTTCTAACCCATATCTTCTATGATTCTATGAATCCTCGCCCACCAGTGGTCTCTATGATTCCATCACCCTTCTCTGGGCTTCCCTCTAGGACACATCTCCGTATGCACCCTAGAGTGAGGTCGTAAGATCTGTCCCTTGTTCATCTACAACCTGCTGGTAGCCAACAACCTGGACAGTTTTCTCACCCTATACTTCCCTCCCTTCCTGGGGAAATGCTGCCTTTAGCTACTGGGTGGGAGCTGGTCTCAACCACACCCACACCTAGAAGCATACAGTTTCCCACTGCTGCAGAGCAATTAAAGATACTCTCTCCCATTCCTTCAGCAGTTTCTGAGACTTTACCCTTCTCCTCTGGGGTTTCAGCATGATATTCCTCCTTCCTGCAGGCAGCCTGAGTTACATGGAAAAAAATTATTTCCCAGCAATAAAGCTATTGGGTTATTATCAACTGCTGCTGCAAATAAGACAGCTTCCAAACCCTCAGTTTCTATGTGCACTTTATCCAAAGGCACAAGGATTTTGTAACCTCCTGTTATAAAAGCTCTGCCATCTGTCCTGGCAGTATGTCACTTTCCTGTACAACACTTCTTTTAACCATAGAAATTTCTGCCCCGGTGTCTTCCCACCCAAGGTGTTCTCTGCCATTAATTTTGACAGCCTTTAGGTGCTTCATGCCTGGCTGGGCAGAGGCTACTTTTACAAACTCTGTATGATAAGTAGCAATTGCCTGAGGTGCCTCTGTGCTCAGGGTAGCAGCATTCCCATGAGTTGCTTGCTGCGTGTTCCCTCCCAGTACAGGACATTCATTCCTCAGGTGCACAGTGGAATTACAGTGATAGCGGCTTCTGGGATCCTCTGTTTTTACAGAGAATTTGGGATGGGGAATAGAGGAATGGTTTTGGGGAGGTGAGCGCCCAGCCTCCCATCCACCCTCCTTCTTCCCAGGGATAAAATGGGGACCCTGGTTTAAACCTGTCTGTGGTTTGTTTGCAATAGATGCTTGAGTTCGCTCAAATTCGTCAGCTAGAGTGGCCATTTCCTCCACAGTTTTCACCTTTTTGTCCCATAAACACCGTTTTACATCATCTTTACATATACTCAGTGAAGGGTTAAAATCCATGTGCATTTTATATAACAACCTGGTATATGGATTGTGCCAGCTCTTTTCCAGACCCAAAGTCCAGAGTATGGTCAAGAGACTAGAGGCCTAGCAAATAGTGATCAGCTAAGAGAAAGCTGGGGTAAACAGATAATCTTGTTTTGCTAAAATAAGACTAGTCTGCAAATTGCTAGGTGTTGGAGCTAAGAACTAAATAATTGTGCCTTATCCAATGTTTCAAATTGAACAAAGGATCCCTATTCCTATTGTGTTAGTTTCTTCTGTAGGGAAACATTCTTCCAACAGATCCAACCTTGAGTTTATGAAAAGTTGGCACATGTCATTATAAGATATGGCATCCTTCCACCTCCCCTTCCCAGGGACCAATGCCTTGCCTTAAAACACACAGAAGCCAATCTTTATTGCCATATACTTTCACTGTTTCTTTGCTTTAACCCCTAGGAATGTACCTGTTGGACAATCAAAGGAGTTGCTCCATTCCTATGGACCCCAATCAGAATTCAACATATATATTTTATACTAATAACATTCTATCAAAGTATTAATTAAATGTTAACTTGCTAACTTGAGAACTGGGCAGAGACATTATGTAACCTGTTAACCATTGGCTAATGTGCTATCTTGTCTTGCTGCAAAACCTATCCCGGGGTATGGAACTGCCTACCCCGTCACTTTCCTCCGCCCATAGAAAATCTATATAGTCTATTGTAATCAATTGATTGATAGTGTCTCTGAGCCTAATAAGCAAGGTGACACTCCACCAGCGCTGTGTGTAATAAACTCCTATGCTTGACCGCTACACGGTGTGGATTTATGTCCTTCAGTTTGGGGGCTCGTCTGGGATACAAGTTTGTGAACTGGCTGAGGATCTGAGACTGAAATCCAAAAGAGGTGAGTATGTTTACTTTACCACCTAATTAGGCCAGGGATAGAAGTCTCTCATCCCCTTTCAGACATCTTGTTTCCTTTTTTAATTTGTGTGAAGGAACCTAGACATGTGTAGTCCAAGCAGAGGGGTTAAATAAGGGTACCACTTGGAAGGGAAGACTTGTGCAAGAGGGTCATGTACTGTTTAAACAACTAAGGGGTGTGTTACGGAGGACTTGGATAAATCACCAGCAAGCGATTGGCTGTGAGTTAAGCTCAGGATTGGCTGGGTATGCAAGCGGTAGGCAGTGCAAACTGGTGGTCCATTTCCTCATTGCACGTAACATTGCAAGTCCTAGGGGAGTGCCCCCCCCCAGGCATGTGACGTACATGCTTTCAAATAGCACAAAGTCTCCAACCAATAAGGCCGGCAATTGTGTGTAACTTAAGACCGCGCGGTATTCAAAAAAAAGGGGGGAGACATCCTCATAAAACTCAAGGCTGTGGAGAGTTAAGACCATAGTATAAAAAAGGGGGGAAAGTAACTCCTCATCAAGGCTGACAGGCTGTGGAAATTGAAACTACAGCATTTAGGGGGGGAAAACGTAAGTTCCCCCCAAGGTCAGCAGCCGGGGTGACTAAAAACCCATGGCGTCAAAAGGAGAGGCGATAATTAGTCCTCCAGAGTCCTTGGAATATAAACATGTCAAAACTCGGCAGGCAGCAGCTAAAAAAGCAAACTACTCTGCAGCCGGACCAGAGGCAGATCTGGTTACTCGGTGGAATAATCAGAAAAGTGACAAAACAGACAAAGCAGTAATAGTTTTATTGGATATTCTCAACATAAAGGAAAAAGAAAATGTAACTAAGATTTGAAAACCAAGCTCTGAAAGATAAGAGCCTGTGCTCTAAAATATGTAACTGTCTGAAAATTGAAAAGATCCCAGAGCAAAAGAATCACCATTCCTGGGACACACCTCCAGATTGGGAGGGGGAGAGCACACTCCTGGCATTTGTTAGCCAACTGCTCCACCGATTAACTATCTGTGGGAAAACTCAGCAGCAGAAAGCAAAGGGGAGGAATCAGAACCCCCTCCATACATTTCTTCGCATGACAGGCCAAATTTGAGCACCCACAGAGATAATAAAGGAGCACCACAGGAATGAATTGCCCCAGGGGAGCAAGTACAGCGTATGGCTCCAATCAAAACACAGTTAAGGAGGTTCAGAAACGTTAATGCGGAGGGTGAACCAGTAAGGGGACTTAGAACCAAAACAACTGAAATTTACCATTCCTTCACCCCCCAGGAAAAACAGGCACTACTGTCTGATTTACCCGAACTCAAGCGTGATAACAAGAATACTGAGTTCTGGGACGAGCTGGATGGCCTGACTGAAATACATGGCCTCCATAGGAAGGACGTTCACATCCTTGTCAAGTGCAAGTGCCCCAGGGATATGTGGGAGAACCTAGATAATAAATGGAAGACAGGGCACTGGGCTGAAGATCATACCCCCAACCCAGCGGGAGGGGATCAGGCTGAAGAACCAGCAGGAATCCCAAACCCAGAGGCAGGCACTGTAACAGAATTCAGGAATGTACTATCTGTTGTTCTAGAAGCCCAGACCACTAACTGGGGGGCTCTGCAGTCTGTGGTTCAGCAGAACGGGGAGTCTGCCATGTCCTATGCTGAAAAGAAATTGAATGCATTCCGAGCTTATTCAGGTCTGGAGAATATAACATCCCGAGACCATGATGTATTCCTTCAAATCCTAAAGGAAGGGCTGTCTGCAGATCACCAAGCAGTCCTGGCATTAGGCATCTCAGTGGGAGAGACATACTCATCGGTAATGAAATGGGCCACAGAAGTAGAAAACAGAAAAAAGAGGAAGGTAGCAGCAACCACACTCTCTGAGGAAATTGTAGCGGTGCATGCAGTTAAAACCACTACCTGCTTCACGTGCAATAAGCCTGGACATCTGGCATGTGACTGTAAAAATAAAATAAAAACATGCAGTAATTGTAAAAGGAGCTTGGGGGAATAATCAACCCCAGAGCTAGCTGCATTGAATGTGCCGGAGGGTCCAAACAGGAAAGATCATCTCAAAATATCGCCATGATTGCCAGTAATAGGGTAATAATACCAGAGTGGGGGGGACGTCCAGTAGAAACACTGTGTTCCCTTCACCCTGAAATGTGGGCAACAGATAAACAAGATTGTGGGCTAGTAAACATGAAGCCTATATCGGTAGAAGGACCAACTCACAAAGCCCACAGGCAGTACCCAATTAAACCGGAAGCCTTAGAGGCAGTTAAAGATATAGTCACTAATTTGGAATCTAGAGGGGTAATTAGAAAAACCACTTCCACAACTAACTTCCCAATTTGGCCCGTCAGGAAGCCAGACGGGACCTGGAGGTTAACTATAGGCTACACCCACCTTAACCGGGTGACTCCAAAGGCACATCCTATTGTGGCAAGCCCTGCCACTATTCTTAATTTGCTAACACCAGGACACTCAGTGTTTTCAGTCCTTGATGTAGCTAATGGATTTTGGAGTATTCCTCTTGCAAAAGAGAGTCAGGAGAAATCTGCATTTACAGTAGGAGACTAGCAGTACACTTGGACCCGAATACCTCAGGGGTACCATAATTCTCCCTCAATATTCCACAGGGCAATGGCAGAAGTAATAGCACGAGTGCCTTTGGAAGGGGATACTGTGATACTGCAGTATGTAGATGATTTGCTAATTGCCAGTGCAAATGAAATGGACCATTTAAAAACCCTAAACAGACTGTTCATATATCTTCGCGAGGCAGGATTTAAATTAAGCCTGAAGAAAGCGCAATTGCAACAGCAGCAGGTTTTATACCTAGGGCATAACATCTCCAAGGGAGAAAAAGCACTTACAGTAGACAGAAAGCAGGGATTAGAGAGTTAAAAAAACCACGGACAGTTAAGGAAGTCCGGAAGGTCCTGGGACTCCTTAATTTCTGTAGAACCTATATACCAGAGTACTCAGAGATGGTGGAACCAATTCAAAACCTCATTAGAGGGGGAAAGCCTGCAAATGAGTTAGTAGTGTGGGGCACAGAACAAGAGGAGGCATTTATAAAAATAAAACGGGCCTTAGCCTCCGCCCCCAGCCTGGGCTTACCTGATATGGGAAAGCCGTTCCACCTTTACTGCAGCCACAGCGGGACCCAGTACTCAGCTGTACTAACCCAGCTGCAGGGAGACAGACAGCATCTGGTAGCATACCTATCTACCATAAGACCCCCTGTATCCCAGGGATTACCGGAGTGCGTAGCAGCTCTAGATTGTACTACGTGGGCTGTGAAAGCTTGTGAATCATACACTCTCATGGGGAAATTAGTGCTCCATACACCCCATACACTTATTGATCTCCTTAATACCGGGCGACTAAGATCTGTAACAGATGCCCGCAGGAGTCAGTGGGAATTAACATTGTGCTTGCAAAACCCTAACTTCTCCATAGTAAGAGATAAGAAAATAAATGTAGCCGAATGTCTGAACATAGAGGGAGAGGTACACGAATGTCTTATAATAGAGAAGAGGAAGTGTTGGGAAGAATTAAAGAAGAACCATTAGAGAATCCAGATATAGTTTTGTATGTACATGGATCAAGAAAGTATGAAAATGGAGTGCCACACACTGGATGGGCAGTGGTACTCAGTGATAGGACAGTGATAGCATCAGGTAAGATGGAAGGATCAAAGTCAGCACAAGAAGTGGAGCTAACAGCCCTCACAGAAGCTTTGAGAGTGGCAGAAGGCTAGAAGCTCACTGTATACACAGACAGCAGATATGCATTTGGAGTAGTGCATGACTACATGGATGTGTGATCACGCAGAGGTTTTATAACAACTGGCAAGCCAATTAATAATATGGAAGCAGTTCGAAGACTAACAAAAGCTGCCAAACTACCATCAGAACTAGTAGTAGTAAAGATAAAAGCACACAATAAGATCTCAAGTGAGGAACAAAAAGGAAATTATTGGGCAGATAAACGTGCCAAAGAAATTGCACAAGCAAGTCCTATTAAGGTTTGTGCAGCTAGAGTGCCAGAAGAAGAAATGAATTTAAAAAAGCTATATGCAACCATAAGCCCAGAAGAGAAAAGTAAATTGGAAAAACAAGGCTGTGTGTATAAAAATCACCTCTGGTATGGGCCGGGGAGGAGGAGCTGGTAGCCCCGGAATGCATACGGGCTCTACTGCTCCATGCCATCCACTCTCCAGCTCATCTGGGGTGGAGACAAATGAGGGCCGCCCTGGAATACTGGTGGTGGCCAGCCATGAAAAAAGATGCTTTACAATTTTTCAAAAGACGTGTGACATGTGCACAAGTGAATGCGGGGAGAAGGAAAAAGGTGCCTCTGAATCACCAACCACGACCAGAGACACCGTGGCAAAATTTGCAAATTGATTTTACTGGACCCTTGCCACAAAGCAGAGGGTACACTTACATTTTGGTAATTATTGACACTTTTACCCGATGGGTAGAGGCATTCCCAACCAAGAACTGTACGGCTACAACAGTGGCTTGAATTCTAGCAAAAGAAATAATACCCAGATGGGGTTTGCCACTGTCAATAGATTCTGACCAAGGAACTCACTTTACAGGGTGAGTAATGAAGGAGGCATGCAAGGCACTAGGAATAAAGCAAAGATTTCTTATACCATACCACCCTGAAAGCTCGGGAATGGTGGAAAGAATGAATAGAACAATGAAAACAGCCTTAGCAAAAGCAGTACTGGATGCAGGAGAAGGATGGGCTCATATGCTTCCTGCTGTATTGTATCGAATCAGAGGCAGCCCAAAGAGGCTGACTCAACTGACACCCTTTGAGCTAATGACAGGAAGAGCAATGAGAATGCCTAGCACTGTGATCCTCCCTGCGGGGGGGTCGGGGCTTTTTGCAGACAGGCTGCAGAACTACATCAAGGCATTGGACAGAGAGTTGAAGGATTTATACAACCAAGTGAAGGAAAGTCAAACCCAGCTGGATGATAATAGCAGTTTGGACAAACTTGCATTTAAAGTTGGGGATTTGGTAATGTGTCGCATTTACCCAGAGGTTAAAGGAATTTTAAAGCCAAGATGGCAAGGTCCGATGAGGGTCCTTCTGACTACTAATACATGTGCAAAGATTGGGGGAAAATTGGGAACGTTTTGGAGTCACCAAAATGAGTTAAAATTGTTTGAATAAGCATCTGTCAATACTAACAATGTTTCCTCAGATGTCTCCACAGGTGAACAACATGAGGTGAAGGAGGAAGGACTGAAGGGTGACCAGGACAACCAGAGCGACCATGGGGAGGCTCCTGCTGTGGCTCCTGCTGTCCCAGTGGTGCATGAGGAAGGATGCAAGTAGTGTGCCATGTGAAAAGGAGGACTGGGAATGGGTCACTACCCCCCTCCTCCGGGTTTGCTTTGCTTTAATTGCCGCACTAAGGAAACACTTAGCTTTTGCAAAACACGTGCAGTGGCCAATAAACAAATCTGTCCAGAAGTAAAGGTGGCACTGTGGTTAGGATATGAGCACACAGTGGAACGCAAGAAGGTCCAAATAAAATCATACACTGATGCTCATAACAACAGGGAGGGCTAGTAACATTACAACTTTGATAACAGCTGACTGCCCTGTTATCCGCTGGTGTCAGGTACCAGAGATTATGGAGTTTCATGGAGGCATTTGGAAGGAATCATGGAAGTGTATGAGCTACCCCTTTGAGCAGGGCGAAGCTCTTAGACGATGTTGTGGCCCTCTTAGAGGGACAGTGTCTATACTTAATGCAATCAGTGTCCAAATTACCTTTAAAAGGGGACAGCTGCATACTACTAGTGAAGGGGACTACGAAGTCTTGAGCAATTGATTGATAGGCTTATTAAATGATGGTTCTGCATTTGAATTCTGTTGATTGGTAGCTGTAAAGTACCTTTCCCTGGTCCCTCCCTGAAATCATGTCCATTTTAACTTCTCCAACTTTATGCCAAGTGAAGTCACATTTCTGTTAAGTTTAGTGTATTTCAATTTGGGCTGCCAAAACATAAGACAGAGGCACCTTCAAAAACTTATGAGTCTGCCTAGGGGAGCTGGGTTTAGATTTCATCTGTTGAATTTGCTAGAACGGTGCTTTGACTACAATTCAGTCTACTTTGAAAAAGGGGTTTGCCATACTCCATCTTCCTGTTTTTCTTTTCATCACAGAGGAGTTAACACCATATTACCTGTTAACTATTTTAAGACAAATTTTGGAACAATGACAACATACATGGGAAAAAAAAGCCTTTTCCTTTGTATTGTCTTCCAAGTCACAGAATATTTTAATGGTGTGTAGTCCAGTAGCCAAAAATAAAGGTCATGGGGCAGATTCTGAACTCAGTTACACTGGTGTAAACCCAGGACAACTTGCTGGGTTCAATGGAATTTCTCCAGATTTATACCAATGTACCTGAAATAAGAATCTGATCCTTAGTATCTAAATCTTGCCCCATTTTCTCTGTTAGCAATCTACTAAAGTCCTATTCCCAGACATGCTACAGTAGTTAAGGCCAAGAACGTTTTTGATTCCATGGTAATTTTAGAGACAGAAGATATTTCCATGCTGAAGCTTTCAATAAAAAAAATTAGCTAAATTTGGTAAAATATGGTTAACTAATTAAAGAAACTGTCAATCTCTATTTTCAAAAAGATTTTTAGACTTCAAACTCTGTTTTACCAATAGTCCTTACAGAGAAAAAATCTGATTGTTAAGAAAAAACAATTTGGAGATATCCATATTAAAAAATTGCATATTGTGCATGTCCATCTATTGTCAATATAGTTCCAATAAGCCATGCAAATTTCAATACCCAACATTCCATCAGTTATCAGGTTAACACAAATCTTTCATATTGAAAGAGAAGAAACATGTTCTACCACAATTTTAGACTAATATGAATAATGGTGAAAAGGTTTCCCATGGTATGTTTTGAAAGATTTTAAATGCATCTCAAGGCTATCCCATGGTCAGACGAGAGGGATAAAACCTCAGGTATAAAGCACATTTATAATATCCATTGTAGAACCTGAACACCTAACTAGAGTTGAGCAGTGCTCAATATTTTTGGCCATTTTATTTTTTTTTTGCTTTAAATTTCCTAAATTTAAGGCTGGGATATTACAGTTACGAAAGCCAGGAAAATAAGATTTAAGGTTTATACTGCAGTTTTAGCCATAACCATCTGCAGGTATGATATATTAATAATACTTAGCCCTTTACATTTTCAAAGTGCTGTACAAACTAAACCTCACAACACTCCCAGGAGGTTGGTAAGTTATCCCCATTGTACAGATGGGAAAACTGAGATAGATGAAGTGACTTCCCTAACGTTAAACAGCAAGTCAGTGGCAGACCTGTGACTGGAACTCCATTCCTGACTCCCATCCCAGTGCTAATTCCTCTAGCCTGATGCCTCGTGGTGTGAAAATTCCCTATCAAGATCACATAACGTGGCAATACAACATATTGTTGAACAAATATTACATTTACAAATATGGGTTAAGTATGTGGAAACAAAAAAATAAAAGGGGAGCGGGGAACATAACTTGGTGTGAGTGTATGCCCAGTTAGGAAGTGAGGCTGGATTAACATAAAGGCTAACAATAATTACATTTTCTTGCAAAATTTAAAAAATATTGACTGCACGTTTTTTGAAATAACGGGGACAAATATACAAAATGCCTGAGCATAGAGATCTGTAGAAAATTAACATTTCTGTCTCTTTTGCAGAAGGGAATTAAGATTAGCTTTAAATGAAACAGTGGTGTTGTTGGGCTGATGTATCTTTTTCCAATACTTCCCCAGTTCACATAGTAACCCAACATATTTATAAGAGTTTGTGAGGTATTTCCACATTTATATGGCCTGGGAGGAAAACCAGGATTAAAACGTCCGTTTTATTTTGGCCTACAGCTAAAGTTGGAGGCTAGACCTACCCCAGCTTACTTACTGGATGAAGAGCAGCATGTTTTGGTGGGACAGAGAAACTAGAATCCTGAGTGTGATTTGAGGGGGAAAAGGTCCAGAGGTCTTCTCTGAATAAATTAAGTTTTGGGGCATGCTAAATATCACCCAGTAATTAAGTATATTTAAGATCTAAAGGCTATACATTGGTATCTAGGAAGTGTTTTCCTTTGTATGGGTGACTGAACCAGTAATTCTTCTCTTCTATTCTAGAGTAGATAGAAGGTTGAGATTTGTGCCAACTGCAATACTTCTCCTGGATAATCCAGGCCTGGAAAAGTACAATACCAAGGAAAAGTCTTTTTGGTCAGTAAGTCATCAAAAAGTGAAATTCCTCAAGGAAGACTAAAAATGGAGATGGATCTGACAACATAGTGTGGGGACAGAGGTGATTTCCAGTGTATGGTTTATGCAAGATCTGTTACTGCAAGACCTGGATATGTTTAATATGGATGCACATCTGTTTGTAGTTTGCACTGCTGCTGTAGCTGTGTTGGTCTCAGGATATTAGAGTGACAAGGTGGGTGAGATAATATCTTTTATTGGACCAACTTCTGTTGGTGAAAGAGAAAAGCTTTGAGCTATACTGAGCTGAAGAAGAGCTCTGTGCAGTTCAAAAGCATGTCTCTCTCATCAACAGAAGTTGGTCCAATAAAAGATATTACCTCACTCACCTTGTCTCTCTGGTAACTGTTTATAGAACAAAAATGAAACATTTAAAAGTGGCCATAGGTCTCGATGACTGTAGCAAGCTAAGAGATATCTTACATACATTGATCCTAGGAAGTAACTATACAGGATTCTTCAATTTTGCCCCATTTAGGAATGTAGGCAGACTGGCACTCAAAAGTATATGTGGTGGAAATGACTAGCAGTTATGTTTTTCTGGAATGTAGCCCTTTTACACATTATGGGTTTTCCGGGTAAAAATTAAGAGTTGAACAAAGCATAACTTATACTAAGGAAAAAGATGGGACACAATGTTTGCTGGGCTTCTACTAGTGTATTTTTTTTTCCAAATCCAGATCAAGCAAATGTCGTTAGTTTCTGAAATATAGTCCTAATAATTCTATTATGGTGGCAATTTTTGTGCAAATAGTAGGCATGGAACATATTGTCTTTATCAAAAGGTTAGCCATTATACTTGATCATGTACAGAGATAGTTTTAGGATTGTGTTGCTAACCCTAGGTCTAACCAGGTCTGAGGCCAGCTAGACAACTTTTCTCCAATTTGTAATTCTCTTCTTCTTGCTGCCTGCCAGTACCTTCTCTTCATGTTTTTCATATTTGTCAATAAGCTACAAAGAACATACTGTATGATCACTTTTGATATTGCATCCCACTACTTCCTCCACTGCATTACGTACGTTATGTTTAGTAAAAGAAAAAAAAGTTTTCCAAATACATTTAATCCTCAAGGTAGCAATTATACAAAGTATCTTATTTCAGCAGTATAAAAAGTTTTCCAGTTAGAAAAATGTGGTGGTAGCAAAAGAAATTAATAATTTGGCAAATATACATTCTACTATTGGTAGATAACTGTAGATTAGTAAGAGCCTAGAACACACAAATAATCAATTGCAGCAGGAACTTTAATTTTCCCCTACTTCCTTCTGAGCATTTGTTCTTCCAGATTCCAGTGCAGACATCTGAGCTTCTATTTAACAATTCATTTTCTCTGGACTAACAGTTCTTTATCATATTAGTCAATGAAGCCGTTCTAATTTAGCCTGTAGGGATTTAAAATTCCCAATAGTGGTCTGCACTGTTAGTGTAGGGCTCATAGATTGAAGTTCAACAAGGTAGCAACTGACAGCATCCAAACATACATTTGTGAATCGTCGTCTGTAAAGAAGAAAAAAAGTTGTCAAGAAAACTCATTTTGGCTTTCGTTTATTAAAATTCATGTAAGAAAAGGAAGTGGGATTCCTTCAGATAGTAATGGAATAATCTGTAAACAACAAAAACCCAAATCAGCTAACTTTAAATTTTCTAACATATAGTTAAATGAAAAGCAGATATTTTAAACCTAATGTTTGTGATTGAAGCATATAGGGGAACTTGTTAAATCACTTCTATTAACCTGAGTTTTAATAGTTGCAGCAATTCAAAAACCAAAGTTGTAGCTCTTGTCAGCTCAGGAGTGAAATATTTGTTTGAATCATTTCTAGTGTTTTTATCTAATAAATAACAATAAATAAATTTAGAAGTACCCCTTCACTCAGGGATGCCTCAGAAGGACTATGCTGACTCATTAGGAAACAATGTTATTTTGCAAAACAACTAGTTTTATTCAGTGAAATTTGTGAACATGAATGTAAAATTTGTAAAGAAAAGCACATTTACATATACAAAATGGAACAGAAAAACTGAAAATAATCAGATATAAACATGATTCAACAGCAGGAAGGGGAAGCCTAAAATTAAAAATATGCTTTTCTTATTTTATTAATTTAAGTGAAATTCTATGTTTGTAAAAGGCTGCTGGATTGTCAGTCCTGGAAAACAGTCCTCATTTCCCAGAATGGGCATTGCATGGACAGATTTACTGCAAGCTTCTCTCCACTGTCCTGCCGATGTGCCTAAACCCTGTTCCAAAGGAACTATTTATGTGCTAATAAAGTTTGCAGATGACACGAAGCTGGGAGGTACTGCCAATACAGAGAGGGACCGGGATATCCTACAGGAAGATCTGGATGACCTTGTAATCCGGAGTAATAGTAATAGGATGAAATTTTATAGTGAAAAGTGAAAGGTCATGCATTTAGGGATTAACAACAAGAATTTTTGTTATAAACTGGGGACGCATCACTTGGAAGTAACAGAGGAGGAGAAGGACCTCAGAGTATTGGTTGATCACAGGATGACTATGAGCCACCAATGTGATATGGCCATGAAAAAAGCTAATGTGGTCTTGGGATGCATCAGACGAGGTATTTCCAGTAGAGATAAGGAGGTGTTAGTACCGTTATACAAGGCACTGGTGAGACCTCATCTGGAATATTGTGTACTGTTTTGGTCTCCCATGTTTAAGGAGGATGAATTCAAACTGGAACAGGTACAGAGAAGGGCTACTAGGATGATCCGAGGAATGGCAAACCTGTCTTATGAAAGGAGACTTAAAGAGCTTGGCTTGTTTAGCCTAGCCAAAAGATGGCTGAGGGGAGATATGATTGCTCTCTATAAATATATTAGAGGGATAAATAACAGGGAGGGAGAAGAATTATTTAAGCTCAGTACCAATGTGCACACAAGAACAAATGGATATAAACTGGCCATCAGGAAGTTCAGACTTGAAATTAGAAGAGGGTTTCTAACCATCAGAGGAGTGAAGTTCTGGAATAGCCTTCCAAGGGGAGCAGTGGAGGCAAAAGACATATCTAGCTTCAAGACTAAACTTGATAAGTTTATGGAGGGGATGGTATGATGGGATAGCCTAATTTTGGCAATTAATTGATCTTTGACTATTAGCGGTAAATATGCCCAATGGCCTGTGTTGGGACACTAGATAGGGTGGGATCTGAGTTACTACAGAGAATTCTTTCTTGGGTGTCTGGCTGGTGAGTCTTGCCCACATGCTCAGGGTTTAGCTGATCGCCATATTTGGGGTCGGGAAGGAATTTTCCTCCAGGGCAGATTGGCAGAGGCCCTGGGGGTTTTCACCTTCCTCTGCAGCATAGGCACGGGTCACTTGCTGAAGGATTCTCTGCACCTTGAAGTCTTTAAACCACAAATTGAGGACTTCAATAGCTCAGACATAGGCCAGGGGTTTGTTACAGGAGGGGGTGGGCGAGATTCTGTGGCCTGCGTTGTGCAGGAGGTCAGACTAGAAGATCATAATGGTCCCTTCTGATCTTAAAGTCTATGAGTCTATTTCCCAGGGTAAAAGAATTCATACTCCATGGGTAAAATCCTAACTCCAGTTAAGTCAATGTAAAACTTCCCATTACAGCAATGGGGCCAAGATTTCACCTCACACCTAAGTAAATTCTTCACATACCTGGATTTTAGTTAAGCTCCATCAATAGTTGACAAGTATAAAATTGAAAATAGGTTTATAAAATATACACCAAAAATACCCTAAGTGTACCATATATGGTTGAAAGTTGTTTGCAGAGATGGCCAGTTGCCACTAAAGATTTACTACAATCACTGTGAATCTGATCCTTGAACATGCAGCTTCAAGAAGCAGCCAATTTTTGATGTAATTCAAGGGAGTCCACATTTTTAAAGAACTAAAAACATTTACTTAAAAGTGAGACACAATTTGTTTAAAAACAAGCACTGTAATAATAATTAAAACCCCCATCACCTAAAACTGGAACACCTACCCAATACATACCTCTGAACAACTGTAAGAATAACAATAACTTTTGGTGACTCTACCTTGAGTTGGATTTTAAAATCATTGACCCAAAGGGCTTTGGAGCTTCCAAAACAAATAACTTGAGAGTATATTTTTAAGTTTTGAAGAACACTTGTTTATAGTTCATAGTTACCTCTCAAAGTTAAGCACTTTGTTGGGGTCTTGTACATATCCCGATAATAATACATGAATACATTCCAAAAGGTGTAAAGGCTTTTTCATTCTATTCCAGTATGGGTCC
Source organism: Terrapene triunguis (assembly GCF_002925995.2). Taxonomy (NCBI): domain Eukaryota; kingdom Metazoa; phylum Chordata; order Testudines; family Emydidae; genus Terrapene; species Terrapene triunguis. Next base: position 19,270,196 of record NW_020664420.1, read on the forward strand.
TAAAAGAAGATTACATCAAGTTAGGGAGGCAGTACTAAGTTAATTCTGATTCATCAATAGGGAAATGTAGAGGATGTCAGTACATAAAAATTGTGTTACTGCAATATTTTAAATGTTTGATTTATTACAGCAAAATAATGGAAAAAAGTGAGAATTGGATGTTAGTTTAACTTGCATGGGTTTCCACTACTGAAACTATCAAAACACATGAAATTCATCAAACAGTATTGTAAATATTAGACTTTGTATAATTCCAAACACACTCTGAACTACTGAATAGTTTGGTAGGATATGGATATGTAATGGGGTCTACAAACACCATATTGAGCATAGACAGAAAGGTGAGGAGAGCCTCTCCTGCTTACAGGGAAGCAGCTTTACTACACCCCCATGCAGCTGCTGCAGCTCCCAATTATGGAGACAGGCACACACAGCTGCAGCCAATAGAGGAAACAAGGCCTGCTGCTATAAAGGAGAGATTACAGAGACGGAGGAGGAGGCAGAAAGGCCTGGGACAGAGAACGGATGACAGCTCTGCAGCAGGCTGCCTCCACGAACAAACTGTTAGATTCAATTAGAGGCGAGGGCCCAAGTGTGACACTACACCCCATATTCATCATAGTAATATGATGATGGTATGATTATGGCATAATTGTGATGCATTTTGTACAAGATGAGTAATGTGAGGTGTCATTAGAAAAGTTATGATTTGCTGAATATGATTATCTTATTTGTATGCATGTATCATTTTTGTATCTAAAGTTATGAATATTGACTATGTATCTGTATTTCAGAATGTAGTCATTCCCCTCTATTCGGCATTGGTGAGGCCTCATCTGGAGTACTGTGTCCAGTTTTGGGCTCCACACTACAAGAAGGATGTGGAAAAATTGGAAAGAGTCCAGCGGAGGGCAACAAAAATGATTAGGGCGCTGGAGCACATGACTTACGAGGAGAGGCTGAGGGAACTGGGATTATTTAGTCTGCAGAAGAGAAGATTGAGAGGGGATTTGATAGCTACTTTCAACTACCTGAAAGGGGGTTCCAGGGCTGGCTCTAGGCACCAGCAAACCAAGCATGTGCTTGGGGCGGCACAGTTCTAGGGGTCGCATTCCAGGGGCAGCAGTTGTGCTCTTGGAGTTTTTTTTTTTTTTTTTTTTTGCTTGGGGCAGCAAAAAACCTAGAGCCGGCCCTGGGGAGTTCCACAGAGGATGGATCTAGACTATTCTCAGTGGTACCAGATGACAGAACAAGGAGAAATGGTCTCAAGTTGCAGTGGGAGAGGTTTAGGTTGGATATTAGGAAAAACTTTTTCACTAGGAGGGTGGTGAAGCACTGGAATAGGTTACCTAGGGAGGAGGTGGAATCTCCTTCCTTAGAGGTTTTTAAGGTCAGGCTTGACAAAGCCCTGGCTAGGATGATTTAGTGGGGGATTAGTCCTGCTTTGAGAAGGGGGTTGGACTAGATGACTTCCTGAGGTCCCTTCCAACCCTGAGATTCCATGATTCTATGATCACCCACTGGGCAAAACACTTGTAGCCTAGACAGCTGGTTGTGAAAGGCCCATTCAGGGTAATGGGCCATTAGGAAAAACAATAGGCCTTAAGAGAAGGTTATCCCCCACCTGGTGAGCCTTCCTGAGTATGCTCCAGTAATGCTGCTATGATGCAGTAGGGCATGTGACCAGACCACATGACACTGATCTCCATTTGGGTGCCTGTATTTTTCCACAAACGGGCTGAGAACTGTTTTTGGAATAAAGAGTTCCCGCCACATGTTAAAGCAGGGAGTGACATCATCTGTAGTTCTTCACTCCCCACTACTCAATATCTAGGAGAAACTTCTAAGGAAAAGGACTTGGAACAGGGGTTGGGAGCCCAAGCTGAAAAGCAAGTGCAGCTTGCGCTTTGAGAATCTGCAAGCCTGTTTGTATCATCAGTCAGGGTAAGAAATTGCTAATTCATACCCAATCTTTCTAGTATTTTAGGTTTAGCTTGCAGTTTTGTTTATTTGCTAGGTAATCTGCTTTGATTTGTTTGCTATCATTTATAATTGCTTAATATCTATCTTTTTGTAGTTAATAAACTTGTTTTATGTTTTAACCTAAACCAGTGTGCCTTTAAGTGAAGTGTCTGGTGAAATATCTCAGCTTGGTTACCACATGTGTGCATATTCCTCTCCACACTGAGGGAGGGGCGAACATATCGGGGGCTGGAGGGTGCATGCCTGGGGAGCTGGGAAACTGGCCGGTGTCTGCTGTTTGCACTCCGGTAGCCCAGTTTGGGTGAGTGGTACCACTTGCTGTTGTGTTGGGTGATTACAGAGCTTGGGTGAGGCTGGCTGTGTCCCCAACCAGCTGTGTGTCTTAGAGGGGCGCCGTGGTTCCCACAGCTCCCAGACTGCACCCCAGGGGTGACAACTGGTCACACCAAGAACTGCTCTGACTGGGGACAAATTGAGGAGGACCAGTCAGGAGCAACAGGGACCCCTCAATAGATTACACCTGGAGCCAGTGACAGGGCAAAATAAACCACAAAGATTATCTTTGTTCTTTAATCAGAAAAAACACACACTATGAACTAAAAAGGCATGAAGTGATTCTTATCCTTTGTGCCAGTCACAACCCAGGGAAATTAATAAGCTAAGAAAGATGAAATAGTTTGTTTGTTTCTGTTGACCTTGCCATTATGAACTACCCCTAAGAAAGAAGAAAATCAGATTCAGGAATCCAAGACCTGTTGTCCATGCTGAAGTGCAGAAATTCTAATAATTTTAATCCTATTTATGATAGAAGGGAGATCATCTGTAGCGGAAGTAACAGGAATATCAGAGTTTAATAGCTTTCCTCACCTACTAGGATCAGAAACAGTGAATTTTTTTTTTTTTTAAACTAGTAAGATATTCCAAAATCCCAAGGTCTATTAAAATGTCTGATACATCTCATTTTAACTTTAATGTAAAATTTTAGAATTTAATATTGAAGATAAAATTTTAGCTCAAATATTATCCTTACCCGTGCTTTGAACAACTGGTCATACACTTCAAGTAGCCTAGATAGTGGCACTCCAATTTCCCGCATAGTGTATGTCACGAATCCCACATCCCAGTTCAAAGAACAAACTTGTTGCTCTAGAAACTGCACTAAGAAATCTGAAAAACAAAGAACTGCCTGTTCAGGTTCCATCTTGCTTTAACATTAGTTTAACAAAGCTAATGAATGTTAGGTATCTACACAAGGTTTAGCTATGTCTACCCTTACACAGAACCTTTCAACTGTGGAGCTCAAAGCATTTTTACAAAGTGGGTAAGAGTTATCCCAGAATTTACGGATGGGAAAACTGAGGCCAAGAGGATATGCAAGATGTGGCTGCTTTCCAGAGTCAGATGCTGTTATAAGCATCACAAGAGGTATTACTCAGGAGCAACAACACTATGTTAGTAAAGGCATAGCACATTGTCCTTGTGATACTTTCAGGCTATGCTGCTGGCCAGGGAAATTCAATAGCCCAACTCTGATTTTCCCTGTGACAGCACAACACACTGCTATTAGATTGCCAGACTAGTCTGTTTTATCTATAATACCAGCACATCCATACCGTGTTTAACTCTCTGTAACATAAAACTGTAGTATTTGCAAAAGCTTAGAGTGACATATATCCATGCAGGTTTTTATACAAACATCCTCTTCACGATGGCATTTGAGCATCTCAAAGAAGAAAACACAGACCCCAATCTAATAAAGGACACAGAGTTCCCCTATATTATACTTTATGGAGTTGCCTCTGTATATATAGATATGGCAAGTAGATACATAAAGAATCTAACTGTACAAAATAAACACACACTTTGCATATACTTAGTGAATATGTGAATAGAAACAGACTGCTCTACCCTTCAATGTCTAGTTTACGTAACTGTCCAAAAATAAATTCAGCTGCTGTTTGAATATAGTAAAATAAGACCATTTCAGAACTTAGATTAGCTTCAGTTTTGGGTGAAAAGTACTGATCATAGGTAAGTTATAGGAACATAAGAATTACCATATCATATCTGTATTAATATACATTTTTCGATTACAATCTTGTCTCTTCTCTTGTTCTAGCCACTCTCTCCAATCATCCACCAAAGTGACTGATAATAAGCACCACAACCCCATTGTCCAAATTCTTGCTCTTGGACAACAAAGCAACGACCAGCCATCTGCCCTAAAACCCATCATCAGGGATTCCATAATTTACTCAACAACCTCAATCACTATCATCTTTGCAATAGTAAACCTCAATGAAAACTGATTTCATTTTACTGTTCCAGCCACAAGGGGAAATTTAACATATAAAAACAGCGATTAAAAATTCCAGACAGCGGAGGAAATATAGTTTTCTTTAGAAATGTAATCTTACAATTGTCTCTCTTTTCAGAAGAAAAAGAAATTTTCCAATTCCAATTCTCAAAAAAATATTTGTTTCACCATGCTCTTTTGATTCTGTCTTGTATAAAGAGTACAGCATGTAAAGCTAACATTTATTTAACATATGCAAAAACAGCATTTATAAATACAGGTAAATTTAGTTGCTTTTTAATTAGCATCATACAAAGTTTAAACACTGATTAAAGCATGCATGTTTCAATGCTTAGGGAGTACTTGAGGCCTTTGAACCCACTGCCATAATGCCTATTTTTCTTCCAAACACTCTGTTAAATTGCTTACCTAAAGGAAAATAACGAGGTGTCCCAGCGTATATCTTTCCAAGCAATACCATCTTTAAACTAAGAGCTTGCATTCTGTCAGCTGGGCTCAGAGTCACACTGTCACTCAACTCTGAAAGAGAACAGTTAGGCATATAATCTACCTTTAAATCTAAAGTTTACCGAGGGTAATTAAATTTAAAAAAAACCCAGCTATTACTACAGTGTTGTACTTGCATTTACCACTGACACTCCAAGCAAGTCTTTTCTAACCCTGACTTTTATATTCTTAGGGCACACACTAACTACACTTATTGTTGGTGGGAAGTCAGTATGTATGCATGTGGAAATGCAAATACACTTTCAGATTTCATATGAATGCATATATGTTATATGAATAGGTTTCGTATTCCCTTGAATTTCATATAAATCCACTAATATAGATGACCAAATGGCTTTAATATCTTAAAAAGTCTTATCCAATAGCTTTTGGGAGACCTATATGAAATGAACTGCAGTTTCAATCCAATACCCAAAGTGGAAAAGTGCATACATCGCAAAATCACCATCAGTGGTGACACAACTTTCCTGGCAATCTCCAGTACAAAAGCCAGGACTGAATGGTCAAGAAAAGTGAACTACTTGTTCACTATAGAGGTTAAGGCAAACTGGCAGAGCCAAGCTGGGAAGCCTGCACTGCTGGAACCAGTGCTCTACCTCTTCTTTGGATAAACAGAAGACTTCAGTTTCCGTGCTGTCAATTTGGCAACCTTTCATAAACACTAAATTCATTTGAGGCTTTAATCCTTCTCAGCATAGCTTTACTTAACATTTTGTTTAAGATTTCCTTATCCTGAAACCTTCAGATTAAAGTCTGCAGGTTTTTCTGAAGCCATCTCTTTTAGAAATGCCCCTGTACAATGGCAACCAAGAGGAGCATAAACAGAGCTCTGCTCTGCCAAGCAGGTGATCAGGGGTTTGGGGTCAGCAGGGGGTAGGAATGGGATGGAGGAGGTAGCACACTCTGCCCTGTAGAAGGATCTTCTTTTGCCATTTGGCAACTCATTTCTGTCTCCAGAGAACACTATGTCCAGACTCTCCTTGAAGAGAGACATGGTTGCACATAATTGGTACAGGATCTGGGGGGAGTTGGGGGAGGGGGTGTTCTAGTGGATCACAAACTAAATAGGAGTCAACAATGTAATACTGTTGCAAAGCAAAACAAAAAAGCAATCATCATTCCTGGATGTATTAGAAAGAGTGTTGTAAGCAAGAAACAAGAAGTAATTCTTCTACTCAGCACTGATAAGGCCTCAACTGGAGTATTGTGTCCAGTTCTGGGCACCACACTTCAGGAATGATGTGGACAAACTGGAGAAAGTTCATAGGAGAGCAACAAAAATTATTAAAGGTCTAGAAAACATGAACTACTAGGAAAGACGGAAAAAATTGGGTTTGTTTAGTCTGGAGAAGAGAAGACTGAGGTGGGACATGATAACAGTCTTCAAGTAAGGCAAAAGGTTGTTATAAAGAGGAGGGTTATAAATTGTTCTTCTTATCCACCAAGATTCGGACAAGTAGTAAGCGGCTTAGATTGCAGCAAGGGAGATTTAGGCTAGAGATTAGGAAAAAATTCCTAACTGAGAAGGACAGTTAAGCACTGGAACAAACTACATATGGAGGTTGTGGAATCTTCATCATTGGAGGTTTTTAAGAACAGGTTAGACAAAATATCTGTCCGGAATAGTCTAGATAATACTTTACTCCTGCCTCCGTGCAGGGGACTGGACTAGATAACCTATCTCGGTCCCTTCCAATCCAACATTTCTATGATTCTATAAGGCAATGAAGGGGAATAAGATGATTAATGGGATGGGAGGATTTGCTGTAAAAAAATGCCCATCTATAATGTGGGTTATTCAAGTCACATGTACATGTAAATCATCCTAAGGTTTTTTTGTACAAATGTTTGATTTCTACCTTCCGTTAGGCACTGGAAACAATCATGTTAACATTACTGAATTCATAGGCAGGCTCAAAAACCCAAGCACAGTTCAATTGCAACATACCACTTAATAAAGCCATTTTTAAAAAAATTGTGTAAACAGATAATGCTACTAACAAATGAACATATTTATTATTATAATGGAAAATAAGTGATTTTTTTCCTACTTATGTTATAACATGTCTGTGTTTAATTCACACAGCTGCATTCCACTCACTGTTAACGCAGCTTCTAAATCTTTAGAATGACTGAAATGAGGAACGTTCAACTGCCATGTCCACAACTGGAGGAAAATGTACTTCTACTGCTGCAATACAAACAGACTAAGCCCCAGTATCAAAACAAGCTCCATGTGAGTGCAGAGGATGAGGACCTCATCCTGTACTATTCTTTTGTTTAAATAATAAACCTTTGAATTTTTACAAAAATTCCTAAGCTCTGAAGTTAATATTTAGGTTTCACATTCAATGACGTATACTGCAGAATATTCCTAAAAGATGTACTTAACATCTCATGTGGATAGGATACTAACAGCAGCATAAGATCACTGGCACTAAATGCTTTCATTATCAGTTATTCTATATTTCTAAGCTACTTCAGTCCCAGTTTGTCAAGATTTACCTTTCTCAATTATTTCTTGCCAAAGAGTCTGCACCAAAATAGGGTCTGAATGACCTGCACAATGTATAATTGCAAGCTTACACTCTGAGAGTTTGAAAGGGTCAGCGAATTCACCATACAGCTGCAATAAAAGAGACAGAGTTTGATATTTCAGTCAAGACAAAACAACATGATTTACTATCAGAGTGAAATTAAATAGAACAGTTATTCATTAACATGTAACATACACAAAGTGACACTAAGCCAAAATAGTAGACAGTGCATTTTAATAGCCATTGACAGATATTGTATGAAGAACATTTGTATTGAATCAAGTCAGCTCCGTATCATCATACAATCTTAAAATTTTAAAGCAAGCTAGGAAAAAACTAGAGTGTTTGCCAATTCAACACCTCTAAACTCAAAGAAGCTATGCACTGTGTAAATAATATATGTTTCCTACAGCAGACAACACAAAGAGAAAGAGAGGAACTTATTGGAGGTAAAACATGAAAATATAAGATTAGACAGGCTAAACCTAAATATATATAAATTTTGAAAATAGGAAACTGAATTCACTGAGACTTTTTTGGCTAATGGCTGATAAACAATTTGATGGAATATGTCATTCTCAGATATTAGAGAAGCTTATATTCAAGAGTGGGATAATTGCATATTCTTTTGCATGAGTAGTTTGAGCAGTCAGGTGAACATCAACTTATTTCTAATTACCTTGGTGATGTCCATCAGCTCAGAATCCAACTGGGAAATTGCATCTTGTACTGAAGAATGATGGAAATATTGCCGCTGTAATGTTTCCTCTATTTGTAGCTGTATCCTAGCCACCTAGTTTTAAAAAATTAAGATAATTCAAGAGTCATTCATTTCATCCAAAGCTATGGAAACTTGGAAAAACTTAGAATTGGTTCTAACACATTTGAATATAGAAATTCCATGAGTATATGTTAGAGACATAGTCCTACTAAAGTGAGTGCATCTGGATCTGCTGATTTTTTATTGGGACAATGCATTTCAGCCTAAACAGTTTGTTTTTGCATTTACATCAGTAGAAAAAAAAATAGTGTAATTGCCAATAATACAAAAGACCTATGCTAATACTGATACTAATAGAAACATTAACTTTTCATCATAGCTTCTCCCCTGTCCTGTCCCTCCTTCCCCCTTGTCCCATCCATTCTCCTTCCCTCCAAGGCCCCTCCTCTTCTCACTTTTCTTTCCATTTCCTCCTTAATGAAGCCCACCTCCCAAAAAATAATTACGGAACTAACATGATGTTTGCTGCCATTACACAATTCACTCTGTTTGTGTGCTATATCCTATTCCCGCAACCTGTCTGTCTTCTTTATTAGATTTTAATCTCTTCAGGGAAGGGACTGTGCTGCTCTGTGTTTGTACAGTGCCTAGCACAATCGGGCCCCCACTCTTGGTTGGTCCTTTTGCAGTACCATAAACAAACATGACTAATAATTAATAATAATAATAATGATAATAGCAACTAAGGAAAATTGTTTTTAATTTTTTCTTACTTCCATTTTCTCTTCTAGTTCATGTAGGAATTCACCATCTGCAGCTATCGATGATATGGCAGTGGAACTCTTGGCACTCAAAATGGCACGTGCAATATATTCAAGACGCTGCTGAAGTGGAATTTCGGTGCTGTAAAAGAAACATTCAAATTGTAAGCCACATGCCTAGAACATAGAATTATAGAAATGTAGGGCAGGAAGGGACCTGGAGAAGTCCAGAACAGCCACTGTGCTGAGGAAGGACCAAGTAAACCTAGACCATGCTTGACAGGTGTTTGTCCAGCCTGTTTTCAAAAACCTCCAGTGATGGGGATTCCACAACTTTCCTTGGAAGCTTATTCCAGAGTTTACCTCCCCATAGAGTTAGAACGTTTTTCCAAAAATCTAATCTAAATCTCCCTTGCTGCAGATTAAGCCCATTACTTTTTGTTCTCCATGTTCACTAAAGAAAGGACAGTTCATCACCATCCTTTTTATAACAGCCATTAACATATTTAAAGACTGTTTTCAGGTCCCCCCTCAATCTTCTTCTCCTCTCCAGACTAACCATACACAGGTTTTTTTTTTTTAACCTTTCCTCATAAATCAGGTTTTCTAAACCTTTTACCGTGCTTGTTGTTCTCTTCTAGATTCTCCCAATTTATTCACATCTTTCCTAAAGTGTGGAGACCAGAATTGGACACAGTACTCCAGCTGTGTACTCACCAGTGCCACGCAGAGTGTGACTATTACCTTCAGTGTCTTACGTATGACATTTTTGTTATTACACTCCAGAACATTAGCCTTTTTTGCAACTGCATCACATTGTGGACGCATTCAATTTGTGGTCCACTATAAACCCTATATCCTTTTCAGCAGTACTAGCACCTACCCAGTTATTCTCAATTTTGTAGTTGCACATTTGATTCTTCCTTCCTAAGTGTAGTACTTTGCACTTGTCTTTATTGAATTTCATCTTGTTGATTTCAAACTAATTCTCTAATTTGTCAAGGTTATTTTGAGTTCTAATCCTGTCCTCCAGAGTGCTTGCAATACCTCCCAACTTGGTGTCATCTGCGAATTTAATAAGCATACTCTCCACTCCACTATCCAAGTCAAAATACTGGACTGACCCCTGCGGGACACCACTAGATATGGCTTACCATTTTGACACCAAACCACTAATAATTACTCCTTGAGTATGTCTTTCAACCATTTGTGGGTACTATAATACCCAGCTTTTAGTAATTGCATTTCCCTAGTTTGTTTATGAGAATGTCATGTGGAACTGCTGTATGCAGTGGTGTTGTAGCCATGTCAGTCCCGGGATATTAGAGTGACATGGTGGGTGAGGTAATAATATCTTTTATTGATCAACACATGTCTCATCACTCTCACTAGTAGAAGTTAGTCCAATAAAAGATATTACCTCACCCACCTTGTCTCTCTAATGTGGAGCTGTGTCAAAAACTTTACTGAAGTCAAGAGATATCATGTCTACTGCTTCCCCCTATCCACTAGGCCAGTAATCCTGTCAAAAACGCGTGTTCCCAAAATAATTATACTAAAGGGAACATAGGAATCAGGACTTCTAAATTCTCCCGGCTCTGACACTGACTCAAAGTGTAACTGAATAACCACTTTGCACATCCCATCTGTAAGACATTCCTCCCTCTGCTACTCTACAATTATTATATAAAACTATATAATAAAATACACAATGTAACTAAGTTACCGTTTAATATTCTACAACTACATTAATTCTGTAACTTGTTTATTTTTGTATAAAATATGCAACAATTTCCATTTTATCATTCTAATAGTGGCCAGGTTAAAAACTGACATTTATATCATAATATTTTAGGTTTTTGTTTATTGTTTAGTCTTTACACAAATTAACTTTTCTTTTATTATCTCAATACTAGGAATAATACATTGATTACAAAGTGCCCATACCTATGCATGTCTGCCAATTTAGCCAACACTCTGGCTGCATTACTGAAGTTCCTGTTCTTCTCGAAGTATCGCCACAGTAAATCCATATAACGGACTTTGTTTTGATCAACCTTGGCCATACGCACCAGATATGGCTCTAGAAATGGGGAGGTAATCTGCAGGAATCATATAAACCACAGTTAAGTCTTTTTTTTTAAAGCATCCTTAAAAACTTCTCTGTTCCTAGTGTATGTGTTTTTAGTCAGTATTACAATCAACTCTTTTGGCCTAATAGAAGTACCCTACAAAATATTTGTGTGAGTATGTTTGTTTTGTATGATCTTACCTGTAGCAGTTTATCTGCAAGGTCAGCTTGTATCAGCCAGTTGTAGAGAGCAATAGAGAAGAGTTCATCTGTTGAACGCTGAGCCAATTTTAGCATTTGTTCAAACTAAAGGAAGAAAAGCCTAAAGCTGTTACTCCAGAACTGTTCACATTTCATACATAGCTCAAAGTCTTTGTCACTGAGTTTAAACATTGCATGTTTATATGTGTCAACATCTATATTAACATTCAATAATTTTTATGAACACCGTATCTTCTCACATACTGAAACAAGTTCATTTCAAGTCCTGACTTTATCTCTGTTAATTTACTTTGCAACAATATGTTGTACAAACTTTTTATAAGAAGTTTTATACCCCTCAGGAAACAAATTGGTAGCCTTTTAACTTAAACCTTTCCTAGTATTTAAAAAGCAAGATAGTTGTGACTATCTCTCTTTTGTAAATTTCTTACATGCTGTCCCGCTTCTTCATTGCTCAGCATATTGGGATCGGATGACAACACTGGAGGGCCTGGCTTTTTGGGTACACTGGGAGACTGAGGAGCAGCTTTACTTTGATTTACTAGTTCCTGAAGGGTGTCAGTGATGCATTTGTAACTGTTTAACCTGCAAGTAGGTGCAAGAGAAAGAACAGTTGAAGTTACAGATATCTGTGAGATCCTTGTTCCCACAAGATAGGTTACTGTATACATTAGAAAAATATTTCTGAAACTAAAAAGAAAAGTTTTTGTAGGACCCTGTCAGCGGAATCAATGTAATTTACTACCAGTCTCTCTCTTCTGGAATGATTTTTCTCACAAATACTTTGTTGTGCAAATTCCCCACTTCCGTAGTAACTGCTAACATGCTATTTTCCTTTCAGTTAGGAGGGCAGGATGCAAAGGCCTTGTAGGCTGCTTATTCCCAATCAGAAATAATATCGATCCCCGATAGACCGATTGCTACCAGCCGGATCGGCGGGTAGTGAAGACATACCCACAGACAACCTTTCCCAAACCATATCTTACAGTCTACAATCAATTAACCTTTTGGCCCAAATAAAGATGGCACATTTTACCAATATCTAAGGAACATGCACTGAGAAAAATATGTTCTCACCCTGCTCTTAATTCTAGAAGGCTTATCTATCATCCCACCTAAATCAGCTGCTAAGTTCTTATGAGTAAATTGCCTTGAATAAAATTGCCCGTATATCCTGAAAACTTGCCTCTCCTGGAAAGCCTGGAGTCCAACAATATCCTCATCAGGTTCTCCATTTTTGTAGAAATGAAGTCCAAGACCTTGAGGATCCTTCTTCTCAGCAGCAGTAAGAGACAATTCCACCACACCCTCATAGAAACGCACTTGAGATAAGGAAGAACTGAGAGTTTGGTCCATCACAATATTAAACATACTGCAAACTGCTATACAATACTGAACTAATATATTGCACACTTCCCATTTTAGAATGCAAGAATTCCCCTCACTCCCAATGGCCCTGATCCTACAAACACTTATGCACATGCTTAATTTGGGGGACTATTCACAGGCTTAAAGTTATACATTTGAAGGATTGGGACCCAAATAATTTTGAATGTTACAGCAGTTGTATGATTATCTACAAAAAGCATTCATTTTCTCTGAATGCTACGTTAACACAGTTTCATCTTTCAACAACATGTACGGTATGAGACAACACCTGCAACAATAAACAGCCATTTAAATTCTACCCTAGGTGTTTTGTTAAAACAATTTTACCAAATGGTTAAGTGCCTTGGCAATTTAATGTAGAAGATGCAGAACAGTGCACAGGAATATTTTTTAAATAGGAAAAATATGTCTGAGTTGCTCAAATCTAATCAAGAAAAGCCATAAACAAAAAGAAGATTTTGATGTGTATAAAATGCAAGGGCTAACAACAAGCTATTTATGGGCGAAATTTGCTCAAAAACCAGAGGGAAATAAAAAACATGGCACTAATGGACATCAGGAAAACTTCTTTATGCACAGAATAATAAGTTTATGGAATGGATAACAAAACACTAAAATTAGAAATGAAAAAACCCAAACAAGTTCAATAAGTATAGTGTCTGAAGTAAATAGGATGAAATTGAATAAGGACAAATGCAAAGTACTCCACTTAGGAAGGAACAATCAGTTGCACACATACAAAATGGGAAATGACTGCCTAGGAAGGAGTACTGCGGAAAGGGATCTGGGGATCATAAGCTAAATATGAGTCAGCAGTGTAACACTGTTGCAAAAAAAAAAAAAAAAGCAAACACCATTCCGGGATGTATTAGCAGGAGTGCTGTAAACAAGACACAAGAAGTAATTCTTCCGCTCTACTCTGCGCTGATTAGGCCTCAACTGGAGTATTGTGTCCAGTTCTGAGTGCCACATTTCAGCAAAGATGTGGACAAACTGGAGAAAGTCCAGAGAGGGATAGCTCAGTGGTTTAAGCATTGGCTTGCTAAACCTAGGGTTGTGAGCTCAATCCTTGAGCAGGCCATTTAGGGATCAGGGGCAAAAATCTGTGTGGAGATTGGTCCTGCTTTGAGCAGGGGGTTGGACTAGATGACCTCCTGAGGTCCCTTCCAACCCTGATATTCTATTCTATGATTCTAAGAGCAACAAAAATGATTAAAGGTCTAGAAAACATAACCTATGAGGAAAGATTGAAAAAACTGGGTTTGTTTAGTCTGGAGAAGAGAAGACTGAGTGGGGACATAACAGTCATGTACATAAAAGGTTGTTACAAGGAGGATGGAGAAAAATTGTTCTCCTTAACTTCTGAGAATAGGACAAGAAGCAATGGACTTACATTGCAGCAAGGGCGGTTTAGGTTGGACATTAGGAAAAGCTTCCTAATTGTCAGGATGGTTAAGCACTGGAATAAATTGCCCAGGGAGGTTGTGGAACCCCCATCATTGGAGATTTTTAAGAGCAGGTTAGACAAACACCTTTCAGGGATGGTCTAGATAATACTTAGTTCTGCTATGGGTGCAGGGGACTAGACTAGATTTTCAACCTCTTTCTTTCTTTCCGTCCCAACATGTTATAAAAATTCCATGGCCCACCTGTGCCACTACAACTGTTTTTCAGCCAATTAAAAACCAGGCCGGCATTAGGGGATAGCAACCAGAACAACTGCCCAGGGTTCCACGTCACAAGGAACTCTGTGAAACTAAGTTGCTCGGGCTTCAGCTTCAGCCCCGAGCAGTGGGGCTTGGGATTCGGCCTTCTGCCCTGGGCCCCAGTGAGTCTAATGCTGGCTCTGCTTTCTAGTTTATTTTGGTAGACCCCCTGAAACCTGCTTGCGCCTCCCAGGGGGCCCCAGACCCCTGGCTGGGAACTGATGGACTAGATGACCTCTCGAGGTCCCTTCCAGTCCTATGATCCTATGGTGAAAAGAAGAATCATTACAGATTAAGCCTATTGATGGACAAATGTAAGTGAGCTGCTTAGATTCCTTCCATCCTGAAATGCAATTACCAATAATAGCATAAAAAAAGGTAAAGAGTTAACATATTTAGAATGCGAATTAGTACATAAGCCCCTCTGTCTCCATGTGTTCATTTCCTCTTACCTATACGTATATTTTTCTGGATTATCTCTCGGATACTCCAAGAATACTATGCCTTGATCTGAAGTGCCAAAGAGGTAAAAATGGGATCTGAACCAAAGACTGAATTCAAAAGTTGTCAAGTTTCCAGTGCTGTTTGCCTCTCACCTTGTCTATATTGTACACAGACATTAGAAAGGTCCACTTGATTGCTGATCTTTTGGTACTCCTTCAATGACTCTCTTAGCATCTTCTCTTTTTCCAATTTGCTCTGAACCTGTCGGGACCGCTGAAGCAATTCATTTGCCTACAGTGAAACAATTGGAAATTTAAATCCTTACTAATTTAAGTTACACTGTCATGGAGATTTTCTTTGCAATAACTCACTCTTTCTGTTAACTCACATTTCAAAGCCTGAAGTACTACAGACCTTATCACTTCAAGTTAAAAAAAAAAAAAAAAAAAGTTCTCTGCCCAGAGACAACATGTCAAGTTTTAGCAGAAAGATTCTGTATCCAAGATGAGGAATGAAAGGAGGTTTTTGTTACTTGTTTACTGGCTGACTGAACTGAATGAATTGGTTCCTGTTTGAATGCTTGTTTTTAATGCTCCCAGGTGGGTTACAGTGTTGGAAGGTTGCTTAAATGTTGGGGCAACAGAGGTTTTATATAGATGCCTTTTTAACTATTATATAAATCTAAAGGAAATAAAGTTGGAGATTGAATTAGAAGTAGATTCATAATGGAAAATGGGCATTTAGCTATTGTATCACTACCAAATGACAAAAGCAACAGAGAGTCCTGTGCATCCGACGAAGTGGGCATTCACCCACGAAAGCTTATGCTCCAATATATCTGTTAGTCTTAAAGGTGCCACAGGACTCTCTGTTGCTTTTTACAGGTCCAGACTAACAAGGCTACCCCTCTGATACTTGATACCAAATGACAAGTCATTTAATGGCAAATAAATCTGACAGTCAAGAGCACAAACATTTTGTGCTCATCTGATCACACTACCTAATATTCTGCAAGTTTGGATGGAAGACCAGTAATGATAATCAGCACATTTAAAGTAATTTGAGGTTTACATTGAGCTCCAAGAGGATACAGTGGGATTAATATAAAATGCACAATAGCATTTTGCTACGACAAAAGAACAATTATACAAAACAATTCGGTCTTCCTCTCACTTTCACCACAGAGAATCAAAAGTACATTATACCTTGGAACAGACAGCATCATCAGTACTGTACAGAAGTGGACATATGTCTTGTAAATGTGAACTGATGCCATCCACAGCAGCATTATCTCTGATGTAACAGTTAATGAGAGAGGCAATGAGTGCTCCAGTTAACTCTTTGTCTCTAATTACTAAGTCTTTGAAAGTAGTAATCTTCAAATGCTCTTGAAATTCCTATGGGAAGAAAAAAATACATTACATTTCCAAAAATGCAGCATTCTCACATTTCCAAACAGGATTATTATAATAGAAGCAAATTCAGCTGCTTTCCCAATAAACAAACAAATAAATTTCAGTGACCAAAATTCACAGAATCAATGCACATTTTTAAATGCATGTTAAAGACTAAAATAGAAAATACTACATTAAAGAGGATGATCCAGCAGTTATGGCCCTTGCCTGGGATTCAGAAGAACAGAGTGCAATTCCCTGCTCTGCCAAGGACTTCCTGTGTGACCTGAAGTCTGTGTCACTTAAGTCTCTGTGCCTCGGTTCCCCAACTGTAAAACGGGCTGATAATACTGTGTCCCTACCTCAGAGGGCAGTTGTGAGGATGAATATGTTAAACACTGTGAGACATTCTAGGGCCCATATATCTATCTAAGAGAGATGGATAAATGAATTCAGGTGACTCAAAGGACTTGGGGCTCGAAGGAAATTATGCATGTTTGCACCCTTTTTTGCATAAAGTATTAAAGGTTATCATCCTGTTTTTTAAAAAAATATTATAAATATCTGGTCATGTGAATCTTTTTGCGAACTAGTGGTATTATATCTCAAGAGACTGAAAACTGCAAGAATGCAAGAGCAAGGGTTTTTTGTTTTTTAGTTTTAACATCTAGTTAACTAACTCTTGACAAACACTGGAGAAATGTGTCTTTTTAAAAACAATCACACCCAACTTCAAAAGTGAGGACTGAGAAAACTCCCATGTCGATTTTTTAACCAACAAATAAAACACAGATACTTTCCCTCAGAGAGAGAGAGCGCGCACACACACACACACACACACACACACACACACACACTCTCGCTCTCTCTTCTGCAAATCAAAATTATCCTCACTATCACCAGGACAGAATTACTTACGCTCATAAATTAACTGCTGATGCTAGATTGGTGCTAATGGTGCAATGTTTTTCATTGCCAAACAAAACAACTTTGATTAAAGCTGTTATTGATGGTCAACTTAGAACACGCCATGTTATTTACACAAGACAAATGTAGTTACTTTCTTTCCTTTATAAAGATGACCTCAGTTCTACTTTCCGTGTCACTGAAATCAACTGTGTTTCAAATAGGCTTTAGATTCCAAAGGTGTCTGAGTTACTTGATGCAGCATTTGTTGACACATCTGCCAATTATCTTAATGGTAGCAGCAGCAGAAGTTCCTCCACAAATTTCCTGAATGGCCCTTTGCATCCTAAAACTGCTGGGACTTGAAGCCTCTGGTACCTGGGCCTTTCTTCCTCTGCTAGACCTTTGCAAGCCAGAAGGCAGGGAGTGAATTTTCTATGCAGGCTCATTTCAGTCCCATTGTCTTCACTCTGAACTTCCCAAACTTTGCTCAATGGCAAAGTGAGGACAGAGTGATTACAAAACAAACTCAATATTAACTTCTAAGCAGAGTTTTAAAACAGCAAATCCAGTATTACTTAATAGCATTTCAAATATGCCAATTAGTTTAGGGCGTGAGAGCGACACGTTAAGATTTTATTTTAACTGAGTACTTGCAACACCAAGAAAACTGAACTCTGGAAATCTCTGTACATGCTGTATATGTTGTGAAGTCCATTTAAATGGATTAGACTAACACTGTTTAGAATAAATACTTAAGAAGTCCAGACTTGTTAAATGCAATCAATTAAAAAAACAACAGACTGTTGTTCAGTAAATTTTATACCATACCTTCTGAAGCTCACCTACAACAACATTGAATTGGTGCTCACAGAGAAGTTTCCACAAAGCTAAAGCCTGGCAAGTTTTCTGAACAAGTTGCTGGATCCCTTGAAGTGAGGTCTTCTCCGTTAACTGTGCCTCTGCTGTAACATTGAATAGATCATGGGTAAATTTCTATTCAGGTACTACATGTGCTCTTCTTGAGTTACCATGCCAACTTTTGTTTTACAATGACATTTCCCCATATTTTTAAGGAGTTTTTTCCTCTCTCTTTGCTGTTTCATTTTCATTCCTGTTTGTGTGGATCTTTAAATCTCAACACGTCCCAAAACAGATACTAATTTGTCACCACTGATCTCCAACTACAAACACAACAGAAGACCTTTTTGAAAAATAAACATAGTTCTGTATGTGCACACTGATTTCATATATTGACCAGCCTCAAATAGAAGTCCAGATTAATAATTTATCATAAATCAAAAAAATAGTGTATTAAACAAACTATACTAAATTATTCGAGAAACAGCAATTATAAATAATTTACTTAATTTCTTTCAACTTATAACTGTTATTGTAATACAAATAAATTATTTATAATAGTAATACATTAACTAATAGCATCTTCTATTTAACAGCATCCCTTAAATATGAAATCTAAGTAACAAAAATAAAAAGTAAAAAACCCCAATCCATGGATTGGAGTTAAGGGTGTGTTATGATGAAATATGAATGTCTTTATATTGGATATAATATGTTGATTATGTAGGCAATGTAATAATTATGATGTCCTTAATTCACTTCTTTGGTTAAGTGCTTGCATGTTGTGAAGGATGCAACCGCTGCTGGTCACTTGGCAACCACAACTATGTTTTGAAAGGAAGTTTTTCAGTTTTGGCATGCACACAGAAAAATATAACAAAACATGAATAGGCATAGATCATTTTCAAATTCAAAGCAGAAAGACTAGCAAGTGTTGCTATGTCTACATTTGGGTTTTCATGTTGGGCACATGCTTCGTCCCCAAAGGAACCATACAGAAATGCCCACCCCAATTTCCCCATAGAAATAAATGCAGAAATGTTGGTACTGACAAAATATTATAATCTTGTCAGAAATGAAGAGCAAAATGTGAACAGTTGACGTCACCCAGACTACATTGTTCTTTGTACAGTTCTTATCTCGGAGTACAGTTTATTCACACAAGCCAATTCTGCATTTTTATTCAGGCTCTTAACTGGAACAGCTGTGAGAGATTAGCATTTGGATGCACCACCTTTTGCTACTCATCATTCAAGAGTATTTCCCTTACCATGGAACTTCCTCTGGAGCTCTTGTTGCATTTGCTGAGAACTTCCACCATCAGGCCGCATGAACCCTAGTAACCTCTGCTGCAGGTTAGCGGGGGTGCTAAAACTGCAATTCCAAAATAAATTAAGAAGCTATTAGTACAAACCCTGAACATTTATTTTAAAAAGAAACTAAAAACTAAGTTTGAGAATTTGAGTAGATATGTTTTATTAGAGAGGAAATGAACACTTTAAGGCAAAATGAACAGCAGTGTTGTATCTATATGGAATAATTTTTGAAGGCAGCACTTCTAGGCCCTTTGTAAACCAAGCATATTCAATCCTACCTTGGGTTCCCAAGAGCTCCTACTGTTGCAAACTGTGAATTTCTGTCCAGAAATTCCTGTAAGCCTTTTAGTTCCTGTAACACGGATTCTAGCATGTGCGATGGAACACTGCTTTCAATCTGGAAAAGAAGGAGGGGGCTTCTTTACATTTCAAATCTCTGAACCTTTTAAATTTTCAGCTGAGAGATATGAAACGGTCATTAAAGAATAAAAACCACCAAGACAATATTATCAAAAGGACAACATATTGAAGGTGCTATGTATTAAGGCTATGATTTTGGCATGGAGGTCATGGTGTTCACAGTAATCATGAATCTGAATGAAGTCTGTAAGGAGCCCATCCCACATTCACTGTGCAGTGACAGCTCCTGTTGCATGGTGCTGGGCCTGGCTCCATAGGTGCCAGAGACAGGGGGCGGGGAGGACCAGTATCTCCCTCCTGCTCTTCTTGTTAAATAGGGGCCTCAGCACCTTTTCAAACCTCTCTGGAAAGGAGTGCACCACAGCCTGGCTAGCTGGCACCAGCTCCCACTCTGCATCGTGCAGCATGCTGGCCGTGTCCTTTTCTGTGTCGCATGCTGGCAGCTGGGTCTTCACATGCCAGAACTGCAGCGGCAGCTCCTCTTGGCGCTGGGGACTGGGTGAGTCTGGGATGGATCCATCACCTGAGGACCTTCGTCTCACCAGCAAGGAGGATAAGAAGTGAGGATGGGAGGGGGGAACCAGGTGGTGGAGGAAGGGACTCCAGGATGGTCATGCTAGACTTTTGCAGTCCTTCCAGCACCCATACCTGGCTCCCCACTCAGCGATCGCAACGTGGAGCACATGGTCACCGTGCCATTCAGGTCTGATGCATATGCCCCTCCGTAGATGGAGATAAGGGGAGGACATGCCAACCCGAGTGCCACTTCAACCATGTATGCCAGGCTGCAAAGCCTGGAATAGGGTAAGCTTGCTTTTACTTGCTTTTAAAAGCCCATGTGCACGCTGATGTAGCAAAAACTACATTATTGGTGACCTTTCCGAGATTTTTCTTCCCCTTCCCCCTCCCCACAACTTTGCCATGAAATTTACAAAAATTTCCATGCCAAAATCATAGCCTTAACTATCATGTTCCACCTGAAGACCACAGCCCAAATCTAGATTTGGCTGAATAAGAAGATGAGGCTGACATTAGCTTAGTACTTAGAAGTTTATCCACTCAGAAATCCTCTACACATTTTGCCCCATGGGCTCAGTAGAAGCTCAGGACTAGAATATCTGAGATTATGCAGATTTTTGTTTATTAGAATATTTGCATGCATATTATATATAAATTTCTTTGCATTTTTAAAGAGAATATTACTGCCAGCTGACACCACTGGGAAATGAAATTCTCTCTTGTTGGAAAAATAAAAACAGAGGCAGCTTGCAAAGGTCTGTATGGACATGCAGAGCTCTTCTGTTGACTCAGTCTGTCACAAGCTAGGACGCTGCACAAAGGTTTAGAGCAATTTCTGCTCAGCCATTCTTCTGAGGCTGTCAGCAAAGAAAACAGGATGTACTAAACTACAGTCTGGGTTTTCTTTTGAAATAATGTATATTAGGAGACTAAGACCAATGTATTTCACACAAATCACCAAACATACCAGCTTGTAATTTTTAGGCACCACTAATTTGGGTAAAACTTAAAACTAGTAACAGACATGAAAGATTTTACATCCAATTCCCAGTCCTCCTATAAAGAACAATTAAATACAACCAATAAATATTTATTGTTTCTGCTAAAATGCCATGAGTATCACAATACAGCGTCACTGATAAGAGAGGAGATGTAAAAGTGCTAGAGAAAAATAAATAAAGTCTTTAAGGAAGATTTTAAAAGACCAAATAATCTCCCACTTACTGCAACAACTTCTCGGTTACCACTCTTGAAAACTTTCTCAACAACTATACTGCCATCCCAAATATTTCTGAAATACAAGACAATAGTACGTTAAACGCCAAATAAATTAACAAAAATGCCATTGGCCTTGAAAAATTGTTTCTTTACTAAACCATTTCTTAATACAAATTGCCAATGTTTATGAATTAAAAAACCCTTCCCTCCCCTGAATCCAACCCAAAGAGTCAACCTGCAAAAATCACGGTCTTTATTCATAAAAAACATGAGCATAAGCACTGTACCTTTCAGAATGAGGTAGGTAGAAATTACATTAAAGAAACAAAACCTCTTTATGTGCTTTAACAACACTAGGTTTGATTTCCTCAAATTATTTTGCACATAAGCTAATAGTAGTCGCTGAAGATAAGAGAGTAGGTAGGCAAATATCATATATGCCAGAGGTTCTCAATCGGAGGTCCGCAGAGCCCCGCGGCTGAAACCCGGTGCCCTGAGCCCCAGCGCTGAAGCCGGGAGCGGCGCGGGGCTGAAGCCGGCGGTCGCCCCGCCCCAGCCGAGAGCGGCACGGGGCTGAAGCCAGCGGCCCCCCGCAAGGCCCTGAAGCCAGGAGCGACATGGGGCTGAAGCTGGCAAACCTCTCTCCCACCAAGCCAGGAGCAGCGGGGGGCTGAAGCTAGGAGCCCCAGCGCCCCCCACCCTGCTGAAGCTGGGAGCTGCACTGGGAGCGGCCCCCCCGCCCTTACACAGCACCTAGCTACCCCCTGCCTGCACCGAGCTACTCCCCTGCCCACACACAGCGCCTAGCTACCCCCTGCCTGCACCCTGAGCTACTTCCTGCCCACACTCAGCCCCTAGCTATCCCCTGCCTGCACCCTGAGCGGTTGTCAAACTTTTTGAACTGAGTCCCCTCTTTGAGTTATATTTTTGGTTGCATCCCTCCACAGCCCAGACAGGCTGAATGGCCTACTGAGGGAGTCAGGGGGCGGAAGTGGCGCTCCCTCCCTGGACCCTGCTGTGCAAAGCTGGCTTGAGCCCCACCAGTCCTTGCCCCCGCCCCCCAACGAAAGTAAAACTATGCCTATGCCCCGGCCCGGAGCCCCCCATTTCCCCCCCCTTCCCAGCCATGGCGTTTTTAATAGCATGTTGAGGGGGGGCCACAGCAAGAAAAAGGTTCAGAACCCCTGATATATGCCATAAAACAAATTTTTCTCTTAAAGGCAGTACTTTTCAAGTACTGAAGAGAGTTTTGTTCTTAAACAGGCCTCCTACTACCACATGGTTAGAGGGCAAGGTAAAACTTGCCAAAATTCCCATTTTTGCAGTGCTATCTTCTAGCATACTAGAGATCAATAATACCATTATTTATTATTGGTAAGCACTAACAGCTTGCTCAGAATAGGACATGGTTTTTAAAAATCCCTTAACCAGAAGGCTACAATCTAGGGGCTCCGCCCTGTGAGGTGATGAGCATTCTTGTTTCCTACAGACTTGAATAGGAGCTGAAAGCAAATAGCACCTCGCAGGACTGGACCTTAAGAAACAAGTTTGTGGGGGTGTGTGCTTATAGACAGCCCATTGCAGGGCCAGGGCCTAAGTAGATCTGTTGCCCAGCTCACGCACAGAATGCAATATTAGCAGAGCTGTAAAGGGAATGAGATAACAGATACTATATGAACAGGAACGGAAGGAAACAAATGGAGCAGTAAGGGAGAAAGTAGAACAAAAAATTGCTGTGGTGTGCTCCTTCTTTACCTGCTCCGTCTATTATGCGTGATGAAATACTTTCTGTGTGATAACCTGGGTACTATTAGGTCTAAGAGAGGGAAGAGAACTAATAGATTGGTCATTTTGCACATATGTTTCAACGGCTAACTACACACTTGTAGCAAGAAGCTAGCATGTAAGACTAATTTACCTAGATTAGTCACAAATACATTCTTTTTAATTATTAAACTACAGTAAATACAGTATCAAAAGCAAATACTACTCCATTAGTAGACAGAAAGACTATGTTATGAACTGAGTGACAAAACATCTTTTACATGAACAACTCACCCTATAATTCGAGAGAAGTATATGCAGATGCCATTGTGTTTTCCAGAAAACACTATCTCTGGGCCCATCATACCACTCATGGATGCGCCAGCCTGAGACACTGAACTGCCTGCAGCAAACATTGGGGTTGACATACTAGGAGGGTGCAAACCTAGGACAGGGTCACATATAGATTAATCCAATTATTTTTGATATAAATAAATCTATTTGAGAAAACAACAAAAAATGAAAAAATAAAATACCTTGTGCTGGTGTTGTCAAAAAGCTTGGATTAGGATAGGGACTGCCAATAGGCATAGGGGAACCTAAAGTAAAAGAAAGTAATATATACATTTATTGCATCAAAAACAACAACAAAAACCCATGATGTGAAAAGAATGTTAAGATTGCCAAGTCAAGCATTCAGAAGTTAAGAAACACGAGAAATAAGTTTACCTTATGCAACCTACGTTTGGCCCCTTGTACATATCCATTACCATATTGTCTTTAATTACATGATCACTAACTATTTTTAAACAGGCCCCTTGCCTCATTTGGTGCACAGAATGGTCTAGGCTCACTGAATAGGTAGCTATTTAATATTTCTTTTTATCCTAATCATGCCTCATTTACTGCACACCATCCAAATTCAGCACCAAATACATGGGTTTTCCTATGGTGTTCTCATTGCTAAAAAAATATTGAATTTCTCTTCACAACACTCCTGTGAGGTGAGGTGGTATTATCCTCATTTTATACCTGGGAACTGAGGCCAGAGATTAAAGACAAAATCATCAAACGTGTCAACTATTTTTCGGTGTCCAATTTGCAAAGCCTAGGGCCTGACCTTTTCAGGATACACAAGCCTTATATAATGCTTTGTACATTCAGATTGGGGCTTTCATTGACCTCAGTTGCAGCTGTGAATTTTCATCACTTCTCCAAACCAGACAACAAGTGCCTCAAGTTGAGTACCCAGAAAATGGGGAACACGCAATGGCCACCTGGGAAAATTTTGGTTTACGTTCCTTACCCAGCAACACATAGAACACGTTTGCGGCAGGGGTAGAATTCAATTCTCCAGGGTGACATTCAACTGTCTTAACCATGAGACCATCCTCTCCTGCCACCTCCCAACTTCTGCAATAAATGAGGCAGAGTTCCTACAGACAACAGGCTCCTTCACTACACAACCCTGATTCATTCCCAAAGCAGGTTCACCCTGTGCACTGAAAGAGACATGATACCACAGAGAAAACAGTAAGTGATCATGTAATTAAAAATTGTGTCATAAGGCATACCCATAAGGGGCCAAATTAAGGTTGTGCAAGCTTTAATTAAGGTGCTTGACTTGCAACCTTAACATTCTTTTAAAATTTTTAAAATGGATTTTTCCTAATTGTTTTAAGCAACAAAGAGTGGAGAAGAAAAAAAACCCAATTTCGTCACATGAAACCATATTGCCCCCTCTTGTGTCATCAACAGGGTTGAGATTTTAGATCCACAGCACAGTTCTCTACCACTTGAGCTATGGAGTAACTCACAGCAGGAGAAAGCTGTTATCTTCTGTGTCAATCTGCCACTAGAGGGGAATGGAGACACACACTTTGCCAGTGGGTCTGATAGCTGTATGCAAGACAGCAAAGGAATATTGAGAATTGGGAATGGGTCAAGTACAAGTTCTGAAGGGAGTCAATCTGATCGTTACAGGCCGTTATCCCCCATTTCCCCAGCCTCGCCCTGCCCTGACCCCTTCCGCTCCTATCTCCCAGTCACAGCTCTTGTCCCATCCCCTGCGGTTATCCTCTTTGGCTCCTGTCCATTTCCATCTTTTCCTACTCTTGCCCCTGCCCCTTCCTATTCCCCACCTCATCTCCTGCCCATAATCCCCAGCTCTCAGTTCCTCTCCTCTCCTGCACTACAGGTCCAGCCCCACCTGCTAATTCGCAGCTCCTATCATCCCTTGCTCCAGGGATCCTCCTCCACCCTCCATCACCATCTTCCCCCTGCCTGCCTTTTCTCTCACCTGCTGTTTCTAACCTGCCCCCCCACTCTATCACCCCTTCCTGTTACTCATCTCTCTGCATTTGTCACATTGCCTCCTCCTCCTCTGCACAGCCTAGAGCAGGGGTGGGCAAACTACGCCCCACGGGCCGGATCCGGCCCTCGAGCTCCTGCTGGGGAGCGGGGTCATGGGCCACTCCACGCAGCTCGCGGCACCAGTGGCATGTCCCCCCTCTGGCTGCTATGCGTAGGGGCAGCCGGGGACTCCGCTCCGCACGCTGCCCCCACCCCAAGTGCTGCCCCCACAGCTCCCATTGGTTGGGAACCATGGCCAATGGGAGCTGCAGGGGCGGCACCTACAGATGGGGCAGCGCCCAGCAGAGCTGCCTGGCTGTGCCTCCGCATAGGAGCCGGAGGGGGGGACATGCCGCTGCTTCTGGGAGCCGTTTGAGGTAAGCGCCACCCGGAGCCTGCACCCGAACCCCCTGCCCCAGTCCTGATCCCCCACCTGTCCTCCGAACCCCTCGGTCCCAGGCCAGAGCACCCTCTTACACCCCAAACAACTCATCCCCAGTCTCACCCCACAGCCCGCATGGCCAGCTGGAGCCCTCATCCACACACCCCCCCTCCTCCCCGCCTGGAGTTCCCTCCCGCACGCTGAACTCCTCATTTCTGGCCCCACCCTGGAGCCCACACCCCCAGCCAGAACCCTCACCCCCTCCCACACCCCAACCCCAATTTTGTGAGCATTCATGGCCCGCCATACAATTTCCATACCCAGATGTGGCCCTCAGGCCAAAAAATTTGCCCACCCCTGGACTAGAGCCAGCAGGGGAGCACTGAAAGCATAGGAGAGAGTCTCCCTGATCTCCGTTCTGGTGCCCTGAACCAGAGCAGCCTCTGGCACCAAGAAAGAGCAACTGTGCAGCCCAGTTAGGAACAGTGAGAAGACGCAACATACTCAGTGCAGATGGACTCAAAGAATTTAGCTGCCAAACTAACAAGTCTCTACTGAGCAAGTGTGCACCAAGATTTTTCAAACGCTTGTAACTTGACCAAGTTTTGGCAAATTTTTACAGGGATGGCAAAAAGCACACCCCAACAGCAGGAAAACCCCCTTCCAAATTCAATTCCCTGCTCCAAAGCATGGAAGTGCTAGAGCTTTTCAAGAAAATTGTAATGTTTGTTTGTTTGTTTAAAACAGAGGGGAAATTTTTGCTACTCTTATTCTTGGAAAAGGCTGAAATGTTGTAGCTGAATCTTCCAACAAAAAAAGTCAGCTTTAGGCAGACACCTGATATGGAAATTTTCAGCCCAAATAGTTAAAAGTTTGGCAAAAATTATAAAAAACTGAAAACAGACTCATAATGGAAAGTATCAGGCAACTTTAACTATAGGCAAGGCTACCTGTGCTTCCCATAATACAGTGATTCAAATAACCTCTTTATGTTAGAGTTCCCTGAGAGCTCTGGTTTGGGCTGAGGGATTGCAAAATTGAAGTTACATCCCAAACCCAAACTAGGCAATCAAATAGAGATCTTGTTGGGCACTGTATAAATTCAAATGCACTAAAATTTATTTTAAAAAATATTTATGTTTTTTAACACACAACCAAACTCTGCTTCTCCAGTATAAACAGAAATTAAATATTCTCTTTCTACCACAGGTTGCTGGGAGAATATTATTCCACAGCATAAGCTTTATATTAGGCAAAATCATAAAGCTTGGAAAGTGTAGCTAACTGAACATTTAAAATGGCTGAATTCCTTAGTGTTTTATAAACCACAGCTAAGAGTACTAAAGGAATGGGCTACTCATTGCAATAGGCCTCATCCCAATGCAATGCACTTTCCCAAATGCTTCCTTTCAGTTAGACATGGGGCTGAGTATGGAAACTGTTGTCTTCCATTGTGTTCTATACACTCAATGAAATTCTCTCTCATAACAATATCAGAACCTTTTAGTCGTACTACTTTATTTTATGAAAAATCAAAACCATGTGTCAGATCAGGCTAGAGGACATTATAAGTTAACTCAATAGTCCTTCACCTTTAGAGAAGTAGGTTAAAATTCTATCTCAGGTCAAAAAGTGAAATTTAGTTTAATGGTATTGTCATAAATATAGAGATAAAGGTAACAAAATCCCTCCTGGGCAGCTGTATTGAATCGCTTTACCTATAAGGGGTTAAGAAGCTCAAATAACCTAGTTGGCACCTGACCAGAAGAGCCAACGAAGAAAGAAGATATTTTCAAATCTGGGGGGTGGGTGGGAAGGGAGGATTTGTTTGTGGCTCTCTTTGTTTGTTCCCTCTCCGGATGGAGAGAGAAGCCAAGCAGGGACAACATCTCCTGAAAATATATCTGGAATAATCCATCTAAGAATTACAGAAATTGTAAGTGAGGCAAGGAAATGCGTTAGGTTATCTTTTGTTTTAGCTTGTGAATTTTCCTATGCTACAGAAGTAGTTTTATTCCTGTTTTTGTAACTGTGAAGCGGAGCCAGAGGGGAATCCTCTGTGTTTTAAATCTTTTTATTACCCTGTAAAGTTACCTTCCATCCTGATTTTGCTGGTGTGATTCTTTTCCTTTATAAATAAAATTCTTCTTTTAAGAACCTGATTGATTTTCAGTGTCCTAAGACAAAAGGTTTGGTCTGTGCTCACATTGCTAACCAATTGGTTGGTATATTATTCTCAAGCCTCCCAAGGAAAGGGGATGAAAGGGCTTGGGGGAATAGTGACTCCAAGTGACCCTTTCCTGAATTTTTGTGTAAATCACTTGGTGGTGGCAGCAATACTGTTCAAGGACAAGGAAAGGAATCTGCACCGTGGGGAAGTTTTAACCTAAGCTGGTAAAATATAAGCTTGGGGGTCTTTCATGTGGGTCCCCACATCTGTACCCCAGAGTTCAGAGTGGGGAGGGAACCCTGACAGGTACAATCAATCACAATTAATCATAGATTGATAGATTCTAGGACTGGAAGGGACCTCGAGAGGTCATCGAGTCCAGTCCCCTGCCCGCATGGCAGGACCAAATACTGTCTAGACCATCCCTGATAGACATTTATCTAACCTACTCTTAAATATCTCCAGAGATGGAGATTCCACAACCTCCCTAGGCAATTTATTCCAGTGTTTAACCACCCTGACAGTTAGGAACTTTTTCCTAATGTCCAACCTAGACCTCCCTTGCTGCAGTTTAAGCCCATTGCTTCTTGTTCTATCCTCAGAGGCTAAGGTGAACAAGTTTTCTCCCTCCTCCTTATGACACCCTTTTAGATACCTGAAAACTGCTATCATGTCCCAGACTTCATATGTAGAGACTGGTTATGGTTGGAATAAAGGGGCATTGTGGGTTAAGATCAGGATCTATTTGTAGATGTTTGCATAAAATCTGCTCACCTCATAACCATAGGTTCTAGAACTAGTGGGCCTGCTGCACCCCCGGGCTTGAAGTGGATTTCATTGTTTACAGTTTGGTTCAATCGATCTCAGCACCCCCACTATAAAAATTGTTCCAGCACCTCTGCTCCTAACTTGGATCTGAATAATACAGAGAGCCCTTCACTCTAATAAGCATTAAATTTAAAGATCAAAGGGGATTAGGGCAGGCCAGGTAACAGAACTATTTCTCTGGTGGCACTGAAGACTGAACAAGAACTGTGTGTTGTGGCAGGAGCCTGGGAAGGGGAAAACAGCTACAAAAATCCTAACAGTTAACTTATTTTACTTCTCATTTCTTCCATCACCCACATATGGGTAGACCTGCAATGCCTGTGGAGGTATGAGAATGACACAAGTAAGAAGATACTCTGCAATATAGTGTTGATAAATTGCTTTCTGGCTGCCAAGGTGATTTTTGGCACTATGACAGGAGGTCTGTATTTCCTTTATATAATGACAGCATCTTTAGAACACCTGGACACGTTTTAGAATCACATCAGTGAACCCCTAAATCAAAAATAATTCAAAAGAAAAGTAATGGAAAAACCCAACCCTGATAATCAGTAGGTTTACTCCTTGGAATTGAGGCAGTGAAGGAAAATATTTCATATAAATAAGAAAGGGTAAAGGTACAAGAAGTTGTGAAAATGCAACAAAATTCAGATGAAAAAAATAAAAAAATCAATGAAATATTTGCTACTCACTAGCAGGAACAGGAGAACCCAAAATTGGTCCTAGGTTGCTTGGAGGAGGCAAAGCTGATGGAAATCGCATCTGTGCTTCTCCGCCATACCTAAGGTATGCCAGACAAAGACTAACTTCCTTGCATATCACATACTTAGGTCATCTGATTTTCAGGCCTTATTTTGTTAGATGTGAGTTAAACAAACAGAAAATAATGCAATTTTTCATTTCTTGAGTTAAAAATACTGACCTAAAATTTTCAGAAAAATGTATTTGTGACTGTATGACTCATTTGTGTACTCAAATTTGGAAACTGAATAATTACAAGTTAGATGAACAACAGGTCATTAGCATATTACAGACACAAATTAGATGGTCAATTCCACATGTTTTTTTCTGAACATTTAAGACATTTTTGTTTGTTGATTTTTCTGTGGGGTGGAGTATGAGTTTTATGCAGAAGTTACAACTTCTAAAAAACAAACAAAAAAGTTTCATACTCACTTCTAACTAAGTAGACATGCATGATCAGTTGCATTTAAAATGCATGTTCCATGTTACTTTGTTAAGAGTTTACACTAATTTTAAAACAATATTTATACAGAACTCAAACAGTTCCTGCCCACTGTAAACACAGCAAGAGCATTCCTTTGTGGCTGTAGTGGCATTAGATTTTAAAACATAAAATTCAAGGCACAATCTACAAATTAATTGAAACTTACCTGAAAAATGCTCGGGTAGCCCAGGCAGACACTTCTCTATCACAAGCAGCAGGAGAGCAGGCAAGGATAAGACAAGTGGCACAGGCCTGGTCCTCCTGTAGGAAATCATGATTTCTATCAGAGTGACAACAATTTAGACCACAGTGTTAAAAAGTTTGAAGGAGTTATATTGACCCCTCACAAAATATTCAAGGCTCTGTTTGCCTCAACAGTGAGAAGACTAAGGGCTCGTGGATGCTACACAATTAGGTCAGCTTAACTACATCAATCAGGCTGTGAAAAATTTCATGCCCTGTGTGATATAGTCAAGCTGAACTAGGAAGAATTCTTCTGTCAACCTAGCTACCATTTCTTGGAGAGGGGGATTTACTACAGTGATGGAAGGGCCCCCTCCATCTCTGTAGTAAGTGACACTGTAGTGTTTCCAGTGTAGACATAGCCTGAGTCTCGTCACTTAAACAGAAAGGAATAGTCAGTCACAGTAAGAGATCCTGTTGTGGCAGATGAAGTGATCCATGAAAGCTTTCTATGAATGCTCTTGATTCTTGGCAGGTTAAATAAGCTAGCAGTAGATGAAATATATGGAAAAAATATATGGAAAAAAAATATATGGAAAAAACTGTTTTATAGGTATAGATAAGATGTATTATACTTGCATGGAAATGTGAGTTTATTAAGTTAGTTAAGAAGGATAAACATCTATATGATTTTAAATGATTGTATTTGCTATTAAAGGACTAAACATTTAAATAAGTCACTTAAAAAAAACCTGTCTCACCCACTTCTCAAAGAAATAATAGCAGAGGTTATTGTGCGGTTTCATTACTACTATGCTGTGATGTATAAATTAAGAAAGAAATACACGTATCAAATAAAATCACGTTCTGTGAAAAAGTTTCATTCTAGCTTGCTTGGTACCAGTTTTAGTTAAAAAAGGCAGGTGGATTCTAAGTATTTGCAGCCACTGAAGCACATACAAAACTTTTCTGAAAAGGACTAGGACTGTGACACTGTTTTTTCAAGATTAATAATTTTTCTAATAAGAGAACTACATTCCCAATTCTTGTCATAATTCTGTGTTTGTCACTTACATGAAACAGACAGTTTTAAGGAAAAGAATATTACCCATATGTTTTTAGATCCCATAAAAATGGTTACCTTCTTCCTTATATATTATCTTGCTTATCCAACTGACAAAGCAGCATTATCTTGACCTATACACTGTAGCTGCAGCTGTTGGCAAGATGGAATGTTTATAGATGCTTAGATAATATGATGAGGAAGCCTATATAAGTACCTAGATATGATAGGTAAAATGAGAACTAATATTTTTGAAGCCAAAGAATGGCCACATTGGTCCTGCTTTGAGCAGGGGGTTGGACTAGATGACCTCCTGAGGTCCCTTCCAACCCTGATATTCTATGATTCTATGATTCTATGATTTATAACACAAATTAATCCAGGTATATGACTGTACACCGAGGGCGTGCCTAATGGAGAGTTAGTGTATAACAAGCTGGGTTGTAAATCCACAGCACTCTAACCCTGTCAAACTGCATCATGGAACCTTTAGTGTATGGTAGCAGGGTTCACATGGCCAGTCAGTGTGCAGCATGCTAGAGTGCTGTGGATTTACAACCCAGCTTGTTATACACTAACTCTTCGTATAGACAAGCCCTAAGTCTGTTCATAGAGGACTTTTTCCCCCATGGCAAGTTAAAAATTCCCACCTGATGCAACTTGAAAAACCTTTCAATCTCCTCTCCATCACCTCCTACATTGCAAACTAGGAGATGTCGCAGTTGATCTACAGGTCTGAGTTTATGAAACATAAGGCTCCCCTAAAGGAAAATAAAGCAATACAAAGTTTTAAATAATGAGATCTGCATGTTTTGATTTGCAAACAAAAATTCAATACATTCATCTAACACCCTGAGGGCTTGTCTCACTTCAATGTTAGCTCAAGGTATAGTGAGTGTTGCTCCAACCCAACTCTGTGCACACAAAAATCTCTAGGTCAAGTAAAATGGTGTTTTAAACTTGAAATAGCTGGTCCATCAGGGGTTATCAGCTGAAGTTCTAGTACTCCTCAAGCTAGTAATGCAGTGAGGATGCAGCTACATGCTACAGCTTCGGTTAGCGGCTACCTGCTACAGCTTGAGTTAGCACAAGTCATCACTCTGCTAATCCAATCACTCTGTGTGGCTCAAGTATTGTTTTCCAGTGTGGCCGCTCTCACTTGAGGGAGGCTTTTTTGAGTGTAGTAACTCGAGCTAACTGAAGCAGTGAAGACAAGCCCTGAGTTACAATAACCAGGTCCCCAATAACCTGCAGCATTTCTAGACCACTTTCATAGCACGTATCCGTACATTCTGTGATGGGTCCTGCGGTGTGATCTAACCAGACTCACAAATAGCCTTATGATTACAAAACTACAACAGGACTGCAGCAAGCTGGCAATTAATTTTATTATATTTCCTAATTGCTAAATTATTAGAAGGTCGAATTATAGCTACATTTTCCTCCCTATTGTGAAGAATCATTAAATTTTGATAATACTTAATCTCAGCTATTTTTAAATGTTAAGCCTTTTAAATAAAAAACAAATACTGAAGTTCTTGCGTCATGGATTTCTTTTGTGAGGGGGACAGAAATGGAATTCTTTGCTCAAAATTCCACTGACAACAATAAATCCCTGCTCTTATTTCAAACCTTAGGATTCATAGTTATCTCAGCAACCTGTGTTTGTTCCAGTTTTACATATCCAAGGGTATATCTACACTCAGAGCTGGGGGTATGAGTCTGAGATTGAGTAGAGATATTTGTGCTAGCTCTCATCAGGATGGCATGCTAAAAGCAGTAGTGTAGCTACAGTAGCACGGGTAGTAGCAACATGGGCTAGCTGCACCATGTACAAACCCACTCGGACCCCATGAGTACATACTGGGGATGGCTAGCCCATGCTACTGCAGCTACACTGCTGTTTTTAGAATGCTCTGCCCGAGTATGTCTACTTGAGCTAGGAATCACACCCCCAGCTCCAAGTGTAGAAATTCCCTAAGTGTATTTTGAACTATTGGCCACTAGCTGATATAAACCCATGTAACTCCCCTGAACTCAACAGAGACACATCAGTTTATGTCACAAGATAATCTGGCCCTATAACCTTGAGTTGGTTTGCAGAATTTACAAATGGCTCCTTAACCTTCTTTCCCCTCCGCTCCCCCACCTCACCTTCACCAAAGGTATTCTCTGCAAA
Source organism: Terrapene triunguis (assembly GCF_002925995.2). Classification (NCBI taxonomy): domain Eukaryota; kingdom Metazoa; phylum Chordata; order Testudines; family Emydidae; genus Terrapene; species Terrapene triunguis. Next base: position 19,303,637 of record NW_020664420.1, read on the forward strand.
CTCCATGCACATGTGTAGCCCTTTGCAGCACTGGGTCAGTCATTAAGCTTTAAGTTTCTGCTTCTCCCTCTCCCAATCTCTAAATAACAGGGGAAAAAAAAAAAATCTATGACACACCTGGGCTGAGAGCAGAACAAATTTCTTTGGTGGCAGCATGTGTTGTTGTACGACAACAGGAGAATCAGTTATTGGAATAAGGTCTTTATTCAGTGGTGTTATAATCTTTGGAACTTTCAACTCATCTATGGCAGAAAGAGCCCATGAATGTCCATCAACGTGTGTGGTCATCTGAGTAAGAGATGAACATTATCAAAAGTTTGAAACAGGATGCACATTTTGCACGCCTATGGTGATATCTAAATAACCAGTATTTAACATTACACAGCATAAAAACAGAAGTACTCTCAAGACAACAAGCCCCTAAGAAAATAAGACCTTAAATACAGACACATGCATATGTACCCCACCAGATTAAAAACTGGCCAAACTACTTCCAGTTATAAACTGCAAGCTCTTTGGGACAGATCATTACTTGTATGTACAATTAGCATAATGAGGCCCTATGATGCTACTAACGATACAAATAGTAAAACCAAGCTGCAAATTGTACAAAACTCCAAATGCATAAAAACGGGTGCTTTTTTTTTAAAAATACCCAAGAGCGGCAACTGAGGCATGAGATTTTTAAAAAACTTCCAGTGACAGACTGGCAACAATGATATATAATTCAGGCCAAGGCATTTGGTAGGACGGATGTAGCTTAAGGCTACCTACCACTTACTTGGTTTTAGTCCACAGTTCTAGATCCAGTTTCTAACTGTCTAGTCTCCAAGGTGCTCCTTCAGTGTATGGTTGTTTTGTTTTGAAAGGACTCCTCCAATATGTTGGGGATCCTGCCAAGCTGCTCAAGCAGCTCCTACACCCACTCAGATCATCAGTCCTCTCCCAGCTCTCCCCCTGTACTTCAGGAACAGATGGAGAGGCCCTTCTGAAGGACCAAACAGCAAACTGCCTACACAAGAACTATTTACGCACTATTTATTTTCTCACACACAAGCATTGCTGAAAAGAAACAGAAAGAGGAGCCAGAAGGGAGGAAACTGATGGGTGAGTTAGGGAATGATAAAAAAGGTGAAAATAGCAATTCAGATTTCAACTTTGTATGGGACAGCCAGCCCCTTCCTCCAAACACTACCAAACTGTCCTAGCCAAGGAGGAGGGGGAGAAGCGGGGAAGGAGAGAAATCAGGATCTGATGTTTCTAACATAAAATTACGAATAGACTTCTTGACGGAGTCTTTACAACAATTGTAAAACCAGCCAATAAGTCTATCCAAATCTGACTTTACATGGGACACTGAAACTAGCCCTGCCCCTTCATACTTAACCATCCTGTCTTTTATAGTGTTGGCCCTCACCCCACCTTTGCTTCACCAACCATACTACTCTTGACAGCTCACTTGTCCACTTCTCCAACAACAATCTTCATTCCTTCTTCCAAGCTGTACCCTATCCATGGAATGCCCTAACTGAACTGATCCATAAGGCAACTATTCTCTCCCTCCTTCAAATCTCTCCTACAGACCCACTCTTCACCTGTGACACCTACAAGAAATGAGCCAAATAATGGAATGATTGAGGGAAGTATGGCAGAGCTGATGTACTTGTTTAATTAAACAAAAATAATGTAGTATCTTCCCTGCCTTTCAAATGTTTACTCTTAGGGGAATTCTGTGCCACTGCGCATGCACAGAATTCATGTCCCCCGCGAATTTCTTTGCTTCCCTGCAGAAAAATGACTTTCTGACAGGGAAGCAAACGGAAGCTACAAGAGCACTCACACACCACTCCCTAGCAGCGCAGGTACATCGCTGCAGGCACCTGGCGCAGCTGGTGGAGAGGTAAATCACCGCAGGCCTGGGGACACCCCAGCCAGCAGCTCCTACCCTGAGCCGGGATCAGCTGTTAGTCCCAGCTGGGCTGGAGGCAGGAGAGGATGGGACTTCCTCTTCCCCTGCAAAGAGTGGCTGGGGCTGTGTCAGACCCACTCCAGAAACCTCCTCCAGCTGCAGGAAGCTCAGCATCCTCCCCTGCTTCCTGCCCCCATCACTCCTCAGCTGTGGGGGAGGGGTCACCCACCAAGCCCCACTCCCCCAGTATCCAGACCCCCTGCTGAGACCCCCACACTCAGACCCCTCCACTGAGCCCCAACCACTTTCACCTGGAAGCCCCTGCAGAGTCCCATTGCCCCTGCACCTGGAACCCCCCCCAACGAGCCTCTGTGCATCCAGACCCCCCCACACATAGACCCTTCACTGAACTGCCTGCACCCAGATTGTCCCACACAGAATCCTCTCACCCCACAGCTGTATCCCCCCACACTGAGCCCCTCCACACTTGGATCTTGCCTGGTTGAGCCTGCCAGCCCCACACCTGGTGTGCCTGGTGCAGAGGGGCAGGGCCCTGGGGTGTTTCTGGGGCAGGCCCAGGCCTTGTGCTGTGTCAGGGTCTGGTGAAGCCTCACCACTGTGCCTGCGTTCCAAGGGCGGAGGGTGGGGAGGCTGCAGGGTGATCTCCCATCTTTGTACAGCCAGTGTCCTGTGCTCCCCAGTGCCATGCTGGAGCCTCTATTTATTTATTGACAAATAAAGCTTGCAGAATTTTAAAATACTGTGCGCAGAATTTTTAATTTTTTGGCACAGAATGCCCTCTGGAGTAAATGTTGCTCCTCTTAGATTATAAACACTCTGTAGCAGGACCATGTCTTGCTGTGTTTATGGACAGTGCCTTGCACATTGCAGGCACCCACCAAAACAAAAACAGTAGAAAATTACCAAATTATAGGATTTATAATGGCCAAGGTGTTTCTTTCAATCCTACTTTGCATCAAACTGGGTTCTCCAGCTGGAGAGTATTAAAGTGGCAGCTCCCACTGAAAGACCCCAGCTCCATTCACAAAACAGAGATACCTAGTGTGAGACAGGTACTACAAAAAAACTACACTGAACTTTTTAAAAAAAAATACATAGTTAGGTATCTTGATAAATATTTACCAAATAACTAGTCACAGGAGTTTTTGTGTAAGTTATTTTTTGTATACAGGAATGTTAAAAGTGATTCATGGAGCCTATAACATTTAAATAATATTCTCCATGCCTCCTCAAAAAAATTGATATTACTTAACAATATTGAAGAGCTTACTACCTGTGTTTCCATCATTGGTTTTTGGAAAGGGAAAGAATCATGATTGATACACCACAAGATATCGTTATCCTCATTTTCAGAAGCAGCCATCAGCAGGACACCTGACAAAAAAGTAAAATTAATACTCTGTAGTGGAAGCAAAAACTTACATCAAGCCCACTGTTGCTAAAGCTATATATAAATTCAGTACAAGTCCACTCTCCACATTCTTAAATTAATCTTACAAGCAGCTCAACACCTACCCATCGGTTGAGTTTATAAACTTAAGTATCTAAGGGGTTTTAGTGCAGATGTATATTTAACTGCTCTTTTGGTTCAAGAGGCTGTATTTGAACAGTCTGTCGGATCCCTTTTGAGTATAGTCTAACATGCACTATATATGCACACAATGTATTCCAAGATACTCTATACATGCACACAAACAAGGATGAAGGTTAAAATTAAGACAGAAATGATTTAACATTTTTCATTGATTTTTATGAAAGATTATGAGATGTTTAAATATACCCTGAAAGTAAAAAATATCTGGATTTTAATAATAAATTCCATCCTATGAAAATTTTAAATAGCTCTTCCCTAAAGTAGATTCATCATTCTATCACTAGTGCAGTGACAAAAATGAAAATTGCTGCATTCAGAGTCGGAGACACAAAGTTTATCCAGGAGAAAGAGTTCAGTGCTAAAATAATACACAGACTCTCCGATGCACTTCAAGGATAGGAGCATGAATATCCAATCTTCACAACATAAGGGCCTTACTAATAACTTTCTGGAAATCAAGGAGCCACATCTAGTTTGCATATATTTATGCAAAATACACAGATTGTAATATGTGCTTACAGTTGTATCTTCCACAACAGAATAATAACAACTGCTTGTGACCAGGGTTCACCAGCAATAAAAGCTTCCAGTGGATCAGTTATGTCTTCACCCTACACTTCCAGAGGGTGACTGGATCATAACAGAATGATGCATGATGCTTTTGGCCCTTAAGCTGTATGCTATGTAGCACAGGTTTAAACAGAAAAAAGGTTAACTAAAAATATAAAAGAAAAAAACTAAAATAATTGTACTGAAGAAAGGTTGGGTATGGGTATGATCTGGACCAGTGGTTCTCAACCTGCAGCCCAATCAGCACACAGCTGCAGCCCATGTGACATCCTCGGGGCCATACAGGTTGTACATATATTGTGTGGATGTGGCCCACATAACACACCGAGAGCTGCATATGTGGCCCACAATGGTAAATAGATTGAGAAGCACTTTCTGGACCAAACGGGTCAACCACTGCCTTGCTGTATGCCCTTGCAAACATCTACCCTGCAATCAGTAAAATGAGCATACCCATCTACCTCAGAGGAGACCTATAAGGATTTGTTAATACTAGTATAGTGTTCTGAACATATAAAGCACAATGTAAGTCTTTATTATTATTATTACTATTATTGGTAAGGGCTATTTATTCCAGATATTTAGAAGGGGTTCAAAGTTCAGAGTGTGACAAAGTCAGATCTGACACCTACAAGAGAGTGGTTCTATTGGCTTCTGGGGAGATGGGTGAGTGCAAGCCCACCCACCGCTAAAGGACCCTCCCCTAGTTCATGGGGAGGATCCACAGAGCCCAGAATCTCAAGTAATTACAGGGGACAACGGAAAAAATAACAAGGACGGGTGTGAAGGGCAAAAGGTCAAAAATAGGAAACCTGAAGGGGACACCGAGCAGAGAACCCCGGACAGCGCCACCTGCTCCTCAAAGGTGTCAAGGGAGCCAGCAGACGCTGCCCAGAGGAACTCTGCCGGGATGCGTGAATGGAGGGAGGATCGGAAATAGGCCCCACAGTCGCAGAGAACCACCTCAGCCAACATCCTCTCCTGGCCGTTATAGATGGCCACCTTAGCCATCGCTAGGAGGAAGCTGACGAGGAAGTCCCACGACTTTGTGGGGCCATGGATAGGGTGTGAATATATAAGGAGGTGGGGGGAGAAGTGCAGCCAAAAACGTAAAAGGAGGTTCAGGAGGACCCGGGAAAGGGGCTGCAACCTGGTGCACTCAAGGTAAATGTGCGCCAGGGTCTCCCTCATGCCATAGAAGGGACAGACTTTGGGACAGGAGTGAACTGCGCCAATACACGCCCGTGCTCACGGCTCTGTGGAGCCACCAGCTGATATCTCCAGTGGGCCGCGGGACTACGGTGGAATATAAGAGAGTGGTGGAAGGAAGGTAAAGGCCCTTTTCCCTACGAGCTGAAAAGGTTACCTCAGGTTAACTAGAGAACCTGAGGCCAATTAAGGGTTGCCTGTGATCTTCAAAAACCCCTCTTCTGGTAAGAGAGGAGGATGAGAGAAGTTGCAGCAGGGAGAAAAGGTTTCTCCTGGGTGGAAGGCTGCTCTCCTCACTATATGGGATGCAATCAAGCCAACTGTGGTTTGGAGAAGGACAGGCACCCAGAAGCCAGCATAATAAGGCAACACCCCAGAGAGGGCTTAAGTTACTCTCTCTTTGTGTTATCAGTTTGTTTCTTTTGTTTGGCTGAAAAGTATTACTTGGACCTACTTTGTAAATATTGAAAAATAAAGGGGTGAAGGACAGGGAGACCCTCCAGAGCAAGACTAATTTACTCCAGGCCCCCACCACCAGATGGAGAAACGCTGAGGCTGACAAGGTGGAGGAGGTGCCTTGTCACATTATGACTAAACTCAGTTAATACACAGCAAATTTAGTTTGACACTGAAGCCTCAAAGATCTATGTTTTAATTAAAAACAGAAGAACAATAAACACGAAAGGGTAACATTTTGAGGAACTGCAGTGTGGTTTGGTCATGTAGTGCTCTGGGACTTTAAAGTGCTTAGTTGCATGTCTCCCCTATGAGTCTTTGAAAATTTACCTGGAAGACAACAGAATGGCTGAAGAGGTCAATGACATGATACAGAGGTTTTTTTCCACTTCTGGGTCACAGATTTGAATTTAGCCTAGGTCAGAAGTGACCAAAAACTGAAGCCATCTGAAAGCTATTAGGCCGGCCTATACGAAATCAATTAGTAATTTAGACAAGATCACTAACACAACTGGCACATTTATTGGCAAACTAAGCAAAGAGACCAAGGACTTAATGGGCATAGAGCCTAACAATCACTATGTCAAGTCTAGAGAGTGTCTTTCAAGGACAAACTTGAGGTACAGTGATAGGATAGTGTATCGTACCACTGCCTGTGTTAAACTCAAAGTTTCCTACACCAAGTTTCCTACTGTAAAAAGCAATCATGGTGGCGCTACTTGTTATAAAAGTCTTAAAGAATGGATCTTATTTAAGCTGCACTCCAAGGCTTACCTTTGCTATAAAGAGCTCTGTGCACCTTTGATGGCTTCTCCACATTAGAAGAAGCGGAAAATCCTGGAGGCAAGCGGATGTGAACCAACGTTAACATGGAGGGTCGAGCCATTGGATGCTTAAATGGGGATGTACTAAAATACATTCGTACACCTAGGCCAAAGGAAAAAGGAGATCACTCTTTGGCAATGGATTTTGTGTAAATATTATAAGTGGCTAACAGTCTCAGCATATTTGATGCAAGGCTTAATTCAGAAGCTTGTAAGTAATTCTATATAAATATTGCTACATTCCTTTCTTGAAAATGATCCTTCTATCCAAGTCAAATGATTCTAATCCTAATCTGCCACTAGTTTTCTGTATAACCTTTGGCAAGCCACTCTCCCCCTATTTCCTCCACTGTAAAACAGGATAAATAGTTATATGGTACGATCAAGTATTTATCAGATGTCTGAAGGGCTTTGAACATATGAAGCAATATACAAGAAACAGGTAACATTATTATAACGATTACTATATACATGTTCTAGTATGCATGGGGAATAGACAACCTTGAAAAGAAAAATGTTTGTCAATTTTCCGAACCTAAGCAGGTCTTATTTACCAATAAGAGAAGGAGGTAATATTGATTTCTTACCAGCATGTGTGACTGCCAGCAATTGACAATCTATAGATTCTGAATTTTCAATCACTGCTATCTGAACAATAGGCTTAAAAACAGAACGGTCTATAGTCCTAAAAGGACAGAAAAGAGTTTACGTAACTGACATCATGCAATAAACAAATCAGAGAATACACAACACTCTTCAAAAGTTTGGTAAAACAAAAAAATGAAACAGATCGCCCAACAGGAAGTATTTCATATCACACTCTTCATATTACCTGGCAATGTTTCCAGCAGCAGAAACAACAGCATTCTGAGAAACAGAAGCAACTCTGGTCATTCCTTGACCATCTTGGCCGAGATCATAAACCTGTAATTTAATAACAGTTTAGTAGTTTCACAATTAAATTAATGCACATAACTTTATCCCATCATGCAGTGAATCAGATTTCTCTCAATTCTTCTTTGGCCTCAAGCTTCCATGCACTAGAGAACTGAAGCAGTAGTCCTTCCTAGTTTTCAATAGAAAGGATCGTGGCCATAATATAGTGCAGAGGGGGAGGGAAATAAATGCAGGAAAAAAATCCTGGGGGAAATCCTTCATGTCTTGACTGGCATATAAAGAATCCTAATGTACAAACATAGTTTTTCAGATGGGGAGGGTAAAAATAACGTATGCACATAAGAAAATCCAAATAGGACATTGAAAGTATTCAGATACCTGTATCACTCCTTTTTCTGAACGGGTATATAGGATGTTTCGAGAATTGTCAATGGCAATTTGAACTATGGGATCTGCAAAAAAAAAAGTATGTGAAAATCAAAACTGGATTTGGTGCGAACTAGTTAGTACAGTAAAATTGATAGTACTGAAACTTTACAAGGGTAGATTTGACTGGCATTTGACTGAATCACTTATTAGAATGTACTCATACAGGGCATTCCATTTACAATGGGCTCCTGCCCAGGAACAGATTTAAAAGTGACATATTAATATCTTACTGAAGTACAGTAGGACAACAGACTATCACTGTCTAATCCATTACAAAACAAGCATTTTAAATATTTGTAGAACAATTTCAAGTAAAAGTTTTACTATACTGATTACAATATTATCACTCCAGTATGTAAACTTACCAAATTTATACCACAAAACAGGGACTGTAGCCACTATGGCCAACATTTTCAGACTTCAATACCTAAATCCATATCTAAATAAGTAACTTGATTTTCATAATTGCCAACCACTTGCTACTCCCACAGTCTTTAACTCAATGCACCCAAGTGTGAAAATGTTGGCCTAAGGTTTTTTATTTTACATTAACTTATAAACATTTCAGTTATTGATACATTATCACCTACCATCCTCTGAGAATGTGAATTGCAGCAATGAAGGAACAAGGAAAGAAAGGGAGCTCTTTGAATGATTGATCTTTCTACACCGTTGAGTAAACCAGCCTGCCTCAGCCTACAATTAAAAACATATAAAGCATTAAAACTAGCTAGGTAATCAAGTGAATTCCTGCATGACGACTCAATACATTCAGTTTTCATGGACCCAATTTTAAAGGGACACTCTCCAGCTGAAATGTAGATAATTAAAAAAGAAGAAGAAAAAAAAAGAAGTAAAAGTTGTTTCAGAAACTTAGAAGCCTCTGCATCTCAAAGCCATTGTTTGTGGTTTTCTAATCACATTTTCCATTTTTGGGGTGCGTGGGTGTGGTTGTAATATCTTTCTCTCTCCTGCAATGTGTCAAGGAGCCACACAAACAAAGGGAACTGATTAGCTAATTGTTACAGCCACCTGCTGAATAGATCTTAAAATTAAGATTTTAACTTCTTTGGGCAGGGATTGACTTTTACAGGACATACCACAATGGACCCATGACTTAGTTGGGGCTTCCAGGTGTTGATATAATGTAAATTAATAAAAATAATCAATACTTTCTTCTGTTTATTGTAATAAAAAAATAAACAGCCTATAAAGGACTTAACCTAACAGTGCTGCTTTAGAGACAAAGGACTGGGCTCAAGTCTGCAGATTGAATCAGTGAAGTAAAATTAAATTCATGACAGCAGATCAAACCTCATCCCAGTCAACTTCTGGGTTTTATCAGTCTCCAATAATCAGAACAGCTGCTCCCATTAAGGTGGTTTTGAAGGCAGAGATAAGATGGTTGGGGACAACAGTGTCTGTAGAAGCTGTCAGAAAGGAGATCTCATGATGCATGCCCTTTGCGGAACAAACTTTTTTGCTCATTCCTCAAATAAATTAGCTTATCTAGCCTATCACGACTGTAGGTTGATAGCATTTCCGTATTAAGAGCACAGCGCTATCACTCAAATAAATTATAGACTCATAGACTCATAGACTTTAAGGTCAGATGGGACCATTATGGTCATCTAGTCTGACCTCCCGCATGATGCAGGCCACAAAAGCTGACCCACCCACTTTCCCTTATCTCAGCTGTTGAAGTCTCCAGATCGTGATTTAAAGACTTCAAGTCGCAGAGAATCCTCCAGCTTGCGACCCCCTGCCCTATGCTGCGGAGGAAGGCGAAAAACCTCCAGGGCCTCTGCCAATCTACCCTTAAATTAAGGCAGGCAACACAATTGTGGAAATGAGGTGACAAGATTGACAAATTTTAAAATTCTCAAAACCCCAACCCCATAACCAAGAACAAAAATATGTATGCGTAAAGACTATATTTACCTGGTAAGCTACTTCATATAAACAGCCATCCTTTCCAGCCAAAAAGATACGGCCGTTTTCAGTGGAAGTTATGGTTAGAAGATAGGTATTATCAGTAGGGAGTGAATAGAGAGGATCTGGAAGCAGTTGCATTCCTCCAGACATGCTGTCATTGAGGGCTCCAGAACCTTAAATAAATCAAGAAAAAAAACCCATCATATCCGTTGAGTTTGCTTGTTTAAATACTATGGTATTGTGATTTAGGACTATTTCAGAAAATCAGGAAACACTATAGTAAGACTGCAGCTTAGCGGACTGACAGAGTTTCTCTCTCTCTCTCTTTAAGTCACAACAAGTTTTGTTTACATTTTTCCTCTCTCGGAAGCTTATAATCAGTACTGTATGTTAAAATATTTTAAGACAATTATGACCTCAAAATCCTGACAAATCTGAACATAAGATTTTCTAGTTTGTCTATCAGAGACATGACATAACAACCTATTGAAAAAATATTCTATTTTAGACCCCTAATATTCTTACTCCCTTATAACTTTCTCAAAATCTCTCATTTATTTTTTCTACTTACACATTTCATGTGTAAAAATATACAGCACTGAGCTCGAGTTTTCTGTGGTTCTGAATCAAATGTCAAAGAGTGTGGAGTTTGCTAATAAGGGTACCTCTACACTGCATTTTGCACCAAGTGGGAACAAGCCTCCTAGCCTGGGTTGACAGATCTGGGCTAGTGGGGTCCCATTAGCGTTCTAAAAATAGCTGTATAGACAGATCTTTGAAGTTGCAGCTCAGGCTTCAAACCTAGGCTTCAGAGCCCAAGCCACAACTTCAAAGTGCTGTCTAGACAGCTACTTTTGGACAGCACGTAAGAGCACCGTTAGCTTGACTCCGTCTACAGGTCTGGAAGGCATGCTCCCGCTCGCTCCAAAATGCTGTGTAGATATACCCTAAGACACATTAAAAACTGATGCAGTTAACATGCTGCTCCTCTCCCAAAACAATACTTGATTACTGGGAAACAGTTACCAGTCAGAGCATCTTTAAAAAGAACTGAAGGGTGGGTAACAGAGTAGAATACTTCTCTGAATCTCTTGCGGGTATAGAATACTGTATCCTATGTGAAAAGGATGTTATAGAGTTCTTTCACTCTGGATGCAGAAAGCCATAGAAACTTAGGAAGAGCCCCTTGGCATGCAGCTTAATATTTTTTAAATTACAAGACTAGTAATAAATTAATGTTGTGTGGCAATTAACTCGCAACTGAGAATATTAGAAATTTATATTTACTTGGGGTGCGAGAGAGAATTACCTGCTTGCAAATTTGCATAGCTAAGTCCTAGAATCACTATATCCACAGGAGTGGCCAGAACCAGTAGGTATCGTACATGAGGCTGGAAAATACCTAAGAAAAGAAGAAAAGTTAGAACTTAGTTCAAGGCCAGTACACCAGATTCATACTAAGATCAACAACTTCCCTGCATGAAGGGTAGAAATTTACAATGGTCTGAGGGCTAGTCATATTGAAGGTCTGACAGCCTGTGAAGCTCCAGAATTAGAAAACGATATACCACTCAGATGCCCAGCTTTCCAATGCTATATCTCATTCTATTCCAGCTCTGACAAGTCATGAAATACTGGATCTTAAAATGATATTCTTATTACTATCTTCTTTTCACCTCCAACCCTACCCCCTCCCTCCAACTTTGTGTCCAATCTGATGTAAGCAGCTGCGACCAAAAGAACTACTACGGCTAGAAACCAATATTTCATGCCAGCTTAAAGCAAGTCAGAATTCCTAGTTTTCAAATAGTATAAAACATTAGATTCTAACTTAGCAGTAATTGTAAGATCGCTAACGTACATGACTACCTAACTACTTGTGACTTGTAAATCCTTCCATAATGCCTCTAGTTTAGTAAAGAACATTAATCAGCTTTTTAAATTTTTTACAGTGTTCAGCAGCTACATAATTTTGGTCACTGTCATGCATTTTTTATTACCTGGCTTTGGCTTCACAAGACCCACAGCAAGAATAGTTTCACTAAGACCATCAAAATAAGCAAGGTCTCCTCTGTCAAAAAATGAGAAAAAAAAAATTACATCAAAGCACAACAGAAAAGACTTTCAATATCCAATAATTTCTAAATATACAGAATCTGAAACTTTTAAATTCTTCTGTTACTATATAATAATTGGAACCCATCTCCTGCATTCTTCTCTTACGGTGGAAGCAAGACCATTATAATGAAACTGACAGAAAAAAGTCATCATAATAGCTATGTAACCAATCCTCTGTTTGGAATGAAGTAGCCATTTATGGTTTAAGTTTCAAATTTGAAATCCAATTGTATTTTTAATTCTCAGTTCCTTGTCTATTCACACAGTCTATTTTGTAGTCTATAGTACTCCCAAAGTTAGTCCAGATATAGCTCAACAGGAGAAAGGGATTCACTGCATTATTCACAACTAACTTTCTTTCTTTCTGATAAAATTAGTTAAAGCAAGTTTAATTTATTGTGGGGAAAAAAAATCTATATATAAAAAAATCCCACCTGTAATACTGTGAAGTTAGTATTAACTAACCCTGTGTAAAGCACAAGTCTCATTTAAATCTCCCCTAGAAGTGTAATAATTCAGAAGAAATAACCTGCTGTTACAGAAAATAAGTTATACTATAGAGAACATAAGAATGGCCGTACTGGGTCAGACCAAAGGTCCATCTAGCCCAGTATCCTGTCTACCGACAGTGGCCAACGCCAAGTGCCCCAGAGGGAGTGAACCTAACAGGTAATGATCACGTGAGCTCTCTCCTGCCATCCATCTCCACCCTCTGACAAACAGAGGCTAGGGACACCATTCCTTACCCATCCTAGCTAATAGCCACTAATGGACTTAAGAGACACATAAAGAACACAAACTCATGCACTGAATGGGTATCACAGGCATCTCTCCCTGAGCCATTCAAAAAGACTATGAATTTATCATCATAGTTTTAGGAATCTTTTAATCATAAGTCAGGTATGATATTTATATTCATAATAAATTTAAATCAGAAAGCTTTGGTATATCTTCATCATTCCAAAGCCACATTATAAACATAAAAATAGTTGATTGTGGGAACATGATTGTCTACTACATATATATTAATACACCATAATGCATGGATTAAACCTAGTCAGCCAAGTTAATTGTTGTATGAGCATACAGAGTCCAAAATAAAAACATTCCTCTTAAAAATTTTGAACTCAAGCTCAATATAAATACAACAAATTTAGGAGAGTGGAGAAGCCTAATACTAAAAGTATGCATTTTCCTTACCCACCTCTTAACCGCCCTGCACAAAAAAATCCAGAACCTGAAATGATCAAGGTACCTTAAAATGATAAGTACACTTCTGTGCTAAAACAAATCACTCCCTTATAACCATCACTTAATTCAGATTTAACACCATATATACCTGTAGAAATTTGTTTTCTACATACCCATCTTCATAATTCCACATAAAAATGTCACTGTCAATGGTCAACCATGCCCTGCTGATATCTGGAAATACTCCCATCATACAATTACATTGCATATCTGAAATACCACAGATGTAAGGAATAATGTACTTAGGCTAGCCAAGATAAAATCCCCATCAAGCTATTTTAAAGTTGTAAGAATATGCACAGATACTAGTTAAAGAAGTTCTGTATGTGTGTATGAGAAGCTGACATATTTTGACAAGTGTGAAAAAATAAATGAAAACTCCCTTTAAAAGAAATCAGATACAGATGTTAGGGGGAAATTTCCTTGGTATTAGCTATGCACCTCCCAAAGCAACAACATCATACTGCAGCTTTCTCTGGCCCTGCTTTGTTTTGAAAATATTGCACATTAGACACATGGGGCATACTCATTATTTACTGCAAGTAAGTACCAGTAATACCAATAGAAGTTCCACCTCTGCATCATAAATAGACTATGCTCCATGCTGGGCAAACCAATAACTACCACCGTTGATGCTTGGGCAGAATCAAATGTTCTCTCCTCAGACACTTTTTTATATAGAGTTGGTTAAAAAAAAAAAAAAAAAGGTACCAATTTGTATCCCAAATGAGCATTACAATTGAACAATCCATTAAAAGCAATAATGACTGTTTTCACTTTCAAGGCCTTTCTCCATCCTACCTATCATCAATGATGCCAGCCTCCATTGCCACCTTGTGCTTACTCCCATGCTGCCCCTCAAGCTTGGTGGGAGTTCTACATAAATGTCTGTAAAGCAACATCATTTTTCACCTTCAAACCCTTAAAACTCTCCTTTGCTGTGCTGCTGCCTACAAAACGCTTGATAGCAGTTAGGCTGCTGGTGTGTTGAGACTGCTGCATATCATGCTGACTAATACACACACACACACACAAACCAAAATCTGAAATGGTGCCCCTGGTGAGCCAGGAGTGGCCACAGAGCTGTGGTATTGCCCTGGGCTCTGGCAAGACTTAGCCCCCGTGCGACAGCACGGAGCCAGCCTTGAGCCGCAGGCCAAGCGTCATGCACCACGAGCAGCAGCAGAAGTAAGCAACATCCAAAAATATTTAAATAAATGGTATTCTATTATTTTTACAGTGCAATTAAAACTGTGATTAATCACAACTATTTTTTAATCGTTTGACAGCCCTAAAAAATATGCATCTCTTGCAAGCAACACTTAGTTATTCCACTTGATTTTGAAAGCATTTTATATTTACCTCTAACATATGCAGACCCCTTTAATTTAAGTGTATGAAGACTGTTATGACAAACATACCCAACTGTCATTGAGCATCAAAATTACAACATGTAGCTACCGACTGTTGAAGCAACTTCGCATAGATGGACCCCTGTAACTTCTTGGGAGCCATATGGACTCCAGTGTGGGTGTGTGCAGGATAAGGGTCCACCCAGGGGAAGCTGCTTGAAGGATCAGGGCCAAAGTGATTATGAAATAACAAAAATTCATTTTTTAACATTATTATATACACAAAGTAACATGCTATTTTTATTAGGATACGTCCAAATTGCTCCACTAGCTCAGGGGGAAGCGGGACTCTGCGGATTGAACTGATCTCTGGAAGATTGGGTATTGAGAGCAAACCAGGTCCTTGCAAAGGATAATCCATATCTGACATACCAGAAACTGTAGGACTACCTGCAATTAAAAATAAAAATACACTTTAAAGTTTCATATGAAAAACAAGTTGTCAGCCAAAAAATAATACCTAATTGGTACTTTTCTTCAATTATCCCTAAGAGATTTCCCCTGCCCCAATATTTGAATTAGCAAGCACGCATCTCTGTTAAACCTGATTTAGACTACTTTATTTCCTCTCTTAATTTTGGTTGATTATTTCAGATAAATGAACAAACTACAAAGTCCTCAAACCACAGGGAAGAACTAAACTAATATTTTAGGCCCTGATCCTTCAAAGACTTATACACATGTTTAATTTTAAGCATACAAGTAGTATTAAACATGAGTTAATCATGTGTATAAATGTTTGTAGGATCAGGACTTTACAATGTAAATCTAAATCCTAAATAAGACATGAGCAAAAGCAAAATTTACAATAAACAAATAATACACAAATGATACAAGTGCACTAAGAGTAACACAGCTCACTCAAAATTTCTGTGAAGTATTTTTAAACGAGGGACTTTCACAATTTCAAGAGTATTTGTTTAAAGCCAAATCTGTAATATAAACTTTAAATAAAGAAAACAAATAAAATATCCAGTGCCCCTCTAAAATTGGCTGATAGACACTCTCTCTCTCTCTCTCTCAAAAAAAAAAAAAAATATATATATATATATATATATATATACTATAAGCACCTTCCACCCCAAAGGCTCTCATAACTGTTCACAAACTACATTGGTATAATACAAGTGAAATGCAGTCCCCTCTTTATTATAAACTCCAAAGTTTATATTTGCAATGTTTTTCTCCTGCCACCAAACGCAAGTTAGACTCTCCTTGCATTTAGCTTCTTTTGTGGGAAGAGTCTTATCAGACCAAGAAAAGTGATGCTCTATAAAACTTCTTAAGTATTGTCTTCCTTTCCCTTTTTCCCTTCCTTTTCACAGCTCACTAACTTTTGAGATATTTTTATTTTAGAATTGCTGTTTCATATTCTATATTAGTGAAATTAGTTTATAGAAGTGTACTCTTTATTTGAGGAAAAAAGAGAACAAGATGTGTAATCTGTCCATGCATAAAAAGTTGCAAGGTCAGGGCCTTTTTTTGTTGACTTACCCTCTTTGGATGCATTTAAGCATCAATCCTTTTTTTACTAGAGTCAACCCCAATGCCATCGCTCACTATAGGATCATTTAAAATGATAGGTGCTTTAACTTAAGTAACTGTTACGCATAAGCTAGGTGCTCCTGACAAGGAAGAAACATACATAACCCATCAAAGATGACTGAACTGAACCACATAAGAAAAGGAGGCAAATTCTCAACATACATGAAATATGGGCAATAAACTTTAAGGCAAACTGTAGGAATTATTTGGCAATTTGTTAGTGTCAGCGCTAGCCTTAGTCACCTGTGGACACTCACAGCTTGTCTACACTACCAGCCGGCTCACATTGATCCAGCGGGGGTCGATTTATCGGGTCTAGTATAGACGTGATAAATTGATCGCTGATCGCTCTAGCGTCGACTCTGGTACTCCACCTCAACGGGTCGTGCAAGGGGAATCGACGGGAGAGCGTCAACACACTGCAGTGAGTACACACCATGGTAAGTCGATCTAAGTACGTCGACATCAGCTATGTTATTCACAGCAAAGAGTCCTGTGGCACCTTATAGACTAACAGACGTATTGGAGCATGAGCTTTCGTGGGTGAATACCCACTTCATTGGATGCAACGTCGCTGAAGCTGCGTAACTTAGATCGATCCCCACCATAGTATAGACCAGCCCTAAAGCGCCCCATAACTCAGGGTATATCTACAATGCAATGCAATAGAATGTCCTCAGCTGGCCTGGGTCAGCTGACTTGGGCTGTACATGTTCAGGCTCCAGCTCTGACACCACGCAAGAAGAAAGGGTCTCAGAGCCCAGTCCAAATATCTACACTGCAATTTCACCGTGCCCTGAAGCCCAAGCGCTGCAAGCCATGGGTGTTTCATTGCAGTGTAGTCATAACCTCACTGGAACCGGGATTCTGGAGTGCAGTTTTCACTGGGGACTAGAGATGCCAGTGCCCCATGAGCTGCTGTTTTGGCTGGGACGTGAGTGCCCGTGGGGCACCGGGGCAGGAAGAGGGCAGCAGAGGCACAGTGCGGGGCGCTCTGGCTCTGCTGCCCGCACAGGGTGCCCCGAGCAGCCATCCCTGCAGGGAAGGTGGATGTAGCGCGCGGTCCCCGCGTGGCCACCAGGGCTCGAGGGGGATGAGCCGTGTGCGCCCGACCCGGCTGGGGAGAATCACAAGGGGAGGAGGAAGCTCTGAGCTGGGGACCAGAGCGGTGACCGGGCCCGTACGGATCCTCACCCGGCGCCGGCACAGCCAGCAGCTCGGACAGGTCCGGGTAGCAGCGATCATCCTGGATCTGCCGGTCGATGATGCGGCCCGCGTTCTCCAGCGCCTCCTGCAAGGCCGGGGCAGCCGGGCTCATCGCCACAGGCATAGCGATAGCGGCCCGAGACAGACAGGACCGCGCCAAACCCCAGCAGCCACCGCGCCCGAGCGTCTGACGCACTTCCGCTTCACGGCCAGGCACTTCCGGCGAAGGACGCCCTGCAGCCGGAAAGGGTTAAGTTTAAATTGGTGGCCGCGGCGCGGAGTTGGCCAGGGGAGAAGATTCGGCGATGGATACAGAGGAGGCCGTTGGGGCAGCGGCGCTGGCGGCTGAGGCGTCTCGTGAGTGGAAGGGGAAGGGGAGGATGGAGAACAGGACCGGGGTTCCGAGAACCTGGCGCGGGGGGAGCGCCCCGCGCCTGCCCGCAGCCGGTCCCGGGCGCTCGCACCTCGACTGCAGAGCTCGGTAACCCCTGGGCTCTTGGGCCGGGCCGGGCTGTGCGCCGAGGTGACGGAATAAAAGAGCTCGGTTGCTCCTCTGAGGGCCGGGCTTAGCGAGTCAGCTCGCGCAGCGTCTCCGCCAGTGACCCCCCTGTCAGCGCCGAAGTTACTAGCGATACCCAGCTCTTAGGTGGGCGGTATCTTCTCCGCCAACCCGTGATCTAACTCCCGATGCTCAGCTGTGCCCAGTCTATGTCTCCGCGACAAACTCTCCTGCTGTGTTAACGTACAGCCCTGAGCCCCTCACTAGGCCTACATCCTTCCCTGTTCCTCACAAACAGATGCACCACCTGCTCTCAGGCAGAACATTAAGATATGTTCAATGAAGGCAGGTATAACATTAGTCTGTAATATGTTATTTGTACTTGATAAAGTATGAGGCTAGACTGCAATGTGGGCCAACATCTCTATTATGTGTATTACTGTAGCACCTAGATTGGAACCCTGTTGTGCTAGGCACTCTGCATACACACAGTAAGAGAGAGTCTCTGCATTGAAGAGCAGTCTAAAGAGCCAAGACAAAGGGCACAGGAAAGGACATCTCATCCCCTGTGTTGTACATGAACAAATTAAGGGCTTGTCTACGCTGGCACTTTACAGCGCTGCAACTTTCTTGCTCAGAGGTGTGAAAAAACACCCCCCTGAGCGCTGCAAGTTTCAGCACTGTAATGTTCCAGTATAGACAGTGCACCAGCTTTGGGATCTGTGCCCCTCGTGGGGGTGTTTTTCTTTCTTTCTTTCTCTTTCTTTTTTAAGAGAGCTGTCCCAGTGCTGTGCTGTGACTACCCAAACCATGTTAAAGTGCTGCCGGGGCAGCACTTTAAGATTGCCAGGGAAGATGTGCCTTAAGGCACTGAGAAATTAAGAGACTTGGCCAAGGTCATATGTGATGTCTGTGGCAGAACTGGGAAGTCACAAGTTAATGCCTTAACTGCAAGACTATCCTTTCCTTAAGTAGAAGATAAATGGGAAAAAGTTAACAAAGAGCTATGAAGCTGCTGGACTGTTACCAAATGAAGTGCAACCCAGTTAAATAAAGATGTTAATAATAAAGGCTAGGATTTTCAAACAAGCATAAGGGAGCTAGGTGCTATCGTAATAATTGGGCCTACAAATTTATCCTAATTGTAAGCAAAACTATAAAGTGACTGAAAGCTTTTTAAAAACCACTAACTTATAATAAATTTTGATCAGAAAAAGAGCGAGAGAGAGAGAGAGACTAAATTAGTCCAAACAAAAAGGCTCACTGATATAATTGAAGGGCTGTTAAGTTATGAATGGTAAAGAAAAAAAGAGTGGGACAAAAAATGAATGAACCAAAACTGGTATGTTGGAAATTAGGTTTAATTGGTGGATAAAATTATGATGAGATGGGCTGTTCCCATCATTTGCTTTTTGGGATCCTTAAAAAGAGCTGGGGGAAAAGCTGGCTTCCACAATGCTGGCTGAAAAAAGGGGACAGAGTGAGCTACCCCATCATCGCTGCTACCCACACCATCTTCTGGGGTCCTGCATAACAATATTGTACCTTCATCGTCCTGATCCTGAGAGATGTCCTGACAAGATTATGCCACAGAGAGGGACCCGGATGATATTGCCACCTCTGCTGGCTCCAACTAAATTACACTTGGGATGTGAGACTTTGCGTGTCTCTCTATTTTTCCCCTCCCCGCCCTGCTCCATGTTTCCTTTTCCTTATTCTATCTTTCTCCTATCTTCTTTTTTTCTTCTCTCTAATAAGAGTCTGGCTTAGCCAGTCACAACCATATATTTTGGAGCTCTGCTGTAAGCCTGTAACTAGAAAAGCAGCTAAAAGCAATACCCTCAACAATCTGATGGTGTTACAAGTTTGCCGGGTCTTTGAGTGGCTAAGACCATGTGCTTTGCCTGTGTTTCTCCAGCAATGAGGTTGCAAGTGAAAGTCAATACCAGAGGCAGAAGCTGCATTTTCTCTTTCCCATTGTTTTTTCTTCCCTCTTATTTGTCTTGTTTTGTGTTCTAGGAAATGGGGTTAGACTTTAATGACATCAACAATTGCTCCAGCTCATTTCAACTAACTTCTTTTTTCACTGAAACTATTTATAATAATCTTTAATACCATTTAAGAGACTGTCAAACAGGGAGTTTTGCCTTTAAAGTCTCTTTACAGCTGAAGGAAAAGGGAACAAGGGATGTAGCTAGAATGAAAGCCTTACTTAATACTTTACATTTCAAATGTTTTAACTCTTCCTTCTTTCAGTATCCTTAGTAAAAGGTTAAAATGACTTTTAATGATGTTTGCTATGGTACTAGGCCGGCTAAGTTCTCTGTATACCAAACCCCAAAACTTGTTTCCCACTGTTTAATGTGGGATGGTGACAGGATCATGTTAATACCTTTGACTCTTTGGGCTCTTTATTCCATCTCAGTTAATACAACAGTGCCAAACTCCCATTGATTTAATTGGAGTTAGTCACCTACTCCATAGTTCTATAGATCATGGAGGTCCTTGGCCATTCTAACAATTTGCCCTCACCTCTTTCTGTCAACACATGTTTTTCTCATTGATGGTAATGCATGTTTAGGGCTTTTAGGTCTTGTACAGTGTTATCCCTCCATCTTCTCCCTGGTCAACCACAATGTTGGAAACTGTAAGGATGTCCTTCCAAGAGATGCTTAGTTTGTCTGTCTTCTGTCTTCCAAACTGCATGTCTTGCTCACTGAAGTGCTTGGGCTTTCACATCATCTACTATACTTGGCACCTGACTCTGTTGGAAAATCTCAACCATTACACTTTATAACCCTGTCCCATTGGACACTGAGGCCTGGTCTACACCTAAAATTTAGGTAGACCTAGCTACCTCACTCAGGGTTGTGAAAAATTGTATGTCCTGCACAATGTTGTTTTAATGACCTAATCCCCAGTTTATTCACAGCTAAGTGGATGGAAGAATTTGTCTGTTGAGCTAGTTGGCGCCTCTCAAATAATCGTTGTAGTGTTTATGCTACAGTGGCAGATCGCTGAGTTTTGAGCCTTTGATTGTGCCATGTTTAGATCGAGTTCTTTCCAACTAACCCTGCTGCTAAACCTGTTTAGGGAGGACGATGCCAGGGACTTACAGGTGTAATGTATTGGGGAAGGGGGACTATAAAGGGTAATTGGGGGACATGGAGAGGGAAATGAGTTTGGCTGGGGAAACAGCAGCCTGCTTGGGTGCTGCCACAGAGGCAGGGACGAGAGTCGGTCCAGCACCATATCTGTGGCTATAATGTACTATGTGTGCAGCTCTACCTATCCAGTAGGGCTGCTTCTCAGTAGCTGGGGGTTCAGAGAATCCTGAGTGGGTGCCTTTAGGAGTCTCTGTGAGTGGGCCAATCCCCTTGTGGCAGGGCTCCTCTTGATCTGCTGCAATCTCCCGTGTGGTCACTTCCTCCTGCTGGTGGAGGTGGCTCCTGTTGTGATTCCCGGTGCAGCTCCCTGGGGAGGTGCTGAAATGGTGGGCTCTGTGCACAGAGTTTACTCTAACCCCTCTGTTCCCTTCTAGATGTGGAGCTGGTGGGAGGACCCGATCCAGAGCTGGCAGCCACGATGGGCTTCTCGGGCTTCGGTGAGTTCAGGGCTCATGGGAAGGGCAAAGGAGGCAATGTCTGTGTGCTGGAAGAATACACCTTGTGCACTGGGGAAGTACTGGTTGGGGATGGTGAAGGGAGCAGTAGACAGGAGTGTGGGTCTCTGTGGAGTAGAGTAGCATTATCCATAGCTGAAAAGGCTAGGGTACCTGTTGGGGCAGGATGCACTTGTTAAGGGTCTTGCAGTCCAGATGAAGCTTAACGCTGAAGCTTGTTTGTTCTTTCCCCAATTTTATATTATGGGCTGTGATTTAGAATACAGTAAAATGCTCCTCATTGGGTTGTACTACAGTATTTGTGGATTTAACTTTTTGACAATATGCTTGGAAATGCAATGTAAAAAGCATGGTAGCAGTAACTGTATAAACTGTGTGTGTGTATAGTGGGGGAGAGGAGGTAGATTTTTTTCAAAGGCACGAAGGGCAGGAAGGTGCCCAATTCCCATTTATGTAATAGCCCCAGTGGGAGATTTTTAATCTGAAACTTGAATTGGAGAGCATCTGAGTTACCCTGGTCACTTACTCATTTTAATCTTCTGGAGTTCATGTTACTTGGTCTTAATCAAAATTTCTTTTTCCCTCATCTTTTAGGAAAGAAAGCTCGAACATTTGACTTGGAAGCAATGTTTGAGCAAACTCGAAGAACTGCAGTGGAAAGAAGTAAAAAGATGCTGGGTAAGATAGGTGAATCTCCTGTGCTTGTGTTTTTGACAAAGGGCTAAAACACAATAATCTAACACATGTTTTTAACACTTGCCTTGTTTATATGTAGGTGTTAAAACATGTTGGAAAATACACCTTTTATCCTAGTGTAGACTGCTGTGGTGGGGCTGGATCATGCTGGGACCACATACCGGGACTTTTGCTGCCTGGAGAGTGCCATTTTGTTCTCAAAATAGCATCCTTCCTAGAGTGTGTGGTGCATGCACACTTTAGTAGAGCAAAATGGTGTCATCTGCACAGCATGCGTGTATGCAGGGTCACGCTACTGCTGAATGTAGACAAGTCCTAAATGGTTTGGGGTCTGCTTACTTGAGAGAGACCTCTCTCCCCAGGCCACACCTTTGCAAAGTTGCTGAAGCTGGAGCCCCCTTATTATATACATAAGGAAGCTGCTTCTGAGTCATTATCCTGGACCATCTTTCAACCTTGGAATTTGTTCTCCACACTCTCTGGACAAAAATAACCAGAATTTGTTAACTTTCAGGCATAATGCAAGGCCTGTGTAATTACTGATCCATTCAAGGAGGTGATGGGCTGATGGGTGCAGGATTTGATTATCATGGTTCTGATTCTACGCTGAGAGCCATGTGAACACACTTCTGTGCAGATGCCTATTGGCTTTATGAGGCTCTGAGCATTTGCAGGAGTATACCTGCTTTGCTGTTCTTTCAGGTTTGGGGCCTAAGTCTGCTGTAAATTGTATATTTGTTTGCTTGTGTGAGGAACACTTTGATTATATTGTGAAAATCAGTTATATAAGGGGGCCAGTGTGTTGACTTAAGCACCTTTTTTTAATGTTGAATAAATCTAAATAAATACAATGTTTCTTCCACATTGAAATGTGTGATGCTGGTAGACCATGTGCCAGCTCATGCCAAAGTCCCTCTGTGACATTCTCCAAGGTACAGTCTGGATTGTTGAACAGTTGTCCCCTCACTTCTCCAACCTTTTACATGCTTTGCTGTGAGAGCAACCACTCCTGGCCTGCTCTCACACAGTCCCCAGCATGTAAATTAATCTGAGCTATACTGTAAGAATGTTTCTATCAGCCACCCTTGAATTACACAGTAGAGCGACACAGCAAATTCCAAGTCCCAGAAATATGCATCTTGTACAGCCCAGCACCCTCCTGGACAACAATACAGGCTCATATAAAGTCTGTCATTTCATTAACAGAAAATGTTATGCACAAACCTTGTTACCTCATATGGAGTTCCCAAACACTTCAATCCAAGCAAACGGATTTAGATAAAACAATAAAAAGTTTTTGACTACAGAAAGCAAGGTTTTAAGTGATTACAAGTAATGATGCATAAAAGTCAGAATTGGTTATAAAGAAATAAAAGGTAAAACACACACTAAGTTCACTTAGATGGTTAAGTTATGTATTAAAGCAAAAGGGCTCTCACCACATGTTCTAGCAGTCTTACTGGCTGAATTTTTCAGCCAGGATCCCTCGCTAGTCCAATGATGCTTTCTTTGTCTTTCAAATGTTGTCGATGCTATGAATAGAGCTGAAGGGAGAGATGATTTGTGTCCTCTGTTCTTATCTCTTATAGTTATTTTCCTCTTTAAAAATCATTTCCATCTGAGGTTCAGAAGACACAAAGTCTATTTGCATGGGAATCCTCAGCTGTTTCTTTGTCCAGATGTAAATTTCTCGCTCACACCCTTCTTCCTGCCAAAGAATGACCAGTTAACCAGGTGATTGAATCGTGGGACTGGAAGAGACCTTGAGAAGTCATCTAGTCCAGTCCCCTGCAGTCATGGCAGGACTAAGTATTATAGTCCAGTTGGTTATGTTGACACCTGCCGGAGGCGTCAGTTTGCCTTTTGTCTCTGAGGAACTGGTTTGTTCCTGCTTTTCTAAACTTGGATCGTGTCTCAGCAATGTCATATAGTAGACTCTTATATTTTACCAAGACAATAATGATCAGCAAATTATGAGTTTTCAAATGATCCCTCATAAGGTATACTTTGTAAAAGTGGTGGACATAAGGCTACAGACTTATAAAACTCCATGTCTCAACTGAACACTGACAAATGCATAACTGGAATCAGTCTGGCTCACCTGTGTGTTTGTATTGTTAAAATACAAATGCTTAAATATTACCTTACAATAGGGGATACAGATGTTATAAATGAAATTAATACATGCAGCAATTCACAAGCACTTAATAAAGTCTAAACATGAAACACATTCTTATAGAACCGTATCACCTATTTTAAGTCTCTATGGTTGTGTAATCATTGGACAAAAGATAGACTAACTAGCATAAAGTGTTTGGTCTCCAAGGGAAGGTATGTCATGTTCTGTCTAACAAGCAAGGCCCTTCCACACTAGAGAGATTATTATGGAACATGAAAGAGAACTCTGCTCTTTCCCACCCCTTCCCTCCCTCCCCCCCGAAGATGAGTCATGCAAGTGAATTCCTCCCATCAGCTGAGTTTGCAGCTCAGAGCAGAAGGGATTGGGGTAAGGGAATAAACCCCAAACAAGAAGTAGTTGTAATCTTTATGCTGGTTGGACTCCGGGGGACAGGATTACTAGGCATAAGCAAAAGATCCAAGTGTTTTGTCTGGGTTAGCCTAAAGGACCTATAGCACTTGCTTGTCATAGAAGCTTCTATTACTTCAAAAACTTAAGATTGTAGTTCATCTGTGTACATGTTTACCTGCTTTAACTTTGTAAATAACTCTTATTTTCTTATTAATAAATCTGTGAATAGTTTATTAGAGGATTGGCTACAAGTGTTGTCTTTAGTGTAAGATCTAAGGTGCAATTGACCTGGGGAAAGTGACTGGTCCTTTGGGATTGGAAGTAACCTGAATATTGGTTTGATTTGTGGTGTAAATTAGGCTAAGCTGGATAGGGACTGTCTGTAACTTCATGTTAAGGGTGTTATAGTGCCTGAGGAGTTTCACTTGATAATTGGCGAAATCTAAGTCTAGAACGCCAACCAATTTGGGGTTTGTGCCCTGGACTTCTTAACAGCCTGCCCTGAGATTGGTACTCATGCCTTGAGCCACAGGACACTGACACTGGTGTCCTGACACTTGACACGGGTGTAATCATAGCAGAATTCACATACTTAGATTTAACAAACCAGCACAAAACAGATTCTGTTATACCTCACTGGTTGCTCAGAAGTCAACAACACAGTTCCCTTAAAGTAACCCAGCCTCAGGCCTCCACCTAGTCACCCAAGTCAAATATGAGGAGGATTAATGAAAATCTCATTCATCATATAAAAGAAAAGGTTCTACCGATCCCAAAGGATCAGACACATTACCTCCCAGGTTAATGAATATTCCAGATCTTACCCAATTCGATGCTTACAGCCAATTCTTATTAACTAAACTAAAATTTATTAGGCGCGAGAGAGAGTGAGTATAGGTTAAAAGGTCAGTATATGTACAGACATAAGTACAATCTTGAGCTTCAGATTCATAGCAGAGAGGGTGAGCTTTGTAGTTGCAAAGACTTCTTTTAGAATTTAGTCCATGGGTTATAGTCCAATGTCCAATATCATATTTAGGGTATTCCAGTTTAGGACTGGGATCTCAATCTTGCGACTCAAACTTCCCCTGATGAAGCTTAAGCAGATCTGATATGACAGGATCAGGACCCAAGGGTTTTTTATACAGTTTTCTAGCAGCCACTTGACCATACAGTCCTGGGTAAACAATAGGCTTTTGATGTAACCTTCTGTTTCCTAAGCACCACCAGTAATTAGTTACACAAGTTAACATAGGGCAATTTATCGATTAGACAGTCTATCACAAACTTCAAAGAGACATCGACAATGACATTATTTCATGCAAGATTCATCTAAATGAATAAATCTCTGAATTAATAGTTATAGTAACAGACAGGGACTGTCTGTTTACATGGCTACGCTTATGAGTATACACAGACAATTAGTATAACTTCTAACAGCATAGCTTTGCATTTCAAAGTTCTGGCCCATCTACCATGAATGGCCCTAATTACCATTTGCATACCTTTCTAACATGACTTTAAAGGTTGCCTCTTGGTCATTCAGCCTGCAAGCTGTTTAACACTTTCTGGCCATGTATTATACTTTGTATAAGATTCATTGCAATTATATAACAGCAGTAGCAATAATGATTTGTATGATTATGTTCTAATTAGACAATGTCACAATCCCCTAAAAAGAAAACCCCAGTTCAGGAGCTGAGAGCTTTGCTCATAAGTTCTGACCAAGTAGAGTCTGAGGACTCTTCTGCCTTGAGCACTGCAGTGGAACTGGACCAGCTGCAGTATCTGAGAGCCCAGGAAGAAACAAGCACCAGAGACTGGTGGTGGAATTGTGGATCTGGGAGGCCGAGGCCACAGTCAAGACCAGTGAGGAGGTGGAGGAGAGAGCCCACCAAAGACTCAGGGTCAACAAAGAAGTTGATGAATGAGCCCACCACCGATGCATGGAATAAATTGCATCAGTCAACGCCAATGAGGAAGCTGAGGAGAGGGCACATAGGAGGCAGATGGAAGCTCAAATATTGCAGCTCTGGTTACTGGGGCAGCAAAAGCAGCTTCCCCATCCAGTGAGTCTAACCTCCCCCCCAAATAAAGGGGAGTGTGAGGAAGTCACTCAGTGTATAAAGAAACTGACTGTATAGAACTGTGTCGACCTTTGAGAGACTGTGGGATGCACAATATCCCAGTGCATACAGATGTCTGTCCTCTTGTGACATTAGCCTCGGTACAATCTGGACTGCTAAATAGATGTCTCCTGAGTTTCCCAACCCAGGATGCCTTTTACACTGCTTTACTGGTGAACAGCCACTCCTGGCCAGTCAATATGCAGCCTCCAGCATGTAACTTGCTCCCAGCTGCACAGTATTGAGCACATCTCTAGATGCGACAAACATGGTGGCACATTCCATGGCTTCTGCCATAGTTACACATCTGGCTTCATGGCTTCACTTGTCCAGCTTCCTAAGGGAGGTACAATCGACAGTAGAGGATCTCCCCTTTGACGGGCTGAAGTTGTTTGCCGCAAAGACCAACAAGTCCTTTCACATCTTGAAGGATGCTAGGGCGACCCTTCGTTCCCTTGGGATATACACATCTGCACAGAGAAGAATTAAAAAAGGGAAATACTATTCAACCCAGCATGCAATATCTGCCCCACATGCTCAACAACAGAGACAATACGATACACACAAGTGCGGACAGAGACCTCTAAGGGGACGACCACTCCCTGCTCAATCATCGGCATCCAAGCAACCCTCTGCAAAACAACAATTTTGAAAGTTTGGTCAAGGACCCGAGAGACTGCACCCATTCCTCAGTGCTGACACCATTACTGATCTTCCCCCGTTTTGGACACCTTTTGACCCCTTTCTGCTCAGATGGAAGACCATCACCACGAACAAGTGGGTTCTAGAAATAATCAACACAGGTTATTTGATACCATTCACCTCCATCCCCCCTCTATCTCCTACATTTGGCTCTGTGAAACCGGTACCATCACAACACAGAAGGAAGGGCTTTTATTCGCACTACTGCTTAACCTGGAAAAAGAACAGAGGATGGAGACCTATTCTCAACCTCAGGAAACTCAACAAATTCGTAAAGGTCCAATGGTTCAGGATGTCACATTAGCAACAATAATACCAGCACTGGAACGGGTGGATTGGTTCTCAGCCCTCAACATCCAAGATGCTTATTTTCATGTAACTATAAATCCTGCTCATAGGAGCTTCTGTAGATTTGTGTCTGTGTCCCCTGGAAACTTAAGCGACCTCAATTTTCTATAGGCTGTGTAAATTCCCTTTATTCTCATTAGCGTTGACACACAACCTGTATCCTGTGGTTAAGACATGTCAGAGACAGTTGCGCCTTTACAGTATTTTTATGATCTAATATTAAACTTCCGGGTAATTTTGCGCAATATTACCACTTGTTACCTCTCTTCCCATAATCTTAGGATATCAGGTTATTTTCCAGTCACTTATGTCATCATTTCTTGTCTCCAAGGCCTAAAATAGCTAAGCTAAAGTCTTGCAGGCCTTAGCCTACAGGTTCTTGCGTTTCAGCTTGTCTTACTTATATCTACTACATGGTTCCTCTAAATACTGATCAATCTTATAGTTTTATAATCCTACACATTAACTCTAACATATAATGAATATATGATATAACATGTTGATTAATCATAACATCACACAGTAAATGAACAATAAACTAAAATCATTGGCTACAAAGGTAATATTTGTATTGTAAGTGCTCTGTGACTGTAAATCACCAGACAGGAGATAGACATTAACTAGTATAAAGTGTTGGTCTCCAACAGAAAGTGTTATGTCCTGGCCAGTGAGGAAGGCCCTTCGAACCCAGATTGGACTATCCTTGAACATTAAAGAGCATAATACTGTGTTGTTCTGCTCTTACTCCCCCTCCCCATGAAATGAAATTAGCCCTAAAGGATGTATAGAGCTTGCTTATCATAGAAGATTCTATGACTTGGAAAACGTAAGGTAGTAACTCATTTGTGTACACGTGTTAACCTGTTTTAACCTTGTAAATAACTCCTCCTTGTCCTATTAATACATCTGTGTATAGTTTATTATAGGATTGGATATAAGCTGTTGTCTTTGGTGTGAGATCTAACATGCAATTTGTGATGCTGACAGACCAGGTGCCAGTTTAGCCAAAGCCCCAGGCCTCATTCAACATTTACAAATGCATAGCTGGCAGCCAGGCCAATTCACTTGTGTATTAGTATAGATCAAAGTGATTGTTAAATGTATACGAATGTATTTCGTGTTTAAACTTCATGAAAACGAATGAGATGTTACATGAATTGTTTTCATTTTTCTGTATCCTGTTATAATGTAATAACAAACATTTACATCGTATGTACCCCTATAATTAAATAATCCATCAAATGAGAAATAAGCCTAATTAAGAAGTACACCTCTACCCCGATATAACGCGACCTGATATAACACGAATTCGAATATAACGCGGTAATGCAGTGCTCTGGGGGGCGGATGGGGGGCTGCGCACTCCGGCAGATCAAAGCAAGTTCGATATAACGCGGTTTCACCTATAACACGGTAAGATTTTTGGTTCCCGAGGACAGCGTTATATTGGGGTAGAGGTGTACTAATTCTTATGCATTTGAAGGCAAGTGGTCATCGTGTGTGTGTCATCTCTGAGCATATTTTTCTAAATTACTATAGCCACCCCAGTTTCTTGTCTCCCTCTGATAATAAGACGGAGCTACATTTTTAAAAGAAACTTGGGCACTCAATTTTATCATAATGTAGGTGAGATGGTGTGAGGCTGGCAGTGTGTTAACATCTAATATATATTTTAATAATACTAAGTTAATAAGAATGTGTTTTATAAAATGCTTGTAGCATGCTGCATGTATTGTTCTCGCTCAACTATATTCCATGTTATATTGTATCAGCAAACATTTTCATTGTATATAACTTGTAACTAAGTAACCCATCAAATGAGAAAGAAGCCTTGTGTAACGTAAATAATGATCTCTTACAAGAAGATGTTAAATCCTGTTCATTAAACGCAAATGAGCCATTATACAAGATCAAGGATCAAAGATATTAAGTGCATTCCTTCCCCAC
Source organism: Terrapene triunguis (assembly GCF_002925995.2). NCBI lineage: Eukaryota > Metazoa > Chordata > Testudines > Emydidae > Terrapene > Terrapene triunguis. The sequence continues at coordinate 19,333,483 of NW_020664420.1, forward strand.
TGCCCTAACCCCATGAAGAAGAGATATGTGTGGGAACTGTTACTGTCATCTTGGTTTATGAGAGAAGAAGCTATAAAATGGACACAAGAAAAATTCTTAATCTCTGGACTGTATGGATTCTAATGTCAGAATAACTAAACGAGAAGACAGAGATTCTTACATTAACTCTGGGTAGCCCTAAAGATTTTTGGGAAACTGGCAGATTATTACATCTCTGCTACCTTTTGAAATTATAGACCAGTTCACCTGTTCATATATTTTTACCTGCTTTAACCTCTCAATAACTCTCATTCCTTTTTCTTAACTAATAAATATTTAGTTAGTTTAGAATTAGAGTTAGTTAGAATTGGCTACTAGCGTTTGTCTTTGGTGTGAGATCTAGGATGCAAATCAATCTGGGTGAGTGACTGTTCTCTTGGGACTCCGTCTATCCTGAATGTTTTGTGATTTTTGGGTGTAAGTGACCATTTATCACATAGTCCGTCTTGCCTCGGTGGCAAGATAGACTGGATTATATAAGGAGAGAGTCTGTGACTGCCTTATAAATCTAGTGTAGTACTTAAGGAGTTCACATTTGTTACTGGCTTGGTGAAATCTAATTACAGAACATACCACCAACTGGGATGTCTGCCCTGCTTTTTAAGTCTGCCCTGAGGGAGACACTCATGGTTGTGAGTCACTCCAGACACTACAGTACTAATAAACGATGGCCACATAAACACCACCCTATACTGGAGACCTACTGACCACTGTACTTACCTACATGCCTCCAGCTTTCATCCAGACCACACCACTCGATCCACTGTCTACAGCCAAGCTCTACGATACAATCGCATTTGTTCCAACCCCTCAGACAGAGACAAACACCTACAAGATCTCTATCAAGCATTCTTACAACTACAATATCCACCTGCTGTAGTGAAAAAACAGATTGACAGAGCCAGACAAGTACCCAGAAGTCACCTACTACAGAACAGGCCCAACAAAGAAAGTAACAGAACGCCACTAGCCATCACCTTCAGCCCCCAACTAAAACCTCTCCAGCACATCATCAAGGATCTACAACCTATCCTGAAGGACGATCCATCACTCTCACAGATCTTGGGAGACAGGCCAGTCCTTGTTTACAGACAGCCCCCAAACCTGAAGCAAATACTAACCAGCAACCACACACCACACAACAAAAACACTAACCCAGGAACCTATCCTTGCAACAAAGCCCGTTGCCAACTCTGTCCACATATCTATTCAGGGGATACCGTCATAGGACCTACTCACGTCAGCCACACTATCAGAGGCTCGTTCACCTGCACATCTACCAAAGTGATATGTGCCAGCAGTGCCCCTCTGCCATGTACATTGGCCAAACTGGACAGTCTCTACGTAAAAGAATAAATGGGCACAAATCAGACGTCAAGAATTATAACATTCAAAAACCAGTTGGAGAACACTTCAATCTCCCTGGCCACTCAATTACAGACCTAAAAGTTGCAACATTACAACAAAAAAACTTCAAAAACAGACTCCAATGAGAGACTGCTGAATTGGAATTAATTTGCAAATTGGACACCATTAAATTAGGCTTGAACAAAGACTGGGAGTGGATGGGCCATTACACAAAATAAAACTATTTCCCCATGCTTATCTCCCGCCCCCACCACAGTTCCTCATCTCTCCTTGTCAATTGCTGGAAATGGGCCATTTTCATTACCACTACAAACAGTTTTTTTTCTCTCCTGCTGATAAAAGCTCACCTTAACTGATCACTCTCCTTATAGTGTGTATAGTAACACCCATTGTTTCATGTTCTCTGTGTGTGTATATATATATATCTTCCTACTGTATTTTCCACTACATGCATCCGATGAAGTAGGCTGTAGCCCACGAAAGCTTATGCTCAAATAAATTTGTTAGTCTCTAAGGTGCCACAAGTACTTCTGTTCTTTTTGCGGATACAGACTAACACGGCTCTACTCTGAAACTCCAGACAGTGTGACAGATGGTTCTATAGGGACTCCTCTATAGTGAGGAAAATGGAAGTAACGAGTGAGAGCTGTAACAAACTTAATGACACCAATGTGTACTAGACTTGCTTCAACTGATTTAATTTCCAATACCCTGTTCCAGAAAAAATTAAAGATCAGTATTGACTAATCATACCTCGTTGACATTGAAAATGTTCAAATGTGAAACAGTGGTATACGCTATAAAACATATATTTATTCTGTATGAGCTAACAGTTTTAGCATCTTAAGCTTGCCTTTTCCCGAGAGGTTTGTTTCTTTGGGTAAGCATTTTGGTATCAAAATGACAGAAATGTAAAGGAAATTAGCATTTTTATTGTGTGGGTAAATTAAGCAATCAGTTTAAATTAAAATGCTCTACTTTCATCTCTTTATACTTCTGGAATATATGTCTGAAAATGAAGAATTTAGTAATACTGTCTCAAAAAGAAGTACCAGGTTTTCATTAATTTACATGCTGAAAACATGGAGATCTAACAGTTGCATGTTCACTCCATATTTAGAAGCCCATGCAAGAGAAGAGGAAGCCCAGAAAGAAGAAGAACTAAGAAGCCAACATGAAGATGTTGATTCAGCAGCTTCAGGCTCAAGTGTGATGGGAGCTTGCTCCGCATTAACTTGCAGGTACCTAGATATAGTGGAAGCATCATACCATCTTACAACTGTTTTCTCTGAAGGACTGTCTGAACTCTTTTGAGAGGAGGACAGGGACCACTGAACTTGTGTCCACAAAACTATGTAAACTGACATTTGTTTCACTGTAATTTGCAATTATTAATCTACACTTTCTTAATATGGTCTCAATTTACAATAGTTTTATGGCTTATAAACACATTGAAGGGCTGTGTGCTATTTTGGTTGCCATCTTCTCACTGTTAAAGCTTTGTGCACTTGTTTTCTTTTTTATACATTAGATTCTGCCAATTTTTTGTACTTAAAAAATGAAGTCAAGTAAAAGTCATGGACAGTGGGTCAAAGTAATAAACAATCATAACTGTGTCAAATCAAGGAACAAACAGCTGCTGTTGCCATCTAAAATTGGATAAAACACATTTGTCCATATAGACTGGAAAACAAATCAATATATATATGTAGCCTCTACATGCATGCTACATATAATTATAAAACTACATAGTTTTGTACTAGTTGCCTTATAGTGCTCACAGTTTCTATTATAAAATTGTTTTCTCTCCTGTTGCTATGTGGAAACCTTCACATGAACTGTGGCCAGTGATTTAAGTAACTGACTATACACAAAGTGCTGTCAAATGCACAAAGTAAACTGAAAAAAATATAAATATTTTCTCTACACTCTTACCCTACTAAAATGCTAATCTTCAGTATTGATATCTTGTTAATGGAAGGCTGAGGTTACAATTAAACTTGCTGTGACTGATATTAGGTCTGAGACTTGCACATTGTGTGTGAGGGGGAGGCTTAAATATAAGGAGTAAAGTAGGATATAAGAGGAGGCAGAATAATAGAAAATTCTCAGAACACATTTCTTTTGGATAAGGGATTTGAGGAAGAATAGATTGGTTATGCAGGTTGGAAAGTGGGAGAAGGCAAGGGACCCTATTCAGCAATCTGATTCATGCAGGTGGACCATTGTAACTAGGGGGAGTTCCATTGATGTTATTGGGGCTCTGGGATTGCCAGAGGGCATGAGGTGAGAGTCTGATAGAAAAAGTCTGAGCTGTAGTCAGATTCCAGAGTTACACATTACCTTGAAAGTTATGCTAAGGGATTTGAACTTGATGCTGAAAGAGACAGGAAGCTGGGAAGAGAATGTGTCACTGTGCCCAGTGTTAATCTGGAGGGACAATACATAATAGTGAGAGGCTAATTAAGGCCCATAGTTCAGACCTTTGTCCTCTCTACTGAGACTACCAAAATTGCACCAAATCTAGCAGTCTTTGTGATGCTTGTCATTCGGGAACTGATCCAAGGTAACCAACTTGTTCTGCTAGCCATCAGATGGTAACTTTTCTCCTCAATATTTAGTCTTTGTATTTCAAGTACATTGAGTAATCTAGCCACACCCCATACTAAAATTAACCTAAGAAGTTCTTGACAGTTTTATATGTATATAATACACACACACAAACACAATATTACTCCTGGGGGAATTATGCACCACTACGCATGTGCAGAATTTATATCCCCCGCAGATTTCTTTGCTTCCCTGCAGAAAAATGACTTTCTGACGGGGAAGCAAAGGGAAGCCACAAGAGTGGTCATGAGACCGCCCCCAGCAGTATGTTTTGCATGCCCCGGGCAGCTGGCAGAGAGGTAAATCACTATGGGACAGGGGGCAGGAATGGGGAAGACCCAGCTGGTGGCTCCTACCCTGCGGCAGGCTCAGCTGCTAGCCTCGCCTGGACTGGGGAGGACGGGACTTCCTCTTCCCTTTCACAGCATCTGAGGCTGCCAGACCCACCCCATGATTTCTCCCCTGGCTGTAGGAAGTTCTA
>NW_020664420.1:19337990-19422660 GCF_002925995.2 Terrapene triunguis
CCCACACTCAGATTGCCCCACACAGAACCCTCTCAACCCACCCCTGGATCCCCCCACACTAAACCCCTCCGCACTTGGATCCTGCCTTCCTTAGCCTGCCTGCCCACACCTGGTGCACCTGGCCTGGAGGGGCAGGGCCCTGTCCTTGTGCTGTGTCAGGGTTGGGTGCAGCCTCATCGCTGAGTCCATGTCCTAGGGGGGAGCTGCACAGTAATTTCCCACCTCTGTGCAGTCAGTGGCCTGTGCTCCCCAATGCCATGCTGGAACCTCCACATTTATTTGACAAATAAAATGTGCACAGTTTTCAAATATTGTGCACATAATTTTTAATATTTTGGCACAGAAGCCCTCAGGAGTGTGTGGAATATATATATATGAGAAAGAGAAAAACGAGACAGCTACAGTATGTTGATTCCTAAATTAGCTATGAGGAGAAGGTTCTAATAGTTAAGCTATTGGTATATTCATATGCATGTATTAAGAATTATGATTGTTATAAGGGGTTACCCCTGCTAACATCTAGAAAGCAAAAACCAGTAGATTGTAAATTTACACTAAAACATAATAGAGGGGGGTGGAGACATGGAAGGGCAGAGAGACTCCAGCATTTTATTACAGCTCTCTATTCTTTTTCCTCCCTGCACCCCCCTCACCTTTTAGGAGTAAAGGGGCAGAAGATTTTATTCCTTCCATCTCTCCTAGGCTTGCAGGATCTCCTCTTTACTCTCTTTCAACATTTTGAAAATAGGGATCTACAATGTATTCTGATTCTATGTTGGAGGAATTGTAAATGTGAAGCAAGCACACAATTACGGTTATATATTTTTTGAGTCACAGACCATGTCACTGATTTGTTGCATTTCAGCATGTTGTCAGTGCCTGACAATTATAAATACATTATGGGTTTGTTCAGATGTATAGAAATTTTGGACTATAATTACAGGGAACATTGTCATACTTGTTAGATAGACATACCCTGACCATCTAGGACTTTGCATGTCCCTCGTTGTTTTACTGTCTGAGTATTCAGTGTCTCCTTTATTGGGTGGATGGTGTTTGTTCAGTGTAAAGAACTAAACTTGACAGGCTATGCACAAAATACTTGTGTTGTAGTATTTCCTGCTTGGTGTGCAGTTCTTAACTGGAAGATGTGTTTGGAGATCTGAGAATTCATCTAAGAGTTGAGAAATTTAGATTTGTACTCAGAATAGTGCAGATTGGAACATCTTTCTTAAATCTGATTTTAAAACAACTTGTATATGTTCAATTCTTGTTCTAAAAGTCTGACTTGAACTTTCCAACTACATTGAATAGTTTTTATTTGTGTTTACTGTTAATATTAGGGCTGTCAAGCGATTAAAAAAATGAATTGCAATTAATTGCGCGATTAAAAAATTGAATCGCGATTAATCACACTGTTAAACAATAGTAGTTAACTATTTAAATAGTTTTGGATGTTTTCTACATTTTCAAATACGGTATATTGATTTCGCTTACAGCACAGAATATAAAGTGTACAGTGCTCACTTAATATTTATTTTTGATTAAAAATATTTGCACTGTGAAAATGAAACAAAAGGAATAGTATTTTCAGTTCACCTAATACAAGTACTGTAGTGAATTCTCTTTATCTCAAAAGTTGAACTTACAAATATAGAATTATGTACAAAAAATAACTGCATTCAAAAATAAAACAATATAAAACTTTGGAGCCTATAAGTTCACTCAGTCCTGCTTCTTGTTCGGCCAGTCACTAAGACAAACAAGTTTGTTTACATTTACAGGAGATAATGCTGCCCACTTCTTGTTAACAATATCACCTGAAAGTTAAAACAGGCGTTTGCATGGCACTGTTGTAGCCAGCGTTGCAAGATATTTATGTGCCAGATGCACTAAAGATTCATATGTCCCTTCATGCTTCAGCCACCATTCAAGAGGACATGCTGATAATGGGTTCTGCTCGATAACCATCCAAAGCAGTGCGGACCGACGCATGTTCATTTTCATCATTGGAGTCAGTCAGCTGCCACCAGCAGAAGGTTGATTTTCTTTTTTGGTGGTTCGGGTTCTGTAGTTTCCGCATCAGAGTGTTGCTCTTTTAAGACTTCTGAAAGCATGCTCTGCACCTCGTCCCTCTCAGATTTTGAAAGGCACTTCAGATTCTTAAATCTTGGGTCGAATGATGTAGCTATCTTTAGAAATCTCACATTGGTATCTTCTTTGTGTTTTGTCAAATCTGCCGTGAAAGTGTTCTTAAAATGAACAACATGTCCTGGATCATCATCGGAGACTGCTATAACATGAAATATATGGCAGAATGTGGGTAAAACAGAGTAGGAGACATACAATTCTCCCCCAAGGAGTTCAGTCACAAATTTAATTAATGCATTATTTTTTTAAATAGCATCATCAGCATGGAAGGATGTCCTCTAGAATGGTGGCCGAAGCATGAAGGGGCATATGAATGTTTAGCATATCTGGCACATAAAGACCTTGCAATGCTGGCTACAAAAATGCCATGCGAATGCCTGTTCTCACTTTTCAGGTGACATTGTAAACAAGAAGCGGGCAGCATTATATCCTGTAAATGTAAACAAACTTGTTTGCCTTAGCAATTGGCTGAACAAGAAGTAGGACTGAGTGAACTTGTAGGTTCTAAAGTTTTACATTGTTTTGTTTCTGAGTGCAGTTATGTAACAAAAAAATTCTACATTTGTAAGTTGCGCTTTCACGATAAAGAGATTGCACTACAGTATTTGTATGAGGTGAATTGAAAAATACTATTTCTTGTGTTTGCAATTTTTACAGTGCAAATATTTGTAATAAAAAAATAATATAAAGTGAACATTGTCTGCTTTGTATACTGTGTTGTAATTGAAATCAATATATTTGAAAATGTAGAAAAATATCCAAAATATTTAATAAATTTCAATTGGTATTTTATTGTTTAACAGTGCAATTAAAATTGTGATTAATCACGACTAATATTTAGAGTTAATCACGTGAGTTAACTGCGATTAATCGACAGCCCTAGTTAAAATATTTATATTTATTGCATTCTGCTCACAGTTTTTGTTCAAAACAGACCTGTTAAATTATAAGCTTTCTAGGGCAGGGGCTGTCTCTTCTGATGTGTTTGTATATTACCGAACATACAGTAGGACCTTGAACTTGATAGAGACTTCTGTTTTTTTTTTTTTTAAAAAAGCACTTTATCTGTATTGGGAGCATTACTTTTACAATTAACACAATTTTTTATGCGCAATACTTAATTTATTTTATTTTTTGCAATGGTATAACAACTGCTGTTAGCACAACTGTGAAGTGGCCAACTGCTTTTGTAGAGCCAGCAGAGGGAGCACAAGAGCATTTATTTTTAGTCGCTTCTATGTGACCAGTAATTGTGGTGCAGTTTTACTTTTCAAAAATTTTAGTGATTAAATGATGTGTGTATGCACAATTCCTGTGGACTTCAATAGATATTCCCTGTGTGAAATGGTAATAGCACATGAGCTTTACACCAGAGGCTATACTAGGAGATGACAGTGGAGATTAAATATTTGGTCTAAAGTGCATGATCTCCTCTGTTTAAGTTTTAAGGGTTGTAAAGCTTATACTGTATTTTGCATGTTCTCTGCCTTATTCTCTATTGCTTTCTCCCTTGTGTAGTCACTTTACACCTGTGCACAGTGAGTCTGAAACATTGCCATTTTGATTTACTCCTGCTTTACATGGGTGTAAAATGCCTGCACAAGGTGCAAGGCACTGGAGAATCAGACCCTAAAGTGATATATAATTAAGTACTGCTGTGACTGTGGACATTGAAAGCATATTAATATACCACCATTAATTAAAACAAAACCTAACTTTTTCTATTCTCCTGTGTAGTGATCCCTTGGTTGGCTGCTTTAGCACAGATTTCACCATACCTACCTATCTATCTACTTCACAACGGTATTCTGTTCTCCCTAGGTTCTTGCACTGTGCCTGTCACTACAGTATCTATTAGTTTTTTTAATTGCTTTGACGATTGTGGTGGACTTGTTTCTGCTCCCATTGAAGTTAGTAGAAGTTTTGCCATTGACTTCAATGAGAGCAAAGTTAGGCCAATGCTGAGTGCTTCTGAAAACCACTATAGAAATGCTGCATGTTACTTAAATAACCGTTTTTACAATTCTTCCATACAGAGAGGCAGAAAGTAGTGAAAGTGAAGATGGTTCAAATGAAGAATTAATTGGTCCTCCTTTGCCACGCCAAACTTCCATTCAAGGACCAGCAGAGGATACTGATGATGATGATGAATTTATTGGGCCACCACTTCCACCAGGGTATAAGGACAGTGATGATGATGATGACGACATGCAAGAGGAAGATAATGTAAGTACTGTTTTTTTCCTAAAGAAGGTATAAATGTTTCAATATGCTGTGCAGATCTTCACATGTAACTAACTATTCTTTCTGTACAGCTTAAATCAGTGGTTCTCAACCAGGGTACACAGAAGTCTTCCAGGGGGTACATCAACTCATCTAGATATTTGCCTAGTTTTACAACAGGCTACATAAAAAGCACTAGCAAAGTCAGTACAAACTAAAATTTCATACGGACAAAATGAGAAAGTAAGCAATTTTTCAGTAATAGTGTGCTGTGAATCTTTTGTATTTTTATGTCTGATTTTGTAAGTAAGTAGTTTTTAAGTGAGGTGAAACTTAGGGTACACAAGACAAATCAGACTCCTGAAAGGAGTAGAGTACTCTGGAAAGGTTGAGAGCCACTGGCTTAAATGGTGCTGCTGCTGTTTGTAGGTACAAGATTTTTTGTTTTTCTAGTAGCTATTTACCAAATCTATGTTATCTTCTTTTTCTGTAGTAAAAAAAAACCCCTTGAATGCTTTAAACATAAACACAGCAATGTCAGTATTCCAGAACAACCCAGCAGTACAATCCATAGTGTATGTAATAGATGGGGGGGAAATTAACTAAGGATTGGATTTATGTTTCACGTCTCAAAAGGGCTATCATACACTTGTCGAGACTTAAAAGTTATTGAAAATTGTTTGCTTTCTGTTGTTAAATGTGCAGTTTTGTATTGCAGAATCCCTTCCACTGAGCACGCTTTTGAGAGATTTTTAATATCTCCCTCCCCCCACCATGGGATAAAATATTTTTCTGTTTTTTGAAGAGAGATCTTCTATAATGTCATTATTATAAAGGGACAAACTAGGACACTTGCAGGAAAAAAATAATTTCACATGCTAAGTTCAATGGTTTTATTTCTAGTTGTTTCCATAATGTAAATGTGATTAGTAACACGCTAAAAGCAACTAGTAACTGCAAAATCACTTCTCAATCTATTTATCTTTAGTATTGTTTGCTTATTGAAGCAGTGAATATAATCCTTTCCCAAATAAGAGGCACAAATCCAGACAGAGTAAGTTTGCCAAAAATGTTGTGGGGGGGGGGTAGGAAAAATACCAATGCAAATATGTCTGATTATTTTTTCTTTAAATCCAAATAAATAACAGAACAGCTTGTTCCAGTCTGGAAGGGAATGGTAAATTGGGGATAAGAGAAAAACATAGCCTGTCTTTTGCTTGCTTTTAAATATCAAGAGAATGGATATTGCACATGTTTTGTTGACGGGCTTATTGCTGCATAATCAATTGGGGGTTTGTTCCACCTGCTTTTTCAAATCCCCTTGAACTGGAGATTTTGTGACGTTTCCAATATTCTTTGGTAGCTGCCATAACAGAAAATAGTTTCACTTGTAATGCTTTGGTTCTCTGTCTATATAAAACCTAGTTGTGCAGAAAAATGAGAAAAATAAACAAACTGCCTTTCCCCCATAATTAAGTGGGGTTTATTTTGTTTGGTGGGGGGATTGTGTGTAGTAGTGCTGAAAGAATTTCTGATTATCTTGAAGTTTTTAGTAAAAGTTGTGGATGATTTTAATTTTATCTGTAGCTGTTTGCCTTATCCCAAGTGAACCATGATATATATACAAGATCAGAACTACTGGCTGAATTTGTGATAGAGAAGTGTCCATGGTAAATTTCATTTTATCAGGTCTGTCTATAACATGTTATGGCTTAGGAGATAAACCCAATACAATTCAAGTGAATGCTTTTTAAGGTCTCAGAATTCTTATACAGTAGCTTAACTGTATTGTGTATTCTGGATTGTGTTGCTTACAAGAGCCAAAGTATGCCCAGTGTTAGTTATTCCTATGTAAGTGGTGAAAAACTCAGCTAATTTGGATTTATGGAGTCATCCTGATTGTTTTCATGGGGTGTGATTTGCCTCTGTCTCCTTCCTCCTCCGCACTGCAGAACCAAACAAGATTTGGCTTCCTAAATTGTGGATCTCATGTTCTGAGGGCCAGATCTGTGTATTTTTATCCCCTCTGAACATCTTCCCTGCCCACATGGGAGCAGAAGAAATGCTTCCATGGGTCCCCTGTTGGTGGCTGCCCCTAAAATCTCCTCTTGCTTTGGTGGCTCCATGCTGATATAGAACTGGCTTAAATTAACTTCAGGTTCAGTGTCGACCTATATTAGGAATCCCCTTGTCTTTGAGGTTGAATGATGTGGAGAGAGTCATCCCACTGGACATACTGCTCCATACCAGCAGATTTCAGTTGATACAGAAAGTGCTATGGAGTCATCTCCTTTTGCCATTTGCTTCTCGATTTGATGCTTTTTGCTTCTTCAAGTCCTTAGAAAATCTGAAAAATTTAGTCCTTTGACTAGGAATTTCATCTTTAAACACATGAGCCAAAAGATATGTAGAATTATATTTACTGTCTGTTAAACTATTAATTTTTTTTGACATTGAGGAAAAACAAGTTTACTTCTGTGCAGTCTTGGAATATGAACAACAAATGGTGAACTGCAAGGAACCCTAGCATGAGAACGAACATACATTATGGTATGTCTCAGGTTCTAATCATGTTAAGAAAATATAAATTGACAATTTCACAAAGAAGAAACCTGACAAAACATGTATATTGATAGCTGGTAACATTGTGCTGGTAACCACTGAAAAATGGTAAATTTCAAAAACTGTGCTTGTTCAGCACGTGTTCTGATCTTACTTTGGAGGGTTGTTGGAATGTCTTCTAAATCATGGCTCTCGTGGGATTGTCCCCATCCTCTTCTCCAAAAACAAACAAAAACAAAAACCCAAAACCAAACAACCCCCCACCCCTCCTCTAGGACAGAGCGAGAAAGCAGTTCCACACACCTAAACCCTTCAGCTCTTCTGTCAGCACTTCTGAAGCTTGCAACTACTTTGTAGCACTGAATAGTTGAAGCCACACATAGCAAAACAGCTGGGCTTGGGAAATCAAGTCCTACAAGAATATCTAATCCCAGGGGAATTAAAAGTTCTGCTGCTAGAAGCTCTAAAGATTTCAGTGTATACTAAATTAAATTAAAATAGTATAAACTTTAAATCATGTTTTTATACATGGCCAACTAAAACCAAATTTAAACCTCATGTCTCTCTATTTCACTAATGTATAACAGAAGAAGTTTACCTTTATAAATACTCCTTTCCTTAATTATTTCACGTCCCCCATACGTGTCTGCATCTTAGTGTCTTTCTTTTCCATCACCCTCTTTATTTTTTTAAATCACAACAGAGGTGTGAATAACACAGAAAGTATAAACAACGAGGAGTCCTTCTGGCACCTTAGAGACTAACAAATTTATTTGGGCATAAGCTTTTGTGGGTTATAAGCTCAATATTTATCTCTTTGTTTTTTCAAATAAGTAGGAAACTGATACTTCTGTTGTGGTTGTGGTGCCATGCTGGGGGGATGTAACACAGTGGGTCTGCCTGAGAAGGAATTAAAAATAAATTTTGAATTTAAAATATCTGGAATGCTTCTTCCAGTTGATTTTTGGGGGCTGTTTGCATACACTGTTACAATGGAGGGAATCCTGCAAAAATTCTTACAGATCTGCTTCAAGGACAATACTCAACATTTCCATCTTCAAAACATTGCATAAACTTTACCTAATTATCCTGCACTCTTATTTAAGAATTACTATTATAGTTATATGGAGATATACCTATCTCATAGAACTGGAAGGGACCCCGAAAGGTCATCAAGTCCAGCCCCCTGCCTTCACTAGCAGGACCAAGTACTGATTTTGCCCCAGATTCCTAAGTGGCCCCCTCAAGGATTAAACTCACAACCCTGAGTTTAGCAGGCCAATGTTCAAACCACTGAGCTATCCCTTCCCCTGTATTTAGAGATGATCTGCCCAAGACCAAAGTACTAAGCCAGTGCCAAAGTAGCAGTTGCAATTTGAGAGATCCTGGCTTGTAGCCTCATACGTAGTCTGTTGGACCTAGCTTCTTATGTGATTAATGGCATGCTTAGCCTGCATATATAGGATTTTTTTTAAAGAGTTAAGTAAGATCTTGGTTTGAAAGATCTAGATAGTAGCTCTGCCAAGAGCAGATTTGATGACCCAAGTGCTGTGGTTTTGCACAGCTAGCTGATTATTGTGTGATGCAATACTTCATATAAATTGTTATCTTTATGGGGGAGAGGTGGGAGAAAACATACTGATAAGCAAGAGAAATATATTGGTGCACATTAGAGTGAAAACACTGGAAAGGTAGGGTCTCTTCCTCGTGAAATTCAGCCTAATATATAATATAAGCCACACCCTGAACAGGCCACCAAAGGCTCAACATTGATCTTAGCCTTTGTTATCACTGTGGTTGAAACTTTAACAGTGTTATGAAATAATGCTAAAGATGCAACAGTAACCATCTATATAATAGTTTTATAGATTATTATTGTCCACAGAAAACCCATCTCCCTGTTGGGCAAGAAAACTGTATTGGAAATGTATTAGGAACAACAATATAGTGTGGACAGGGTGCTAGGCATGAGTGCCTTGCCATTTATATTGTAAGTAGAGCATTTCATTTTATTAACTACATGTGAATCAGGGGTCCCATTTACCCCACTGTTCCAATTTGTGATATAAACAGAACCTTCATTACAGTGGTGTAGGGAATATAAATAGCGAGGAAGAACAATGTTCCCATTACAGATTGGCATCATGTTGTAACAAGATTCCCTGACTTCCTACTGCTGTATGCCAGTTCTGTTGCCCTCCATTAAAGATGCTGTATTTCCTTAGTGCTTTACATATATACATTTAAATCTTTGGGGATGAAGCATGCAATAAATATAAGTCATAAATATAAGCGTGCAATAAATAATATACATGTGGTAGCTGAGATATGTCGGAACTTGTGACAGACTTACATGCATAACTGCCTTGATATGTGGATTTTGAGCTCTGAATACAGAATCTTTTCACTTTCTGTCTCCATAGGGAAAAGGGAAGCTTGCTTAGTTAAATTCTCGCTGAGGTACTGTAAATCCCTTAAGAATGCCAAAGGGGAAACAATGTGCTGAACCAGCTGACTTTACTTTTCAAATGTGACCTTTCTCAGTGGCTTTCTTATGGTTGCTCTGTATTGATTTTTATCTGTTTGGATGACTGTAAATGAAATAACTACATCTGATTGCGGGTGTGGGGGAAAAGGGGGGGAGGGGAAAGGCAGCAACTGGGAACTCAGATTAAAAGACCCAGAATGAAAAGTTTCAGACCTAGAGGTAACAGCAGACGGATGTGATTTAAGTTTGTCTGAACTAAAGACAATAATTTAAAAAAAAAAAGTCTAGATTAGATTGGTTTGAGAATAAGCAGAGGAGCAGAAATATGAGACTTGTGGGTTTTCAGTCTAAACAGTTAATTTGTAACTGGGAAAATTTTGTGTCAACATGGATGCCAGAGGCCTTTGGGGTCCAGAGCCTCCCATTATTGCTGCGCCTGAATTTAGCCATTTTCTTTCCTGTGAAGGGAATAAGGAAACATCTGCACTTTCCTGATTTCCTGTTGATCGATTGTTGATCACAGTAAGATCCTCTGAGCCGCAAGAAAAGCAGGTGTTGATGTTATGAGAACTCCCTGATCCCTTTTTCCTGATTATACCTCAGCCTGGAGGGAGTTGTAGGGGAAGTGCTATGAGACATTAAATGAAAGGATTGGTTCAGGAATATGCTCTTTGTTTCTAAACAGATTATGGGCCCAATTCTCTGGTCTGCTACAACATTTTTATGCTGATGTGACTCCGCTGAAGGACACTTTTCTACATTTTTGACCCTATAGGAAGCTAATTGTTTCCTTGACAAAGTGTAAATTTCAGCCATGGAATCTCAAGTCTTCTAACTGTTCATAGAATTGATACAGCACGTGCATCAATCATAGAAATGTAGGGCTTGAAAGGTCATGTAGTCTATCCCCCATGCTGAGGAACAATTAAGTGTATACCTAGACCAGGAGTTGGCAACCTTTCAAAGAAGAGCCATCCTTTTGCTTTTGCCTTTGACCAAAATATTTCGAGAGCCACATCACAAGCAAAGCTACTTGTAGAATTAGAATGTTTTAAATAATAATAATTGAACATATTAAAGTTATTACTACTCACCACTACTTTTAATGCAACTTCTGCTGTTGGACATCTTTAGAGAGTTGCTCAATGTTCGGTGAATATGCCATGATTTTCATTTTCAAGCAGGATTCAAGACTAATATCTTGCAGTTGCCTCCTCAGTTTGTTTTTGATGAAATTCATGTTGGAAAACACTTGTTCACAGAAGTACATTGAACCAAAGATTGAGAGAGGCTTACATGCGTATTTCTTCAGCTGACTGTATCTATCCGGTAGACCAGGGGCGGGCAACCTTTTTGGCCTGAGGGCTGCATCGGGTTTTGGAAATTGTATAGAGGGCCGGTTAGGGGAGGCTGTGCCTCCCCAAACAGCCAGGCATGGCCCGACCCCCACCCCCTATCCCCCCTGCTTTTCACCCCCTGATGCCCCCCCTCGGAGTCCTGCCCCATCCAACCCCCCCCGTTCCCTGACAGCCCCCCCGGGACTCCTGCCCCATCCACCCCACTGATCCTTTTCCCCTGACCGCCCCCAGAACCCCCGCCCCTGACTGCCCCCCATCACCCCATCCAACCCCCCCTCCTTCCTGACTATCCCCCCGGGACCCCACCCCCATTCAACCCCCTTGTTCCCCGCCCTCTGACCACCCCGACCCCTATCCACACCCCCGCTCCCTGTCCCCTTACCGCGCTGCCTGGAGCACCGGTGGCTGGTGGCGCTAGAGCCGCGCTGCCCAGAGCACCAGGACAGGCACCTGGCTGGAGCCATCCACGTCACCACCCAGCACAGAGCACCGGGTCAGGCCGGGCTCTGCAGCTGTGTTGCCCCAGGAGCTCACAGCCCCGCCGCCCAGAGCGTTGCGCCATCTGTGGCCATCTTAATACTTCTGTCTGTTACAGTCTTCGCAGATAATAGCATTTCTCTAATTTTCTTAACTATTTCATCTTTGTTTTTAAAATTGCCGAAGAGGTGCTCGGATGTTTTAATGAAACATTCTTTCACATATTCTCCATCTGTGAAGGGCTTCCCTCGTTTGACGATTTCTAGAGCTGCCACGAAACTAGCAGTAGTGGTTCCATCCATTTAGCAAACGTACATCTTGTTTGCTCTGCTTTGTGTCGGAGCTCCTCTACTGCTTTTTTCCTTGCATCACCAGCTGGATAGGTTTCAGCAAATGTCCAATGTTTCTTTTCAAAATGTCTTTATAGGTTTCATTTCTTATTGTTGGATAGTTTCTTGTTGCAAATGAGGCACACCAGAAGTCCAGCTGAACTCGCTATAAAAGCGTAAGACTCAGTCCAATCATTTTGAAATTCTCGATGTTTGTCTTCTATCTTTCTCTTTTTGGTTGTCGTTTTTATCTGATCTATTTTATTTCTGACTTTAGACTTTTTCAAACTGTTGGATGTTGGAACATACTAGTTCCACAGTACAGACAGAGCAGATCCGCTTCCTCTTCACAAGAAATTCCAAGAGTTTTATTGGTAGACAACAGTTGCCTTGGTAATGAACCATTTGAATGTAAACAGGAGGGGGCTCCGGGCTGGGGCAGGGAATTGGGGTGCAGGAGGGGGTGCGGGGTCTGGAAGGGAGTTTGGCTGCAGGACGAGGTTCTGACCTGGGGCGGGGGTTGGGGTATGGGAAGGGGTGTGAGGTGCAGGCTCTGGCCAGGAGGCGTTTACCACTGGCGGCTCTCAGCTGGCAGCGCAGCAGGGCTCAGGCAGGCTGCCTGCCTGCCCTGGCCCAACGCCGCTCCCGGAAGCGGCTGGCTGCTGGCACTTCTCTGCGCTCGCTCGGGGGGCGGGGAGGGGGAAGGGAGTGGCTCCGTGCACTGTCCCTGCCCTCAGCACCATCCTCACAGCTGCGGGGGCACTGCTTGTGGGCACAAGCAGTGCATGGAGACCCGCAGCCTCCCTCCCTCCAAGGGGCGCACAGAGACATGCCAGCAGCCAGCCGCGTCCAGGAGCATGGGGCCAGGGCAGGCAGGCAGCCTGCCTGAGCCCTCCTGCGCCACTGGCCGGGAGCTGCCTGTAGTGAGTACCTCCCGGCCAGAGCCTGCACCTCACACTCCCTCAAAAAATGGCTGCCCTCAAGGGGGTAGCCAAAGAGCCACATACAGCTCTGGAGCGGCAGGTTGCCGACCCCTGACCTAGACCATCTGTGACAGGTGTTTGTCTAATCTCCAATGTTGGGGTCTCCCCAACCTCCCTTGGAAGCCAATTCCAGAACTTTACTACCCTTGCAGTTAAAAAGTTTTTCTTAATATCCAAGCCAAGTGTCCCTTGCTGCATACCAAGACAATTACGTCTTGCGCTCCTCACAGTGGACATGGACAACAATTAATCACCATCCTCTTTATAACAATCTTCTACATATTTGAAGTGTGTTATCATTTCCCCCCCTCAACTTCTCTTCTCTAAACTAACATGACCAATTCTAATGCTGGCGTCACCATAGTACCCTGCCAGTATGCCTCAAACCTGACCTGACTGGCCACCTGGAGCAGTGGGAGGGTAATTATTTCTCCATGACAGATTAGTTTGTCAATGGAGACTGTCAATAGTAGTGTTTATTAGTATCCATTGTGGTGGGAGGTAGGCATCTGTCAAGTGAGAACTGCTCCAAGGCTACCCAACTGATTTGCATACACTATTGAACAGTTTTAGTAGATGGAAATACATTTTGGCCATTACTGACTTTGGAAACTTTTCACTCTTCATTTGTATGGTAATTTGCTAGGAACATTGATCACTTATTATTACTGAGTGTTCTGCCTAAAAGTACGTTGAATCAGTGCTGTTGGTTTTGAATGTTTTGCAGATACTTTATTTTATGGACAGTGATCATATAATGCATGATGAGTACAAACTAGGTGGTTGAAACATATCAGTGGTGTATGGTTTGTGATCTCTACCTTAACTAACTTTTTAATATTGTTCTTGGAAGTAAATTCCATGAGACAGCATGTGATGGTACCAGTTATTGGGGATCTGTCTATGCTGGATCCATGCTAATGTTGCTGGTTGGCTGTTTGGTTGTGGGGTTTTCTTGTGTGTGTCGTATTTGCCGTATACATTTTAGACCTAATGACTGCTCAATTTAGTATAATATATTATTTACATCTACTTCCCCCTGGATCCTGAAGACTCTTGGTACCGAATGTAGCTTTTGCAGCACCAGTGCAGATCCCTGCAGAGCTAAGTCACACTATGCCACCCTTACTTCTGCACTGGTGCTGAAGGCAAGGAAAAAGGACGAGCAAGGACCAAAAAAAGAGGTCGTGTCTGGGAAAACCCAGACATATGGTAGCCCTATTTTGTGATCTCACAACCCCCCTACAAGAGCCTTGCAACCCACTTTTGGAGCGGGACCCCCAGTTTGAGAAACGGTGCTCTAAGTTATCAGTTATAGTAATCATGAGAGTTACGAGTAACAGTAGTAGGCTTTAAAAAAAGACTTTCAGACATAACTGTGGTTTAGGTTCCATGTCTCTTTAAAATATATTGGTGGTATTATGTAAACATGACACTTTTGAATGATGAGAAAGTATTTCATTTCACTAGTTGTATTTTAAATTGTTAAACAACTTCTTACTATTATCTAGTGCATTATCTAGCTTGTCTATAGTCCTTTTCAGCCAAATGGAGCCCAAAGTTTGTTTGGGACTTTTGTTATAACACCTGTTTCCCACATCCTCATGCCTTTCTGAAAAAAGTCTCTTTGGCTGAATCTTTTCATGCTTGATCTAAGCCCAGAAGTAAATTTTTATGGAAAATCTGAAGAAAATCTCATCAGCCATTTTTGAGATATTGGAGAATGGGAAAAGTATATTTTTTTAGTCTCTTCAGATTTTTTTCTTTCATTGATCACTTGGCCCGTTTGCTTAGCAAATTTTTTAAGACTTGTGTGCAAAATGGTGAGTTTATGGCCAAGATTTTCAAAAATGACTAGTTATTTTTGGATTCCCATACTCAGATATCAGGATTTGTTTGTTAGAGGGGAGGCTCAATAGTTCATTTGTTAAATTTTGAGGAGTGTGGGGGTTAAAGGTAAATCACTTCTGAGCATCCTTAGCAGTATCTACTAAGATTCTAACAGAATTTAATGAAATCCTGTTTTCTTATGCCATCACATTGCATTTTCCCTACGTGGACCGATAAGCCCACTGCTTGCTGCTAGCATAGTTTGCAATGGGTAGAGTTCATGGTCACATCTTCACTATAAAAATCAACTGTGTTGGGGGACCCAGTTACAGCACAGTTGAAACATATGAGGAGATAACACTGTTTCTTCTTGCAGGATAGCAGGGGTTGTGCTGTAATCATGTCCCTGAAACATTCTGTAGCCTTGGATCTCTCCAAGGCTGTATCCTGAATTGGGCAATGTTTTCAAAGTGACAGCCCTATGCCAAGTTTTAGGATTGTTTTGAGCCATTTCAAAGTTGTAGCAACAGTTTAACAGCCCACAGCAACTGTATTCAACAGTTCAGGAATGGAAGAATACAATTTCCTGCTGATTTGGAGGGGGAATTTAAGTAGACTGTAAAACAGAACACACAATTATGCTCCATGCAGATGATGCTCTTGTATTTGTATTAAGCCTGAGGTTACCATTCCTAATCTTCTAATCACTGTTAATAAGTTTAGAGACACCTCAGAACATAAAATTAATTGGGATATACCAGAAATCTTTGGCATTAACAAATATGCCCACAAAGGCCTTTTCTAAAATTGGGATTTTCAGTGGCAGTCCTTTTACATTAAATATTTAAGACTACTGATTCCCAGTAATATTCAGGATATCCCTAATATAGGTATAGAACCAATTACTGCCTGAGTGGCTAGCAATTTGAGAAGGTAGAATTTGTTAATCCTCATTTTGTTGGGTAAAATTAATATACTGAAAATGAATGTCCTTTCCAGAATGTTGTATGTCCCGAGGAATCTCCCTATTCCTATTCCTCAAACTTATTTTAAGAAATTCAGTAATATTTTCAGAATGTTCCTTTGTGGTGCAGGTAAGAAACCGAGACTGGCTCTGAACGAATTACAGCTCCCCCCTCTCTGGGAGGATTTTGTTTTCCCAAATTGGAAAAGTCACATCTCTTTTTTTTGTTAAGACAGCCATCTCTGTGGCTGTTAGATATGACCACACAGACCCCATGCTGGGTTCAGATTGAATGAGAAGTAGTATACCCTGTCTCCCTTTCAAGCATTGTAGGATTGAATTATTATAGATTTGATGGCTCTAGCGCTCCCCCAATAACAGCTGTGAGGCAAATTGGTCAAACTTGGTTAGAAAGTTCTGCTTCCATCCATTCTTCCATGTAGAGGTGGTCCTGTTGAGCAATCTTATCCTTAAAATAGGTGGCAAAACCTTGATGTGAAGGGATTGGATGGAGAGAGGAATTATGACTGTTTCACAGCTAATGGACAATGTTAAATTTAAACTATTTGTGGATCTTCAGCAACAGTATGTCATGCCCTGCTACAGAGCATGGCAATACCTCCAATTAAAGCATTTATTTATGAATGTATTTGGATTGGATGCATTGGGAACTCCAGAACTTTTATTATATCGGAGGAAACTTCCGGGATTTACTCCGCCAGTGGTATCCTTTTATGATTTCCTGTCCCAAAAAACTTTACCCAAGACTGATAATTTTTCAGTTGCTTGGAATAGAGATTTGGATACACAGGTGTCTCCAACCTAGTGGAATACAATTGTATTTAATGTTAAAAAAGCAATTATAGACCTGAGACTATGGCTTTTTCACCAAAAGACACTTTTTTGAATATAGGTTAATGGCAATGGGCCTCATAAATTCTGACCACTGTTGTAAATGTAACTCCCTTGGTGCTACATTAGGTTGTATGTTTTGGGAGAGCCCGTGTTTCACAAGTTTCTGGTATGAGCTAGGTCAAAGGACCAGTTTGATATTGGATGCTATATAGGAGCTGGTCCCCTTAAATTTTATTATTGGATAAGAACAAAAGAATAGTCCTACTGGGCCATACCAATGGTCCATTTAGCCCACTATCTTGTCTTCCAATAGTGGCCGGTACCACATGATTCAGAGGGAGTGAACAGAACAGGGTAATTAATTGAGCGATTCATCCCCTGTCATCCCATCTCAGCTTCTAGCAGTCACAGGTTTAGGGACACCCAGACCATGGGTTGTGTCCCTAACTATCTTTGCTAATAGCCATTGACGGAACTATTCCTGATACCTGGAGGTTACCTGGTAACAAGACAGTGCAGGTTCCAACATGCAGCTTAGGTCACTAAAAAATTAATCCTGCAAAAATGAAAAAGTCGTTTCCCACCAAACATTGATACCTGGCTCAATGGTACAGATGACCTTACAGCTAATAAATGATTGGCATTCCACAGAAGGGAATACTTGAAAAATTCAAAGTGATTTGGGCTGACTTTTTAGAAGTCTGTGATTTGTATAGGTCCTGAGGGATAGATATGTTACTTCCCGTCCCCTCCCTTTATCATAATCCTCTTTATTTACTTTGTGTATTTTGATGAATCTGGTATTTTGCTATATTTGTTGTATTTGGAAAAATAATAAAAAATTATAAATAAAAAATAAGTAGAGTGTAGTTACTTTGGTTAAAATTTGGCTAGGATACTAGGGTTAATAATCCTTCCTTGCTAAAAATGTCAAGGGATTTTTAATTGGCACATGTAGTCCGAAAGATGGCACCTCCAGGTGCCCAGTGCACCTAATCTGACCATTTACCCTTTCATCTAACTAGACTAAAGAGAAAAATGGGAAGGAAGAGACTTGAAGAAATTGCACAAAATGTGCCTGCTTACCCATGAAAGCTGAGGGAATGAGGCAATGTTCTTTAATTATGCTGAAAAAAATCAAAATGGTAACAATTATTATGCTTTTAATGTTCTTTGTAACTTGTAGGTATGTCGTTTCCATTTGTCTAAGAGGAAAAACATTTCCCTTTATACACATACCTTAATTCTCAGATCTTGGCAATACTATACAAAAATTTAACAGGCTATCTTTTCTTAACTGGATGTATGTGTGTTGATGCATGCATCCTCTTCAGAGTGCTTTCTAACAGTAGGTAAGTATTCTTCACAGCTCCTCTGTGAGATAAGTGGTATCTTCTTTCTACTTTGAGATTGAGATGTACAGATGAAATTTATCAAAAGCTACATAGTGTGTCATTGGAAGAGTTGAGATTAGAATTTTGGACATCCTGACTTCTAATTCTGTGCTTGTTTCTCTGGGTTATACTGCCTTCTCTTTCTGTCCAATACAGAATGTAAGCCATGGAAATGAACAGTTTGGTAAACTGGCTTGGATGTAGTCCTAGGCTGAAGCTGTGATTTTATGAACTAAAGCATATGGAATGTTTTAGTGTCTTTGAACCAAGACAAGTATTTCTCATGTAGGTTAGATTGCATTGCTGCAGGAATCAGGAAGGCACATTTTCTTTTTGTTAAGCACTGAACAGTTCATTAGATGCATTATGATATTATTTTTATGAAAAGTCAACAATGTGCTTGGTGTAGCAAAGAAAAAAAATTAGTCCCAGCTCAGAGTCAGGAAGATTGGGTCACAAGACAGGGAGTAATAATTTGAAGGCTTTCAAAAATAAAAAATAAGAGAACTTCCTCTGAAATAAGGAACAGTGATGACAATAGGAGAGGATCAGCCTGGGATTGATGTTGGCATAGTTAACAGAATGGAAGGATTAGGGCATTGCATGGGTGTGTAAGCTCTCATAAAAACAGTAATGGGAAACAACGATCTGGGTTTACAGAAAGAGAGAGGATGGCATTTAGTGGAATTCTGCTGTTCTAGTCACCTGGTCATTACAAACATCCAACGTCCTAGACATTTATACATGTGGAGGTCAACTGAGCATAACAAAGAATCTAATGATACAACAATGCTGGAAATCAAGTGTCCAAAGGATGAAAACTTTTGCTAGT
Organism: Terrapene triunguis; assembly: GCF_002925995.2. NCBI lineage: Eukaryota > Metazoa > Chordata > Testudines > Emydidae > Terrapene > Terrapene triunguis. The sequence goes on from NW_020664420.1 coordinate 19,356,437, forward strand.
GCAGATTGTGGGTCAGAGCGTCAACTGTTAACCTCAAACATAAAATTAAAACTTAAAAAAATAAGCTGTTTGGTAGATTTACTGCATCTGGACTTGTCCGGAAGCAATGAAAACTACATGACTTCTGTCCAGAATGGGTTTGAGGCATTGTCACAGGTGAAAGAGGAGAACAACCGAAACAAATTTAAGAATATAATTAAAACTATTGTTCTTGAAGTTGGCAAAGTGCACATTCCAAACAGTCAGTGTCTGACCGCCCCATGGTTAACTTAGGAGGTGTTTAACTTGTGGAAAAAATGAGTGAAAGAGAATGATTAGGAAAGTGAATAACATAGAAGAGAGTCCAAGGGACCGAACATACAGATCCAAAGGCAGACCATATGAGACAAGAGTGAATACATAAGGGCAAAATGTGTTGAATTTGAGAATCACAAAGAGAGAAATAATAGAAAGGGTATATTCACAGTGGTCAGATTCTTACCAAAAAGTATCCCTCGCGATCAAGCATAATTAAAGATCATGCTGGCAGCATCTTCACTGAAGGTGGTGATATGAAATGCCGATGGAGAGAACTGTGCCAATCTGTATGCTTCATTAGAGTCACTCACAGTATAGGAAGACAGAACGAGTATGGAGCCGGAGCCATGGTATTGATCTTTTGTGGAAAATTTGTTATGAGATTGGATAACTAAAAATTGGCTGTATGACTGGACAAAAAGAATCTTTCTGCCCTTACCAAAGAAAGGAGACATAACAGAGTGTAGTAACAATTGAATCATGTCCCTGATATCTTATGTGAGGAAAGTTCTGCTCTAAAGTAATCCAAGATCACATGAAGTGAGTGGTAGAAGCAGAACTACCAGAAGAACAAGCTGGTTTCAGAGAGGGACAAAGCACATGTGATCAAATTGCAAATATCTTCATATTGTTGAAAAATGCAGGGCATACAATCACCCATTGATTATTATACTCAAAAGCGTTCAATGCTGTCTGACATGACTCTTAGAGGATACTGGCAGATGTGGGGATTCTAAAACATCTAATTGAAATCATTCCAAGTCTCTGTCATCATCAACAGACCATGGTGTGAACAGCAGCAAGCAACATAGTGTGGCTTTCCACTGGGCAGGGTGTGAGATAAGAGTATGTTCTGTCCCCAAGCCTTTTCAACATATACACAGAGTTTATTATGAGACAAGGCTGGAAAGGTTTTGACAAAGTAGAAGGAGCATTTCCTGTCCAAAACGAGTCTTTACAGAATTTTCAATTAACAAATAATTTATATTGAACCACTGGACCTGCAGACTTTTCCAGTTTTATCCCCGGAGAGCAATTTTGTTGACTGTCAGAATGTCTGCTGTTTGTTTAAAAGATGGCTTTTGATTTTTATGCATGTGATACTGTTACACTTAACATTTTACAACTGCTGCAATGGCATATCTTATTTGCATGTGGGCATATGGGAACTACACATATTTGATGCTAACACTCTCCAGATCTAAAAATAATTATACAAAACTTTTCTTTATTTCTCAGTTTCCTTTCCTGAAGGTTAAATGTTTAGTTTCATCCATTACAAATAATTAGGATCTTGAATAATATTTTACACGGTATCTTGTGTAGTGTTTGTAAATATTACTTGCTTCAGTTGCATTGTTACTGAAGATTGATAAATGTTCAAAATATTGTGGCTATATAATAGTTATTTGGTTTCCTTTCATAAATCATAAAGACTGCTCTTTTTCCAAAGGAACAGAAGAATCATAAAGTTATAAATTAACAATTCCCCCTTCCCCAAACTTATGATTTTTGAGATATGTGTAAAGCTTTTGCTTGTATCCCTTTAGGTACATTTGGTGCCATGTGTAAAATAATCTGGTTTTTTTGCTCCACCAGTTAGTATTTTCACAGAAACATAGAAATGTAGGTCTGGAGGGGTCATCAAGTCCAGCCTGCAGTGCTAAGGTAGTACCAAGTAAATCTATACTATCCCTGACAGGTTATTTAAAAACCCACAAGTGATGATGTGGATTTCACAGCCTCCCTTGGAAGCCTATCCCAGAACTTAACTACTCTTATAGTTAGAAAGATTTCCCAAATTACTAACCTAAATCTCCCTTGCTGCAGACTAAGCCCATTACTTCTTGTCCTATCTTCAGTGGACATTGGAGAGCAATTGATCACCGTCCTCTTTAGAACATCCCTTAATGTTTTTGAAGTCTTATCAGGTCCCCCCTCAGTCATCTTTTCTCAAGACTAAACATACCCAGTTTTTTAACCTTTCCTCATAGGTCAAGTCTTCTAAATCTTTAATCATTTTTTGTTGCTTGCCCAGATTCTCTACAACTTGTCCACATCTTTTCTTAAGTGTGTTGCCCAAAATTAGACACACTACTCCCTCTGAGGCTTCACCAGTGTTAAGTAGAGCAGGACAGTTATTTCACAGGTCTTATGTTCTTAATTTTTTCTACAACTGCATCACATTGTTGACTCACGTTTAATTTGTGATCCATTATAAACCTGCAGATCCTATTCAGCAGTACTACCACCTGCAGAGTTTCTCCCCATTTTGTAGTTTATTTGATTTTTCCTTCCCAAATGCTGTACTTTTGCTTTGTTTTTATAGAATTTCATCTTGCTGAATTCAGACCAATTCTCTAAGGGCTTGATCTACACTTACCCCCCAAGTCGAAGTAAGGTACGCAAATTCAGCTACGTGAATAACGTAGCTGAATTCGACATACCTTACTTCGAACTTACCGCGGTTCAGACGCTGTCCACACGCGGCAGGCAGGCTCCCCGTCGACTCCGCGGTACTCCTCTCGTTGAGCTGGAGTACCGCAGTCGACGGCGAGCACTTCCTGGTTCGATTTATCGCATCCAGACTAGACGCGATAAATCGAACCCGGAACTTCGATTGCCAGCCGTCGAACTACCCGGTAAGTGTAGACCAGCCCTAATTGGTCAAGGCATTTTGAATTCTAATCCTTTCCTGCAAAATGCTTGCAGCCCCTCCCAACGTGGTGGTGTCTGAAAATTATATAAGCGTACTCTCTACTTTATCAAAGTAATTAATGAAAATATTGAATAGTACTGTACCCAGGACTGACCCTTGTGGTACCTCTCTAGATAAACTCTCCCAGTTGAACAGCAAAACATTGAGAACTACTCAGAGTATAGTCATTCAACCAGTTGTGCACCAACCTTAAAGTAATTTCACCTAGACTGCATTTCCCTAGTTTGCATGTGAAAATATCATGTGACTGTCAAAAGCCTTACTAAAATCAAGATAGATCACATCTGCTCCTTCCCCTTTATCCACTCAGCCAGTAACTTGTCAAAGAAGATGACACACTGCACCCCATTTTCCTCACAGATATATTATTATTATATGATTATGGCATAATTATGATGCATTTTATGCAAAATGGGTTATGTGAGGTGTTCTTGAAAAGGTTATGATTTACTAAATACGATTATCTTATTTGTCTACATGTATCATTTATGTATCTGAAGTTATGAATATTGACTATGTATCTGTATTTCAAATGTAGTTACACCTGGATAATGCCCACTAGACAAGATACTTTCAGTCTAGATCAGGCGTTCTCAAACTTCATTGCACCGTCACCCCCTTCTGACAACAAAAATTACTACATGACCCCAGGAAGGAGGACCAAAGCCTGAGCCCGCCCAAGTCCCACCACTCTGGGAGAGGGGCAAAGCCTGAGCCACACCTCCCTGGGTGGGAGGTGGCAAAGCCAAAGCCCCAGGGCTTCAGCCCAAGGCGGGGGCCTGTAACCTGAGCCCCAATGCCCCTGGTGGTGGGACTAGGGCTTCAGCTTTGGCCCCAGCAAGTCTAAGCCAGCCCTGGTGACCCCATTAAAATGAAGGTGCAACCCACTTTGGGGTCCTGACCCGCAATTTGAGAACTGCTGGTCTAGATAGCTGGTTGGGAAGGGCCTATTCAGGGCAATGAGTCATTAGGGAAAACAGTAGACCTTAGAAGAAGCTTATCTCCCACCTGGGGAGCCTTCCTGAGAACACTCCAGACAGCCTGTAAGTAATGGCTGCTATGACTACAATACATGTGAACAGGTAACATGATTCTGGACTCCATCTTGGGATGTCAGTATTTTTCCACAAACTGGTCTGGGAACCAAGTTTTGAAACGAAGGGTTCCCGCCATATGCTAAACCTATATAAGGCAGGGAATGACATCATCTGTGATTCTTCACTCCCCACACAAGAAGACTCCTGGAAATACCTGAGGAACAAAGACTGAAAAGGGGGGGAAGTGCTGGACCCAGGCTAACGGGTTTTCTAGCCTGTGCATGAAACACCCGGTGATTCCAAGCTGCAAAGCAAGTGTCACTTGTGCCTTAAGAATCTACAAGTCTTCCTGTACCATCAGTTTGGATATGAATAGCAGATTTTTACCCTATCTATCTAGTATATTAAGCTTAGGTTGCGGTTTTGTTTATTTGCTAGGTAATCTGCTTTGATCTGTTTGCTATCACTTATAATTAAGGCTAAGATTTTATCATGGTTATTTTTAATAAAAGTCATGGACAGGTCACGGGCAATAAACAAAAATTTACGGAAGCCATGACCTGTCTGTGACTTTTGCTGCTGCGGCTCCATGGTTTCCCCTGCCACTGTGGTGGCTGGCAGCTACAGGGTTCTCCCCCACCCGTCCCCGCAAGGCTGTCCCCAGTTGCTGGAACCCCCCTGCAGGGAGACCCTGAAGAGGCTGTCGCCTGTCGCTGGAAACCTGCAGGGGGACCCTGAGGAGGCTGTCGCTTGCTGCTGGAACCCTGCCAGGGCCCCATTGGCTGCCAGCTCCAGTCCTGCAGAGCCAGGAGCTGAAGCAGAAAATGTCACAGAGGTCTCTGGAAGTCATGGCTTCCATGACCTCCATGATATAAACATAGTCTTACCTATAATCATTATAGATATAATCATCTATCTTTTGTAGTTAATAAACTTGTTTTTGTTTTAATCTAAACCAGTAAGGTTTGACTGGAGTGCTTGGGGAAAACCTCTGCTTGGTTACCACAAGTATGCCCTCTTGACATTGAGGGAGAGGCGGACCGGGTATTAAACCCGTATACTGACCAGATTTGACCAGGGCAGAATGGTACTACTCTGGGATCCTGGGCTGGGAACTTGGTGGTTAGAGAGCCTGTGTGTAACTGCAGTTGGGAGTGTCCCTACCTGTGTGAATGCTGGTGAAAGTGCAGGCTGGAGTACTTTGCAGCTTGTCACAGCAGTACAGTATGACAGGGAGACCAGGTTGGTGGGTCACAGGGCTCAGTGGTACCCCAGTTCCATGTTGCACTCTGGGGGGAACCCGTCACAGAAGGAAATTAGGTTAGTTTAATATGATTTGTTCTTGACAAATCCATGTTGGCTATTCCCTATTACCATTAGGTGCTTATGAATTGATTGATTAATCATTTGTTCCAGGTATCGAAGTTAGGCTGTCTGGTCTATAATCCCCTGGGTCCTTTTTGTTCTTCTTTTTAAAGATAGGTTCCCTGTTTGCCCTTCTCTAGTCCTTTGGGACATCATCCATCCTCCCTGAGTTCTCAAAGATCATTGCTAATGGTTCTTAAATTACTTCTGCTAGTTCCTTAAGTACCGGACGATGAATTTTATCAGGCCCTGCCAACTTGAATACATTTAACTTATCTAAATATTCTTTCCCTCTTTTGGCTTGCATTCCTTCCTCCTTGTTGCTAATATTAATTGTCACCATTAACCTTTTTAGTGAAGACTGAAGCAAAATAGGCGTTATAAACTTTGTTGCTTCATTAACTTTGAGAATTTGAATATTTTGTATTCTAGACTTATTGTAGTTTTTAATGACTGTAACTGAAATTTCTCAAAGTGCAATCTACGTAATGAAGACTGACAAAATAAAATAATGGAGAAAGATGCCTTTATGCTTTTTCATCTGTTTATGCTGAATCCTTATGTAAAACTGAGACATGTAATTACAGAAAACAGGTGCTTTATTATAGCCAATCACTGCAGGGTGCTTCTATTGTTTTGTAGAGCAGAAAACATGTCCTTCAGTGCTTCAAGTAATCATACGAAAACAAAAATAATGAGAGAAGCCTCTCCTCCCTATTTAAAAAATAAATAAAAAAGGCTATTCACATTTTGTCCTTGTTTATTAGGGTCAAGATTTCAAAAACCAGAAGATTGAAGTATGGTTCCTAAATACCTGGTTCAGTAGCTTCTCTTGACTTGCTGTTTAATGTTGGCTGCTTGACAAAGATAGATTATTAGGCCGTTTCCTTAATTTGAAGCATCTGAGTGGTCCCACTGATATCAGTGAGACTGCTCATTAGCTTAAAGCTAAGTGTTGGCAGTATCGGTATGACTGGCGATACAAACTTGACATGCACAATAAGTTAATAAAATGAAGAAAATGATTTGTGGCCCTGGAAACCAGGGCTTTGGAGCTGTGCTCGTGCTCCGGCTCCGCTCCAGCTCCAGGCAAAAACCTGCAGCTCCACTGCTCCAGAGCTGCTCCGCGCTCCAGCTCCGGGCTCTGCTCCAAAGCCCTGCTGGAAACAACATTCAAAATATGTGGAATTCTGGCAGCAAAAGTTGTTAGATGCTCTGGTAAAAGCAAGTACCTACATAATCAAGCACACTAAGGGTAATTCTCCATTGCAGTTAGACACTCATGGCTGCCCCATGTCAGCTGACTTCGGCTCCTGGAGCTCAGGCTAAGGGGCTGTTTAATTGTGGTGTAGACATTCTGGCTCGGGCTGCAGCCTGTGCTCTGGATCCTTACTACCTTGCAGGGTCATAGAGCCTGGGTTCCAGCCGAAGCCTGAATGTCTACACTGCAATGAAACATCCCTTTAGCCTGAGCCCTGTGAGCCCGAGTCAGCTGGCATGGACCAGCCATGGATTTTTAATTGCATTGTAGACATACCCTAAAGTCAAAATGAGTGCTTACAAGTAGTGTCAGCATTCTGTTCTATGAAGTGTCTCTTTTAAAAGGAGACACTAGGGTGCAGTAAAAGCATCTTTGTAGCTGCCGGACTGTCTTGCCATAGCTTCTACAGTCCAATTAGAAAATAATATACAAGAACTTGAAGTGATCAGTTTGGAAACAGTTTTGATAGTAAATAGTCATGTATGAGGTTTGTTATATTTATATTTAGAAAATTATTTCATAATAACTGAAAACTATACAAACCATTGCAACTGTTACAGTTGTTGCTTGTATTTTGATGGTGCACAAAGACCCCACTGGGCTCTATTGTGCTAGGCTTTGTACAAATATACAGGAAAACACAGTCCCTACCCCACTGCTTATCATGTGATAGCCAGGAATTTGAATTAATGCAATACATCCTGAAAAACTATCTGCGCACCCCTTCCCCTCCCCCACAAATAGAAGACTTTGACTTGGAGAAACTGGAAGAAAAATAACTTTGTGAAAACCTGACATTCATATGTTAAAGAGCTTTGATCTGAAAGTTATCAAAAACAAATTCTCAGTTGATGTGTAAAGTGTAGAGCCATCACCCTGCACAAATAATTCAGTTACAGTGGATGAAGCTGCTGAACACTTAGCTCCCAGTCTTCTTTATTATGTATAAATATAAACATTTTTCCTTTCCATACCTTGTTCACTGTGAGAATTTATTATTTTAAAGTTCTTTTAACGTTAAATCTGTTTTGACACCATTTATTCTACATTTAATTTTTAAAAATCTTAATGAGAAAGATGTAGCCCTCCCTACCACCACCACCACCTACCCATATTCCTTGCTTTTGAGGTCTCCCTTCCACATTTCCCACACATGCCATTGGCTGTTGTCATTACACTTACTTTTTCCATTCTGATTTAGATTTCAACTACCTCTCAGCAGGGACTTGAAATCCTGGCCACATTTAAGTCATTAGGAATTTTGCCACTGACTTCAGAATTTCACCCCTTATGTCTAAGATTGTGATTTAGTCACAGATGTTTTTAGTAAAAGTCATGGAAAGGTCACGGGCAATAAACAAAAAGTCACGTCCGTGACCTGTCCATGACTTGTCCATGTGAAAGGTAAAATAACAAGCCGAACCTCTTACCTCCTTCACTCCAAATATTAATTAAAACAAACACTCCAAGTCTTTCAAGTCGTCTTCATTCACCATAAAAAAAAAATTGAAGCTTATATTCTTCCCCCTGTTGCAGGTCACCTTTAACAACTTCATTCCCTTGTATAAGAGGATGTTGCTAGTCAGTCTGCTGTTAGTCCTGTCTCCAGGAGCTGGATGACAAAACCTTGCTGTCTGCATCATCTGAATGTCATTGGGCCTATCCTTGGTCTCTGGACTCCCTGCCTGAGATTTCCTCAGCCTCGAAGCCTGCCTTCGCATTTGCCACTGAGTTTTAGGATGCCCATGGTAAAGTGAAGAGCAAAGGCCTGCTACTCTTGTGTACTGCTGAACTGCTTCTTTGTTGCTCAGATCTGTGGACACAAAGTGAAGTTGTTTGTGAAAGCTGCTAGACTGTTACCACTTGAAGACTGTAGCAACAGTACAAGTTCAGACTTCACTCAGAAGTAAATAGTATTTGTAATTGTGATGGCAGAAACAAATAAATTTAAAAGGCAAATCACGTCAATGTTAGACTTCACATTAAATTACAAATTCTTTGTTTGACGAACATGAATAAAGAGCTCAATATTCCTCAATATTCTAGTAATATTTTTATTGTACTAAGCAGAAAAAGAAGATAATATATCTTTTTATCTTTTAAGCTATAGCTGAATTGTACCAATTAAAATATTTAAAGCAATTAATTTTTACCTTTTTGGAAAATGAGTGCAGATATTTCACATTTATCAGTAAAACAGAATATGCTCTAGATTTTCATATCTCAAGAACTATCTGGGTTTAACTTTAAAGATAAACTGGACTTTTTTTATTTCTGGGATAAGTGGAGTCAAAACTGATATAATGAACTGTTTCTTTCTCAGGTTAATAATCTACCTCCTCAAGCTTCCATATGTGATTTGAGTTTATTAGGATATATCTGCCACTTGCAAGAGGTCTTGTGTAGAGCAGAACTAACAAGGGAATTCAGTGCAGACCGTTCTCTAGGAAGAAAGCTCATGTATGTCAAGCTAAGAATATTGTCACTGTAATGATCAACGGATTTCAGTTTTAGTCAGTACTATCATTTCACATATAAATAATCACCTTGTGTTTCCTGCCAAATAAATGCCAGAATCATAAGCAGCCCTATTGTCTGTTTTCTCAAGTAATATGAATATATTTTTCCCAGTGATAATACTACTTTAAATAGATTGTTTTATCTGAAAAGATAGATGTATAATTAGTCCATGTATCCCTGAGCATTCATCACTATGGGAAATTCCAAAAATAAATATTAATCAGGCTCTGAAAATCTAAAGTAAGAATAACTAAACTTAATCATCCTCAATATCTACAAATTTTGTGTCCATCTGTAATGTGTGCCTCGATGTAATGATGAAAAAGGCCGCAGTGAGACTCGCCATTGCTGTTGATTTCTAACCTTGCTCCCTGAGAGAATTTATTATTTTAAAGTTCTTTTAACGTTAAATTTTGACACCATTTATTCTACATTTAATTTTTTAAAATCTTAATAAGAAAGATGTAACCCTCCTTACCACCACCCACCCACACTCCTTGCTTTTGGGGTCTCCCTTCCACATTTCCCACACATGCCATTGGCTGTTGTCATTACACTTACTTTTTTCCTTTCTGATTTAGATTTCCGCTACCTCTCAGCAGGGACTTGAAATCCTGGCCACATTTAAGTCATTAGGAATTTTGCCACTGACTTCAGAATTTCACCCCTTATGTCTAAGGCTACGATTTAGTCCCGGGTATTTTTAGTAAAAGTCATGGAAAGGTCACAGGCAATAAACAAAAAGTCACGGCCGTGACCTGTCCATGACTTGTACTATATAAATACCCTTGACTAAAACTTAGGTGCTGGGGAGGGGAAGCGTTCCTGCTCTGGTGGGGGGCGGGCCTCCGGCATGCCACCACCGCTGCTGCTGCTTGTAGGGGTTGGGGGGGGGATGGAGGACAGGTGGCCTGGGCCCTGCTGCTCATGGGGGGGGGGGGGGGGGGGGGGGCAGGTGCCCCGGGGCCCCACTGCTGCTGCTGCTTGGGCAGGGAGGGAGGGCGGGCGGGTGGGCAGCCCAGGGACCTGCCGCTGATGTTCCTGGACCGCTGCTCCAGGGTAGTGCCCAAGACCAGTTGTCTGGGTTTGCCTGAGCAGCAGCCAATGTGGCTGGCCCCAGGGCTGCCTGAGATGCAGACAGTGTGGGTAGCCCCGGGGTCCCCCCAGCTGCTTGGCTGGCCCTGGGGCTCAGCTGCACCAGCCACTGCAGAAGTCATGGAGGTCCCGGAAAGTCCCGGAATCCATGACTTCCGTGACCTTGATGAAAGAACCGCAGCCTTACTTATGTCATGTACACTTATGTCTTAGATCTGGTCTACACTTAAAACATATGTCAGTGTAACTAGAGCGCTCAGGGTTATGAAAAATCCACATGCCTGAGCACTGTAGCTATGCTGACCTAACCCCTGGTGTAGAGACAGCTAGATCGATGGAAGAATGCTTCAGTCAACCTAGCTTCCATCGCTCGGGGGTGCTGTTCCTTCAGCAACAGAAAACCTCCGGTGCCATGTCTATGCTACTACAATCCTGTAGGAAGCCATCAGTGCAAGATGGAAATATTGTTACCTTCAGAAAGTACCCTCACTGTGGGCTCTGCTGGTTGCCAATTGAAGTTGACTAGCAGCGGAATGTAGAAAAGTATTCTGATGGTTGGCCAGGTGAGTTTGCTAAAGGGCATTTACCTCCAGGAGGTGCTTCATGACAGCAGCTTTCTTACTGTGTACTCGCATCATGGTAATGACAGATGTCAGTTTAGTGACAGAATGTTGAATGATTGTAGTTAGGCAATAAGAATCAGCAGAACAAGGAAACATTTAAGGACAATAGTAGGAAGTAATAGAGACAAATGAACAGTGTATGCGTGTGGTGAGAAGTACAGTGCTGTTCATGAGGGAAAGCAAGTAGCCGAGGAGCAGATTTAAAGTACAGTTCTACTCTGAAAAGTAACTCTGGGGGGAAAAAAACAAACATGGCACAGTAACAGCACATGTTCATTATGTCAATCACATCTGTATCAACTATGCTTAGTTTACACGTACAGCAAAAAGATTTCTTTTCCTAACTGCTAGCCCTGCAATCTTGACTGGGTTATTTCCTTTTGAGCATCATTATGAGAGACGATAATTCCATAGGCAAATTATGCCCTCAGTTTATACTTCTGCAGTTCCAGTATCTGAAGTAACATTTTTCAGTAACACCCATGTAATCATTTCCATAGTTCACAAGTATGTAGGGTTTTTTTGCTTCCTGACATCCATTTCTGTTAAAAACTGCATTTGCATCTTTTTAGCAGTTCCTGGTGATAAATATGAACTTGGGAGTAAACAGGATACAGAGGAAGATTCTGTTGTTGGTTTTAGGGTGGGGATGTTTATTAGAAAGACTGTCTCTTAGGTTAATGACCTCTGGAAGTATCTTATGTTTTGTGTTCTTACTGTATGCGGTGTGCCTGGAATTGAAGAAAGGTGTATATAGAATATAAATACATTTGTTAATCTTGCATCTGTGCCCACTCATCTCTCATCAAAGGAAACAACCCAGTTTTAGAGTTCAAAGCTTCCTGAAAACTCTGAAATCATGACAATACTGGATGATACACTGCCAGATGACTTAATTGAGCCTATGCCATTGTTCTCATTGAAATGGCATTCACATAAAGGAAAAGGCTGAGGCGCACAGACAATGCCCTATCAACTTGGCACCTTTAAAATGAGGATGGTTTACCATATAAGCATCAGGCTTGACATACGTAGACAACCTGGAAACAGTTTCAAATCCCATCAGGGTCAACTCAGTCCTTCATCCATCAGAGGGGCATAAATTGAATTCATGCAGTTTACAGTGTCGGAGTCTTTTAGATGAGACTAAAAACAGAGGTCCTGTCTGCTCTGTGTGAACATCAAAGATTTCACTGGAACCTTCATAAGGTTAGATATTTGTCCCAATGTGCTGGCCAAAATTCCCCGACTCCTACTGTTGTGCTGCACTTTGGTTGCAGACTGGGCAATGTATACATACCCATGTGTCTGTCAGTGTTAACAGATATTTCCAGACTATGGTTTGTGATGCACACAACCAGCTGAAAAAATCTATTTATATCCTTTTGCTCACTGTTAGCTTTTTTCTTCACCTATGTCCCACACCACTGGAGATCGTTAGATGCAGTTCCATAACGGCACTATCTGTTGTGAGACTTCATTAATTTAGAACAGAGGTGGACAAACTATGGCCCGGGGGCCGCATCCGGCCCTTCAGACGTTCTAATCTGGTCCTCGAGCGCCTGCTGGGGAGCAGGGTCCAGGGCTTGCCCTGCTCCGGTGCTCCAGCCGAGGAGCGGGATCAGGGGCTTGCTCCGCTCTACCTGCCGTGGCTCCCCGTGGCTACCGGAAGCAGCAGCGTGTCCCCTCTCCGGCTCCTATGCATAGAGGCAGCCAGGGGGCGCCGCACGCTGCCCCTACCCGAGTACCACCCTCGCAGCTCCTGTTGGCCTGGAACTGTGGCCAATGGGAGCTGCAAGGGCGGCACCTGCAGACGGGTCAGCGTGTAGAGCCGCCTAGCTGCCCCTCTGCGTAGGAGCTTGAGGGGGGACATGTCGCTCCTTCCGGGAGCTGCTTGAAGTAACCCTGACCCCCTCGCGCGCCCCTCGGTCCCAGCCCAGAGCACCCTCCTTCACCCCCAACCCCTCATCCCTAGCCCCACCCAAGAGCCCTCACCCACCCCCTGCACCTCAACCCTCTGCCCCAGCCCGGAGTCCCCTCCCGCACCCTGAACTCATTTTTGGCCCTACCCCAGAGCCAACACCCCCAGCCGGAGCCCTCTCCCCATCCCACATCCCAACACTCAATTTCGTGAGTATTCATGGCCCGTCATACAATTTCCATACCTAGATGTGGCCCTCGGGCCAAAAAGGTTGCTGTCCTTCAGGGCAGCTTCTTTTGTGAGCAGCCACAAGAATTCAACATGAGCTCCTTGTTTCTTTCTCCCTTTATTATTAACTTTTGTTTTTTTGCTTCATCTTTACACTCCATATCAGACCTTCTGATAAGGTAGTGAATGGTGCCAGTGTTTCAACTTTGTAAAAGAGGAAGAATTCATTGAGTAGACTCAGAATTTATAGTGTGAGCTTCTCCCCTCCCTTCCCCTCCCCTCCCCCGCCAAAGCCCTTATTGGTTGTTTTTTTCCTACAAATGCACAGTTCCAACCACAATAACATCGCAGTCATGAACAGAAATCCTGCTGTTTGTTCCTCTCCCTCCCCCCAAAAGAAAAAACAGTAAGGTGCTTGTGTGATGATATGGGAATCTGTACAAACTTCTTATTTCTGTTTGATGCTGGAGGGCTCTTTGTACCTATATGTATCAGACTGCAAATTCAATTTTTAATGTGGTGCTTAGTTGTCTTCTCTTGTGCTGTTGCCTACATAATGGACCAAAGTTCTAAGGTATAGTGATACAGCCTCAAGGGCTGTCAGTCGGTGGGCTTTAACTGGGGAGGCCACATGGGTGAGGTAATATCTTTTATTGCACCAACTTCTGTTTGGTGAAAGAGACAAGCTTTCAAGCTTATACAAAGCTCTTCTTCAGGTTAGGGAAAACACTCAGGGCTTGTCTACACTTCAAACTCTACAGTTCTGCAGCTGCACCACTATAGCGACAGGAGGAGTTCTCTCATCAATATAGTTAACCCACCCATCTGAGGGCTTGTCTACACTACCGGCCGGATCGACGGGCAGCAATCGATCCAACAGGGTTGATTTATCTAGTATAAACACGATAAATCGACTGCCAATCACTCTAGTGTCGACTCCGGTACTCCACCTCAACGAGAAGCGCAAAGGGAATTGACGAGAGAGCGTCTCCCTGAAGTGAAGTGAAGACACCGCAGTAAGTAGATCTAAGTACATCGACTTCAGCTACATTATTTACGTAGCTGAAGTTGCGTAACTTAGATTGACATCGCCCCCCCTAACTCCCCCCGCCCCCCGTGTAGACCGGCCCTGAGGGGCAATAGCTAGCTCAAAGGAAGAACTGCAAGGCTCTGGGGTGTGGATTTTTCACACCCCCTAAGCGAGGTAGCTGGGTCAACTTTACTTTTGAGTGTAGGTGTGACCTCAGAGCGTCACAGCTAAATACAAGGTGGAACTGATCCTTTAGCACAGTGGTTCTCAAACTTTTGTACTGGTGACCCCTTTCACATGGCTAGCCTCTGAGTGCGACCCCCCCTTATAAATTAAAAACACTTTTTTATATATTTAACACCATTATAAATGCTGGATGCAAAACAGGGTTTGGGGTGTAGGCTGACAGCTCGCGACCCCCCATGTAATAACTTTGTAACTCCCTGAAGAGTCCCGACCCCCAGTTTGAGAACCCCTTCTTTAGCATAAGGAGTTAACGTGTTGTAAGAGACCATTCAAGATGAAGTGAGCCGTTAACACCTCTGCAGTTGTAGGACAAAGGAAGGTTAGTGGGTTGTAATGGATTGTTGTAATGAGCTATAAATCCAGTTTCTTTATTGAGTCCTTGATTTTTAGGGTCTAGCAAAGTTATGAGCAAAGTCTCCCAAGCTCATCTTTTGAAGGTCTTGTGCAGGTTTCCTTTGAGAATGTGGATTGAGAGGTCAGATATGGAGTGATCATTTTGCAAAAAGTGTTCATCCACAGTGATATGGTGTTTTTGTCTTTATATTGTTTTCCTCTGAGTTCATTTGAGAGGGTAGGGATAGGTTTCATGCACATAGTTGTTATTGGGGCAGTTAATGCATGTAATGCATGTGTACCTGGATGAGGTATACCACATGTTGTAATAGGCATGTGTAGGACCCAGGGATCTTAAAAGATGTATAGTGGGGAGGTATTAATTACTCTAGTAGTGGAGATATGTCTTCAGGTTTAGCATCTGTCATCATGGCAGGGTCTGATTCTGCTTTTGAGTTGGTGTGTCCTGTTGAGCTTGGCAAATTGAGGGGGTGTTTGATGGCCAGAAGAGGGGGATTGGGAAAGATTTCTTTTAGGATGTGGCCCTCAGCAAGTATGGGTTGTAATTGTTTAATGATACCCTGTATGGGCTCCAGTGTGGGATGGCAGGTGATGACTAGGTGTGTGCGATTGGAGGGGGTTAATTGGGGAGATTAGCCTTCTGTGAAATGTAATTGCTGTAGACCAGGGGTAGGCAACCTATGGCACGTGTGCCAAAGGCGGCACGCGAGCTGATTTTCAGTGGCACTCACACTGCTTCTTAAACATTTTAAAGACCTTATTTACTTTACATACAACAATAGTTTAGTTATATATTATAGACTTATAGAAAGAGACCTTCTAAAAACATTAAAATGTATTACTGGCACGCAAAACCTTAAATTAGAGTGAATAAATGAAGACTCGGCACACCACTTCTGAAAGGTTGCCGACTCCTGCTGTAGACAATATACTAGTTCCTACCCAGGGGACCCTAGGGAGAGGTTGCCTTGGCAACAAAGTCACCTGGCAGGGGCATAGTGCTCAAGTGGGGCAGCTGGCGGGGTGTCACCTGACAGAGCTGATCTTTCTGGGTAGCTTCTCTCTCCTTTTGAGACAAAATCACTGAAGACTCCAGAGAGAAGCTACGCAGCATGTAAAGGACTGCATAAGCCAGGGGGCCCTGCTTGCTTTCCTGAGCCAAGGTGCACTATAAAGACTCTCAAGGGAAGGAGTCAGAATGGTCCAGGGGAAAGAAGGCTCCGTGTTGCAGCCCACAAGCCATGCATTGAAGCAGAAGAACTCCTGATAACCCAAGGGACTCCACCTCAGCCCAAAAACATCCTGTAGTGATCAGGAAACTGAGACGGGAAAATGCTTGTAGTGTTTTTTGTTTTGTAATCTGTACTCGTGCTTTATCTGATTAAGTAAAAGAACAAATACGTTAGACTCTGGACAGACTCTGAGTGTGTTAAATGCTTCACAACTACTGTATGCCTCCAGAGAGAGTAACACTAACCCTGAAGATTCGCATCTTTGGAGTGGAGTTCTGGGAGAGGGTATATTTAACTGTGAGGGAGTCTGAAGGGTCAGCCCTGTGCCCAGAGGAGGTAGGCTGCTGGATAATGGGTTCTAGCTCTCAGAAGGGAGTTTTAGAGTGCAGATCTGCACTTCAGGAGTGTGCCTAGGGAGTCAGGGACCCCAAGATTGAGGCAATGGCTTGCTGGATCCCATTCTGTCTCTGGAATATTAAAACATCTAGGTTCCCAGAGATCCAGAGGCTTGGATTCCCCTTACAGCAGTCTGGTGTGTGGCTGGACGGGAGCACCCAGCTAGAGCTGTGACTGCTTGGATACCACAGAGTAGTGCACTGTAAATGCCAGATTAATAGGTTTTTCTATGCTTCAGTCTCTGTTGCATCTGATCAGCTCTAACATTAATTAATTATTGTTGCAACATACCTGTGACGTAGGGAAGTATTATTTTTCTTTGAGTGTCCTCTGTGTATTCCCACTCATGAGATGCACTGGCTGGTGTAGCCTGGATGGTGGAACCTTCTCTGAGCTATACTCATCTAAAAAGCTTCATAATCATAGTATATGAAAGATTATATGCAGAGACTGCATAAGTTGAATTTTGAATCAAGTTAAATGCCAGAAAGAGTGAAGAAATACAAATACATTAGGTGGGGTCCGGGGACTTCATTAGGATATATCTGCAGCAGTTCCACGTGGAGTGCAATGGATCAGGCCTCTCTGCATAGCAGTTCTGAGGATGATCAGGCAATATATGACCCATGTTGCATAGTTGTAAACATTTTCAGAATGAGAAGTATGTATGACAGTTTGGCCTAACGTGAACACATTATCTGAAATGCCTAGGAGAAGTTTGGATGCCATATCGTATTTTTTGAGTTTGACATCTTTTTTCTTGATATGCAACCATAAGTTTACTTGATTTCTAGACAACGTGTCATAACTCTGATTTGAAGGGACAAATTATAGGGGTAAGAAGGTTGTTTGTTTCTATACCTTGGATTCTTTTTGGAACAGCTACAATGATGTTAATTTTGATGTAGACGTCTTCCCACTAGATAATCAACTGAGATCACCACCCTGTTTCACATAGGTCACCATTGGACAGTAATGAATGTTGTTTTTTAGCAGTTAAATGGAAATGAGAAACTGTATCCCATTAACCAGCCCTCTTAAAATATTTTTAGTGCAAAGTTTAGTTGCAGTCATTGAGTCGTCAAACTACTATATTTGATTTTGTAGTCATTAAAAATAGTGTTGTTTGGAGGAACATTTTCTCAGTAGTGTGCAGGAGAAATCTTGTTGTGCTTATATATCAAGGCAAGACAGGGTATAAATGTTTATCTAGATTAGCACACATCCTATACCTCTTCTGCACATCTTTGATAAGTTACTCCATACAATAAAATTTCAGGCTCTGGTGTTTAAAGGAGAAGCCAAACAATTCAAGATGGCTGCATCTTTAACTAGTGCTAATTCTTTGGAGTTAGAGTTGTTTAAATTATTGGTGGTATAACAGGTTTAACAGCATTTAATGTACAAGCTAGTCACACAATATTGGCTTCCTTTGGTGGCAATTACTGTTTTGAGACTTATTTTAAAGAAATGTATCCAAGTGGGGGTGTGTGTGTGTGTGTGTGAGAGAGAGAGAGAGTTAAACAGACCTCATGTGTACAACAAAAACATATTTTTTCCTATTTCCAGATGCATTGTTAGTCGCGTAGCAATTTATTGTCATGTCATATGATTCAAAATTGTGCTGCTATATCACAGTTCATAACAAAGTTTAAATGGTAATGTTTTGAAGGTAATTTATGGGTGGCGTGGGAGAATTACTAATCGAAACAGTAATAGGATTGGAACCAGCTGTGTGAGCTAGATAGGAAATTGTCCTTCCTTCCTGCAGTAACTTAGACATGTTGTAATTTTTACTTTTTTTTTTTTTTTTTAAATGCTTACAATTCTTCCATGAATGGTTAGTTTATTTGCTGCCTGTAATTTTCAGTTTAGTTTCATATCTTAATTGGGGAACATATTTCTAGACTGAAGATTTCTTTATTGTTAGCTATAGCTATGTATATAAATGTCTTTTTTGATGCCTTTTAGAATAAGTGTGTGAGTAAACACTTCTTTAAAATCAAAAGAACTGGTGAACACAAGGATCTGTGGATAACTCTCTACCACAGGAGGTTAGATTGTGTACAGTTAAGCTGAATTTCGGGGCATCTTGCTAACAATATTGAGATCTCAGAGATCTACTAAACGTTCAAACCTTATTGGATTAAACCTTGTAGCAGCTCAGTATAGTAGATAAATATTATCCTAATTTTAAAGATGGAGAAATTGAGGCCTAGAGAAGTGAAATAACTTGCACAAAGTCAAAGAGCAAGGTTTGGTCTACACACACTTTTTGTAGTGCTTAACTATATCAGTTTAAAAACCGATATAAACCTTTTATTGTGGCTGCAGTTATATTGGCATTAAAAAACTTCAGTATAGCTTATTTCTGTGAATTTGATATTTATAAAATTTTATGCTAGCGTGAATGACCCTAACTCCTAAGATGCGTAACAGCCTCTTCCCTGACTAGGGGGGTCCTTGCAGAAGAGAGCACGTCGTAACGACAGTGCCTCCAACCCTCCCTTCAACAATGACTACACTTGCAAGACATGCAACCGCATTTGGAAATCCAGGATTGGACTTGCTTCCCATATGAGAAGCCGTAAAAACAAATAAACCCAGAACTTAAGTCATTACTAGCTGAACACTCATCTTTGAACTGATGGGAGAGTCCGTCAGAATCCATTAACAGTTTTATTGGTCTTTACTCCATTGTTTGTAAAACTTGTGGAAAAAAAGATAAAAACTACTTTTCCTACTATGTGTACTCAAGTCTATTAGCAACTATTTAATTTTAACCTACTGCTGGAGAAAACATAACTGTAGCTGTCTTTTGGTTTGTTGCTTGAACTACAAAGGCTTAATTTTTTCACTGATGTGAGTCAGTATAACAACTCTGAAAGGTTTGCATTTGTAAAGGCTGGTGTCATTTTATCTAGAGCTCTCACAAATTTGATAGACCCGCAGTTTGAATTTCACAATTTATTTGTTTTAAGTCAGGGGACAAACCTCAAGGACAGTAAAGCCACTTTCTCAAATGAAGAAAATATGGAGGTATTTTTATGATTAAATTGTAGAATTGTAGGACTGGAAAGGACCTCAGGAGGTCTTCTAGTGCAGTCCTCTGCACTCAGGGCAGGACTAAATATTATCTAGACCATTCCTATAGGAGTTTGTCTAACCTGCTCTTAAAAATTTCCAAGGATGGAAATTCCATAACACCACACTTGTTCTGGAACTGCTAAAGAATTTTTGGCTTCCATTAGTTTCTGTTGGTAGATCAAGTGAAAAAGCATAGATGGAGTGTGAGGTATGTTTTTGTGTGTTTTATTATATCTTTCCTTAGCAAAGTATCTCTAGATTTTTTTTTCTTTCTCCTGAGTTAAAAGTATGGTATAGAAATACAGATGTCTCCTTCAAAGTGGACTTCAAGGGGAAGGATGTGTGTGTTGGAAAGAAGCATTTGACCCTTAGTTATGGGCTTTCTTTTCACTGAGGTTTATTTTCACTTCTAGTTTCAAAGGTCTATTCTCTCTCCCTCCCCCCCACCCCCTCACGAGGGGGAAAGTTTAGCAAATTCTTAAAGAAGAAATAGTGAAAAATGTATGGTGGTGTTTTTGTTTGGTTTCCCCTCATGAGCAAATAATGGAGAATGCTGATTTGTTCACTCCTATTGGGTAGAAACCAAGCATGGAAAGTTTCAGCCTAAAAGAATAATTTCTCTAAAAGTTATCAATGAATGAAAACAGATTATAATTTTGAATTCTTAACTATACCTAGCACTACTTAGCCAAGCACTATAATAGAATTGCATATCTTGCCACCAAAATTAAACCATATCTTGGCTAAAACATAGGTACTTTCTTATAATGCATAGTGAACAGTGCACAATAGTCTCTGTGAGGTGAAAAGTATTGTATCCATTTGAAACTGAGGGGTTGGGGGATATTAGGTAGGCAGAATGTAATTTAACTGGAGTATGGCCAGGAGTCCAGCACTGGGGTTGAGGAAGATTCTCTTATGGAAACTGCAATGAGATTTTTAATGACCACATGCAATTTTACATTTAAAGCAGTTTTATCAGAGATTATAATTTGCCTTGGAAAAGGCTCAAGTGAATCTATCTTGTTCACGTACGTGAGAACAATTCCCAACTCATAAATATTAATGGCAACTATGACTTCATAGATTAAGGGCTCATTATGAATTTAGAAATCATCTGAGTGAGATTCCAGAATATGTGATGAAAAATAATCACACCTCACCTCCCAACTCTTAAAGCTAATTACCAGGAGAAAGAGGAGACAGGCTCTGTATACTTTAGGAGTGTAATATTTATGTATAAAGAGACCTTTACAAACCATGCTGCAAATCTAATTGTATTACCTGTTGTTAGACACTGAACCAAAGGAGGTTTTTCAGGAAGGGAAACTGAGCAATAAGTGGCAAATGAAGGAAGCAAAGATTCTGTGCAAGTTACTTACAAGTGTCTGGGAACAGTCTGAATGACGGTTCACCCATCGTTCAATAAAATATTTTCTAGCTGACCTATAATAACATTGTAGATTTGTGTTTTTAGGCATTCATAGAGATGAAAGTCAAATCTAAGGTATTTTCTCTTGCTAGTTAAACCTAGGAAGGCTCTTTAATGTGGATCTAAGAAAAAAATCTTGAGGCTGTGGATTAGGAGATGTTGGGAGAAGTAAGACAAGGTGCTATTTCTGCACTGGTTAAATTAAGTTTGCCTCCTGTACACATTAGAAAGGAAATTCATCTATTCAAACTCCCCCGGAATTTTTGACTGTATCCTTGGAGGGGTTTATCTTAGACCACAGAACAAACTAATAACTCAGAATGTGAGTCTGTGCTGTTACAGTATTATCTGCTTTAGGAATGGAGACTGACAAGCATGACTCTACAGCATCCTCTTAATATTTTTTATTCCTTCGTGTCCTGTGCATCCATCATGGAGCCGTGAAAATCCTCCTAATTTTTCTTTCAGTAATACATCCCTCCCCCCATTGTGGATATCTCATGTGGGGACATCATCCAAGATGCCTGATACACAAGATGGCTGTGTGTGTTTGCAGCCAACACATTGTTGCCCTGGATGCAAGTGTACAGGAGCCTGGGTAAAAGGAATTGTCATGGATGCTTCTAGACTGGGACTTGTTGTGAGCACTTTGGACTTAAACTCACATATGTCCCAAGGGAAGGTGAAGGTTGAGAAGCCGAGGAGAAGCACACCCCACCAGCCTAGAGGCCCAGACTGAGCAGCACAGTCCTCCTTCCTTCCACAGAGTGGCCCTCCACTTTCTCCCCCTCACACACACTACAGCCAACATGGTGCTCAGCCTCCAGCTCCATTCCCAGCTGTCATGACATCCTCCAGCTTCTTGGCCCGTTGATCCTCCAGATGCTTTCACTTAGGTGCCATCTGCTGGCTTAATTACAAAATTTTCCTTTTTATATTTCTTTTTGAAGCCACACTTTAGAAAATACTACGCACAGTTCTCGTGTGTTTGAGAGTTAAGGTTTTATCAGGACCCACCCACCAACTCAAAACCCTAAAATCTAGGAAATGAAAAGTTAAGGGAGGAGTCTCCTGCACTCCTTTCCAGTTTCAGTTTGGCTAAAACACTTGATAACACACTCCATAAAGCATTTTCTTCCATCTCCAATATATACGGAAAAACAATACATACCCCTCTTTCTCAAACTTGCCCTCAAGTGCACATTCTTGACAGTGACTTCAGATGTTTCTGTACCAATAGATTGGGAAGTTTATTCTGCCTTAATTTTGTGCTAGAGTGCAAAAAGACATTCAGAACCCCTGCTCAGACCTCTACCACTTGAGCTACACGAGTAATTGCTAGCTTGTCTAGCCACTACAGAAGGACTTGACACACACTTTCCCTGTGGGTTACACAACTGTTTGCTGGATAGCAGTAGCCTTCTGGTGATCATGAATACTGGTAGAAGAATATGGGTTAGAGATAGGCTAACGAAAGCACATTGACTCTGAAAGGCAGTCTGGCTGAGTATGTAAGATTTGGGTCTACCATGTTTGAATCTTGTGTTCCGTTCCTGACTCTGCTTACTGTGATGTCATATAACCTCTCTGCTAACTTATTTGTAAAATGGGGTGGCAGCTCATACTTGAGTGCCTTCTGGGGTTAGGATTTATGTCTGTGGTTAATAAGATGGCTGGTGAGATTCCTGGAAATCTCACCTCTACTGACTGTGGTGTATATTTGAGCTCATGATCTTCTCTTTTTCAGCCCATGGAACTTCCTCTAGGCTACAGGGTATTTAGAAGGGTGAGAGTGTGCATGCGTGTGTTTAATGTGGGGGGGAGAGAGTATGTGTGCACATGTATTTCTCTTTCATATATCCTCCTTCACCACTTAATCTCTCTCACAACATGGGTTTAATCTGAGTGGACATATTACATCTTCACAGCTAAATATGGTAGATTCGTCTTTTCAGTTATGGAGAAAAAATTGAAAAATCACAACCTACTACACTACATATTTATAACTAATATTATGTTAATCAGCATATGAGGAGCAACATCTGTAGCAAAATAAAGATCCCAGAGTGTAAGATTTCTTGCAAAAGGTGTCCAAAAAAGGTGAGAGAATTCATTTTAAAAAAACTTGCAAAAGTGGGGAGTGATTTTGAAGCTTATTATTTATTGTCTGTGTATCAACCCAGTTTTCATCAAACCAAAATGAAAAATATTACTCAGAGTTTACTTTCTGTGTGTTGTTTTTTGCCATTTAAATGAGATTTTTACAAAATAAAGGTTTACAGCTCTTGTTCAACTGAAAACTTCTTACTCAGCCTGAGCTATGTGCTCATGACCTGTGCTTTCATAATAAGTTACCATTTGCTAGTGAAATACGTCAGATACCCAAAGGAAGATTTTAGCTCTGAAGTTTTCTCCTTTGTTGTCGATGTACAGTTGGTAAAGGGCTTAAAAGACAGTTCTACATTGAAAAGTGACTATGTAAAAATGGCACATTTTATCACAAATCTGTAGAGTAAGACTTTTTCCCTGTTTTTAATTTTCTGGATAGCACTGCAGACTCCACAATGATAGAACTATGCATCATCAGCAAAATTGTTTACTAATTTCCATTCAGTTACACCTGTGGAAACCCATTGTAAGCGGGGGAGGGGTTTTTTCACAGGTATAATTGAAGGCATTGTTTAAAGACAATGAGGTTGCACAAGTGTCTCCTGAGCCTAATTTTCCCTATAGAACCTTTATTACTGGTGATCTGTGAGAAAGAAAGAACCCAGGTTGAATGTGTAGTTGGCACTTAGAAAAGATATCCTTTTACATGTAAACTGAGCACATTTTAAATGGAAATCAGCAAGTGATAATAAACATAGGACCTTAGCTGCTTCTTTGGGTAGATGCAGACATGTATTCCAAGTAGTTGTGTGCACATTCCATGTGCTGAAACTAGAGACTTTTGCCTACCAGTACCCAGAGGGGGCGGTGCTCACGTCTGGTGATATCAGGCGGCACCGCTCCAACCCCCCCCTCAATTCCTTCTCACTGCCTATTGGCTGGCATTGGTGCTCTGTGTGATCGTTGTTTCACAATCTTGAATTCATCCTCTTAACCTAGCTCATTGTACATGGCTAATAGTTTAGTTAGTGTTTAAAAAAAAAAGTTATATAGCATTGGTGGTATTGCTCCCCAGTGATGCCCTCGCTGGGGTTCAAGCATTGCCCTTTGTGTGGAATGGCAGTTCCCAACAGTGACCCCCACACGCGGTGCTTGCTCTGCCTTGGTGAAGCCCACCATAAAGAGCGCTATTTGATCTGACGATCATTAAAAAAAGAGGACTAAAGTGGCGTGGGACCTTCGCCTCAACCAGTACCTGATTGAACAGGCCATGCAGCCCCACTCACTAACTGCCAAGTCTTTCCTTGTGCTTGAAAACTGCTACTGCCTCTTGTTCCAGGATAGGGGCCTCTCCGAAGAGGCACAGGAGCCATTCTCAGCCATCGGTGCCAAAGAAAAGGTCTCCCAAGACAAATTGTGAGCATTCCAGGTCCCAGGGTGACTCTTCTGCCTCCCCTAAGAAGAGTGTGGACAGGCCTGGGACTGGTTTTGGAGTACGGAGTGGCATGGGTACCTGTGACCCTCCCTCAGTACAGCGCAGATAAACTCGGGTTCTGCCCTCCAGGTGTCCATTGAGTACAGTACCAACAAATGATGCCGGTACTGATGGCGTCCATGTCGGCTTACTAGGCTGTGGCAGATTTCAGTCCTGTCTTCACTGCTGGTCCAGAACTTTGCAAGGCTGACGCCCACAGTGGAACCCCAGTTGAAGCGTGCCGCTGAACTTTCAGGCCCTTTGGCACCACAGGGGGAAGCACTCCTCCCAGTTGATGGCATGGACACAGCACCAGAGTTGGTACGTGGGTCTTCAGTACTAGGCCCTTCCTAATGCCTTGATGTTGAGGCACTCAGGCGTTCTGGTACCACTGTCTGCACTGAGATCGACCTTGCCTGTGGCACTGACACATTCAGCACCAGTAGTGCCGACTACTTCAGGAGTGCTGCTTCTGACCTTGGTCTGGGCCACGGATGAGTCTGCTCGCCAGTTGGCCCTCTCTGGAGTTTGCTCCTTCCCATGTCTCCGAGGTCCCAGGACACCTCCGTTTCAGAGTTGGGATACTCGTCCTCCTGCTCCACTTCACTGGAGAAGATTTGAAGACCACCAGTAGACTGCTACCACTACCAGTGTAGGCATGCGCCCTGAAGCCAGGACAGAGGCCCCTGGCCCGCACCTACTCGCCACCAATACCTTACCCATAACTGTGGCCTCCTTGTGCTCAGCGGGAAGCTCCTTGTTCCTGGAGATCTTGCTCATTGCCCAAATCAAAGGTGAGATTGCGTGCACGTGCGGCATTAGTGGCTGCGGATTGGCTGCAAGCCCAGGCACTCATGGTTCCCCTTTCTGTGGAGCTACCAGAGTTTCCCCAGCTAGAGATGCTACCTCAGAAGCAGGACCCATCGATGGCTCAGCCAACAGCCTCGTCCTTATCCCCAGATGATGCGGTGCTACCTGGTTTGTCCTCCCCTTCCTTCCGGAGGACTTCAAGGAGCACTAAAACCTTTTACGGTAGGTGACTGCATCCCTTGGTATTCAAGCAGAGTTTCTCCAGGAGAATACCCATAAACTTGTGTACCTTCTTCAGCCTTCTCTCCCAGGAAGAGTGGCCCTCCCTGTTAATGAGGCACTCCTTGAACCTGCGAGAGCCCTTTGGGAATGCCAGCCTCGGTACCACCAGTGGCCAAGCACTTGGAGAAGCACTGTTTTGTGCCGGTACAGAGATAGAAGGGTTCTATTCCCATCTGGCCCTAAACTCCTTGGTGGTCACAGCGGTGAATGAAAGAGCCTTGCAGGGCAGGTTCGAGTCCACCCCCAAGGACAGAGACTCTAAGCATTTGGAGCTTTTGGGCAGAAAAAATATACATCTGCTCATCATTACAGATGAAGATCATGAACCAGCAAGCTTTGTTGTCCAGGTGCGACTTTCTCAATTATTTGGCTATGGCAAAATTTGAAGAGCACTTGCCCGAGGCTTCACGTGATTAATTTTGGGTGTTTGTCACCGAGGGCTGCTTGGTAGCCAAGATGTCACTGCAATCCACCCTTGATCTTGCAGATACCTTGGCCAGGGCAATGGCCTCAGTAATTACTATGAGGAGGGCTTCTTGGCTCCAAAACTCGGGGATTGCGCTCGATGTCCAGCGAGCGATTGAGGAACTTGCCTTTCAGTGGCCAAACCTTGTGTTTGGACAAGACTGATGAAACCCTGCATTCCTTTAAGGATTTGAGGGCTATCTTAAGGTCTTTGGGAGTGTAGGCACAAATGCAGAGTCACAACGCTGGAGTGCAGCAACAATAGCCATACAGGCCTAAGCATCCTATTTTGCAGCCCTTCCCACAGAGATAGCGAGACTACCTCAGGAAGAGGGACATGTCTCACAAGAGGAAGTACTCGAGCTTGGTGCCCGGGCAGTCTGTTCACATTCCTTCAGCGCCTGCTAAAGACCCATTTTGACGCATTGATCCAGAGCACTGTTCCAGTTGGGGACAGACTGGCCCACTTTTATCAGGGCTGGCTCTAGGTTTTTTGCCGCCCCCCACCCCAGCCCTGTGCTCTCCCCCCCTACCAGTGCCCTCCCCCACCCATATCCCCTGCCGCCCCAGCCCTGGGCTCTCCCTCCCCAAACGTGACCTCCTCATTCACCACAGCAATCCCCGTTTACACTTGCAGTGGGGATCAAACTGTTTCTCCTATTTTTATTTCACTTTAGTATAAATCTCGCCCCCCCCGTTCCCCGCAACCCCATCTTTAGTGCTCCAAATGCACATGGAAGGCATAGAGACTAACCCTCAAACCTTGTACCCGGAAAAGGATGGGGATCTAGTAAAGAGGGTTCAGGCAGAGGAGTGGGTGTGGGGGCGTTTGGGGGCTCTACACTGGCAGAGAAGCGGGGTGTGATGTACTCACGGAGGAGGGTGGAGGAGGAGAGAGGGTATCAGGAGGGTTGCGGGAGAAGAGGTGCAGGGGAAGGGGGAGGTGCGGGAGGAGAGGGCTGGGGGAGGGTACAAGGGGAGAGGTGTGGGTGAACGGAGAGTACAAGGGGAAGGGGTGCGGCGAAGGAGCGATGGGGGGAGGTACAAGTGGAGGGGCTGCGAGCGGGATGGGGGGTGCAAGGGCTGAGAGGGGCAGGCGCTGACAGCTGCTTCCCCAGTCCCGTGCAGGTAGAGCCGAGAGGACGGATACTGATCCCCAGGTGCCTGAGCCGCAGGGATCCCCCGGCAGGGCAGTATCCCCCGCTGCCCCGCTCGGAGCCGAGCTCTACCTCTCCCCGCCCAGGGCAGGCAGCGCGGGGCTGAGGCGGGGGAGGTGCGCGGCGGGCTGGGTCCGGGCGGGGGCAGGAGGCGGCAGCTCACTGGCAGCTCGGGCTGCCCAGCCGCTCACCCTGTCAGCGCGCGAGCCGGGATCCTCGCCTCCTGCTCAGCCCGGCGTTGCCCTGCACAGCCCCCTCGGGCGGGGAAACGCCGCCCCGCCCTAGGGAGACTCAGAGCAGCAGCGACAGCAGGACCCCTCCCCCCTCCCTGCATCCCGGGCCCCACTTCCCTCCCTCCCTCCCCAGCTCCTCACACCCAGGCTGGGCTGCAGTTCAGGCTGCCATGAGCGCCATCTAGCGACTTCAGCCAGAACTGCAGCGTCAGTTCCAGCGCAGCCTGAAAGCCTCAGCTGACAGGGAACATCTTAGTTCAGGGCCGGCTCCCGGCTTTTTGCACCCCAAGCATCCTCTAGTCTGAGAGCTGTCTTTGTGGGACCTGAACACGTTTTAGCAGCTCTAATGGGGCGTCCATTCAAGCCTCTTCCTTCCTGTCTGCTGCCCCTCCTGTCTCAGAAAACTGCGTTCTTGGTAGCCATTACCTTTGCTAGGAGGGTGGATGAGTTGCAGCCCTGATGTTGGGGCCTCCTTATACGCAGTTCTCTAGGGACAAGGTAACATTGCTGCCATACCTGAAGTTCACATCCAAGGTGATCTCTCAGTTTCATTTGAACCAGTGTGTGTATTTGCATGTATTTTTCCCCAAGCCACATTCCTCCCTGGAGGAGCAATGCCTCCATACGTTAGACAATAGATGTTATTTAGCCTTTTATCTGAACAGTTTCGTGTTTTGCCTCTCCTGTTTGTATCATACGCAGACTGCATGAAAGGACAGGCTGTCTCTGTGCAGACCATCTCTAGATGGATAACGTCTTGCATCAAGACTGCGTATGAGATAGAATCATTTATGCCTCAGCAGATGTGGGCTCATTCAATGAGAGCACATGCAATGTCACTAGTGTTCCTCAATGACATTTCCATATTGGACATATGCAGGGCCACCACATGATTATCCATACGTACATTTATGGACCATTATGTGATCACTGCTTCTTCCAGAGTGGACGCTAATGTTGGAAGAACGGTCCTGCGATCCTTACTCATATAGACTCTGAGCCCCACCTCCGGATGGGGGTACTGCTCGCAAGTCACCTACTTGGAATACATGTCTGCATCTACTCGAAGAAGAAATGGTTACTTACTGTAACTATGGTTCTTTGAGATGTGAGGCAAACGTATTCCATGACCCATCCTCCGTCCCCTCTGTATTAGAGTCTTCCCCAGGACGTCCGATGCGAAGGAACTGAGGGGTGTTCCAAGCCCATTCCCTTCCACCTTATATGATCCCTAGCCTCTGTTTGCTGGAAGTTGGGAATGGGCAACGGGGATGGATCATTTGATGATTACCTGTTCTGTTTATTCCCTCTAAAGCACCTGGCTTTGGCCACTGTCGGAACTAGATGGACCTTTGGTTTGATGCAGTATGGCCATTCTTATGTTCTTATTCTGCTTTATTTAGCTTGCCCAGGCTTCACCTCAGGTTCAGCTAGGTTTAGTCCAAATTGTAGAATGACTGGTGTCCTCCTTGTATTTTGTCTTGTCTTTTAAACTGACTTTCTGGAAGGAGATCACCAATCTGAAGAAGCCCTGCATTGGTATTAACGTATAGTTGCTTCGAGATAAGCAAAAGCTCCATCTGGGGCTGAGAAAGAAGAGGCTGCTGGGAGGAGACACCGAAAGCCCAGCAAATAGGTAGCAAACAGGTAGAGGTGGAGTTACTTGCAACAAAGAGGAGCAGTGGTCCAGATTTCGGACTTGTGATCTTCTCTGCAGAAATTCAGTGTGCAAGCTGAGACCAAATTCTCAACAATGAAGGGTCAATTTAAAGGAGCGGGGCTGCTGGCTAATTGAATAATATTTTACAGGTTTAAAAACTCATTAACATCTTAAAGCAATAAAAATGCAAAGTTTTGTAGAAATACAAGGGAAAATGTTAATCAGGTCAATTTCTGTGATAAGTGGGAAGGAAACTAAAGTTGCCATACCAAAACTTTTGTTTTGTTACACTCAAGAATATCTGTTCAGATTTCTTGTTGCTTCTAGTCAGGGTACATATTCTCAGTTCAAATTCAACATTATTTAGCATGGCAATAGACTAACATAGAATCCTAGAAATGTAGGTTTGGACGGGACCGTGAGAGGTTATCCAGTCCAGCCCCCTACACTGAGGCAGGACAAACTGTTCCTAGAATATCCCTGACAGGTGTTTGTCTAACGTGTTCTTAAAGCCCTACAGTGACTGGGATTCTACAACTTCCCTTGGAAGCCTATTCCAGTGCTTAAATATTCTTATAGTTTAAAAGTTTTTCTTAATATCTAACCTAAATCTCACTTGCTGCAGATTAAGCTTTCTCATCCTACATTCAGTGGATGTGGAGAACAATTGATCACTTTCTTCTTTATAACAATGCTTAACATATTAGAAGATGGTTATCAGGTGCCCTTCCCACCCCCTGTCTTTTCTTAGGACTAATTATGCCAGTTTTTTAATCTTCCATCATAGTTCAGGTTTTCTAAACCTTTTACCATTTTTGTTGCTTTCCTCTGGATTCTCTCCAGTTTGTCCACATATTTTCTAAAGTGTGCTGACCAGAACTGGACGTAAAACTCCAGCTGAGGCTTCATCAGTGCCAAGTGGAATAATTACATACAATACTCCTGTGAATGCATCCCAGAATATTAGCCTTTTTTGTGAGTGCATCACATCATTGACTTGTATTCAGTTTGTGATCCTCTATAACCCCCTTTTCAGCAGTACTACCACGTAGGTAATTATTTTCCATTTTGTAATTATGCATTTGATTTTTCCTCCCTAAGTGTAGTACTTTGTACTTGTCTTTATAGAATTTCATCTTGTTGATTTTAGACAAATTCTCCTCCAATTTGTTACAGTCATTTTGAGTTCTTACTTTGTCCTCCAAAGTGCTTGGCGCCCTTCTCAGCTTGGTGTTGTCTACAAATGTTATAAGCATACTCTCCACTCCATTTTCCAAGTCCTTAATGAAAACATTGACTGGTACCGGACCCAGCACAGACCCCTGCAAGATCCCACTAGATCTATCCCCCTAATTTGACAGAGATCCATTGTAACTACTCTTTCCATATGGTCTTTCAACCAGTTTTGCACCCACCTTACAGTAAGTGCACCCCATATTTCATTGGGATTCCAAGTTAGTAACCCAAGATTAATGTACAGTTTTATATTGAACAAACAATTTGTTTTAGTATTTAGTCAAGCTTATAGTTAAACTCCCAAGATGTGTGGGGTTCTTCCTAGCACAAAAGTCAGCACTTGTCAGACTATACTACTTAAATGTTTTTCTTTAGAGCATGAAAAATCCTTCTCTGGTGTTCCTTGTTCTTTGGAATTACATTACTGGAAAATCGCTAGTTACATCTGTACTTGTGTTCATATATAGACATTTGTTTTTGCAAGTTTGAGATATTTATAGTGTCCTCCATAATTTAGGAAGTTTAGAGTTACTAAAACAGAATGAGTCACATTGATTTTTTTTTTTTTTTGGTGGTAAATATTTTAAGATATGCTTTGCCAAGATATGTCCCTGGAGATTGTTATCTTAATTTGTTTTGAATAATCTAAACAGTTAGTTTAAATGTCAGGAATCCCTTGGACAGCACAGAGTATAGCACAATGACCCCTCTGACTGTGTCTGATTTTCAGGAACAAGCTGTTAGAATTCTAAGATTTATCAGGTGGTACTGTTTACACATATCTGTTGCTCCGCCTTATTGTTAAGTAGCCAGAAATATGTTCAACATGAGTGCTTCACAACAAGAAACCTCTTTATGTGAACTTTGTGTTCATCTCAAAGAGAAGGAGACCTAATTATTACCACTTGGAGGTACTAGAGATTGAAATGAAATAAATGTTGGTCTGTCTTGCACATTTTATTTACTAATCTGAGGGAATTGTATGGAAAGCTTTTTTACTGGTGTTTCTTGGTAGCTTTGAGATAGTTAAATAAAGTCATCTTAATTTTTTTTTATAAGTGCTGTTACTCACCTAAAAGATGAAGCATAAACAGCTAATTGAAAATAGTCCAGTTCGTTACTACTTAATATGGTAGTGGCAAATCTCCTTTTTCATATTTGTAAGGGCTCCCTTGCCTGCTCTGCTGCTGTGTATCACATTGAAAGACCTCACAAGACAGGCAGGCTACCCCTTAAAACTACATTAAGTACTGAAATATAGACATAATTTTGAAAGTAAACTTGTTTTCTGTGAGCTGGCATATAACATTTTTCTTAACACCCTTGCACCGAATATACTAATAGCGTTCAAAATGCTCTGTTTTTGCTGCTGCTAACCAATGAAGATTCTCAATCTCTGGTGATGAAGGTTGTGCTTGAAAGTTGGTGCTTCCTCTGCTGTGGCAGATGCATAAATCTCTGAAACTTGTCGCTATCTACATATACGATTTTCCTTGCCTGCCTCCTGTTTTATAAAATGTTCTAGAGCTCTTGGTGATATCAAGTACCATAAATTACTGATGAGCAGTTCTTGGTATCACCCAAACAGTAATTAAAGCACTTTAGAATATTAAAGAGGATCAGCCACTGGAGGCTTAATTAATAATACAAAAATAACTTTTTCTGGTGCTTTATAGAGGTGGGGCCTGAACTGTAAATAGGGCTCCAGATCCAAACTTCTTCCCTAGTATTGCCGGTATTTGGATCTGGAGTTGTGATCCGTTAGGGTACTTTATGCTGACATTCAACTAAGTGGGCCTGTGGGCTGTATGTAGAATTATCCCCTTTTCTGAAAAATTGTCTGGAGTCTGAGAGTGAGAACAAGTATAGGCTGTTTAACTAAGCATGTGTCTCTGATTTGAACCCTTCTCCTAAAGAGGCTATGTCAAACTCTGTATTATATTTACACTAATGACCATTTGGGGCTTATAGAATGTAAATGGAAAGAAATTAAAATAGGAATGATTTACCCTTATGCTACACCTATATCAAATAAATGTGCAACAATCTAATGCAAGCAACTTGCATTGTGGAATCTGGTGTCCATGAGTTTTGATATCCCTTGTTAGGGCTCTACCCTACGGACAGTTTTACTAATTACACTGTAAACTATACTTTTAAAAGTAATTTTTAATCGAGTTCTTGTAGTAGAAAGTTATAACAACAGATCTGGCATCAGAATGTTGGATTGTAACTATTTTAGAACATTAAGTAATGCCAGTTAAATGAGTGTTTTGTGAATGGTTCAAGTGACCTTCATTAAAACTTTAACTTACACAGACTGAAATTCCTTCAACTTTACTATTTAGAGTAACTATTTACATATTTGTAACAGTTGTTAAATAGATGTTTTAGAGTTCTTATAAATCTTCTGGGGCTTGTAAATGGCTTTAGGTCTATATATTGGGTTAAAACAAACTGCTCTGAATTACATCAGATTGACTACATTGAATAGCCTGAGACAAAAACTGTCCTAGTGGCATGCTTGTGGTCACAGTAGAGCCTGAGATAAATCTTTAAAGCCTATCCTTTGTCCTATCTACATTGTATATAACATGAATTGTTATGATGTAGTTTTAGATTGTTGCATTAAATGTGTAATAAATAATACTTGACAAATTCCAATGATTTGAGAGGTAGTATGATTTATTAACATTTGTAATTCAAGATTTTAAGGTCTTTGGGATCAAGGGCCCCACAGGAGAAGTTTTATTTTTTCTAACGGACAGAATGGAAAAAGAAAAATATTTTAGATTATCATTAGTTTTTAATTGTTCCCCTCCCCTTAGGTATATGTTCATTTAAAAAAAAATCCCAAATTGTATGGTTTCTTCTCACTGAAGCTATAAGAACCCTACATGGAATTTTCCCCTAAATACTTAAAGCCTATCCATTATTCTGTTTATAGTACTGCTACCTTATTAATGGCATATACATATTTTATAACATTTTATGCAGAAATGATTTTACTCTCAAAAATATTATCAGGAAAAAGTAGAAATTGGTTTTCATTTCCTGTTCAGGGTAAGCAGCTTATTTTATTGCGATGGTTTTCTTGATGTAATGGCAATAGGCTACGTCCATAAAATTGTATTTTTTTCGTTTGTTTCAGAACCCTGTCAAGAAAATTCCAGACTCTCATGAAATTACACTCCAGCACGGGACCAAAACTGTAAGTGATAACTCCTAGACTTTTTATATCCTTATGGATTTCTCCAGAATTTTTGAACCACTTATGACAAATGAGATAAATTATATATTTGGTTGCAACAGCCATAAAACCTAAAATGAAATACAGTAGGAAAAGGTAAGTAACCTCTGTCCAACTGGGCAGCCACCAGTGCCAATACAAAGCTCCTTTCTGGACTCTGCAGCTATGAAGATAAGTAACAAAAGGCCTGATATTTGGAGGTGAAGATGGAGGTCATAAAGATTGATGGGTGCGAAATACCTTTTTTTTTTTTTTTTTAAATAAAAAAAGAAAGTCCTCAAGTGTCTTGGAGTGGTAGCTGCTGATATTTGTAGTTTGGGGCTGCGGGTAAATCCTTAACTGGAAAACTGGATCACAAGAGCAGAATCCTGTTGGGAAGTAATTTAAGGTCCTCAGATCAACTGTTTTCTTTCCAAAAGGATTAGGAAAAAAGCAAATGACAGGAAGTCCATGTCAGAACCCATTGAAGTCTTGATGTTCATGTGGGTCATTTAGGACTCCAGAAGAATTCAAATTTTCTGCCCTGAGATTAAAGCAAAAATTAGGGGTAGTATCAAAAATTTAACTGATGGGACAATCCAAGTCCCAGTAATGATGTCCTTTTGCACATTTATCATATCATTCACAAGAGAACCCTCTTGAGTGAACCTTAGGACATGTGCAGTTTTTTACCTTTCAAGATGTGCAGTGAATGAAGCAAGGGGCTCGCTTTCTCCTGCAGACTTCCTACAGATTCTTCCCCTCAAGGAGGATGACTATTTTGCCAAATTTCATCTTTTTCCTCAGTTTAATACAGGAGCTGTAATACTAATGCTAATACAAACGTAACATTAGTGGCTAATAACCACTAACCACTAAAGTGTGTGAATGCTGTCTCAAGAGAGAAAAATCCTTGAGCTAGAATAACTTCCCAACCAACATGGTTAGAGTGGTCCTGCTTGTAGGGCAGACTGTCTTTCACTAGGTTTTCTTGGTGGAGCTGCATAAGCAGTTTGTGATTTCTTTGACTGTTCACAGCAGGATGCTGTGGCACCAAACTTTCCAATTTTTAATACCCATGTAAACCTATAGCATTTCTTCCAGTTCTAACGTATCTCTGGTAGAGGAGCTGTTGAATACCTGGGATTTGAGTGAAGTACCAGTAGGACTTCAATGAAAATAGTAATCCCTGCTGTATACTTTTTCTGTATGTGTAAATGATAATGCTTAAACATTTTTGAATTTTTAAGTGTGTGTATGTATGAATTTATTGTATAAAAATGTCAGGGTTTAACGTGGGTTTTTACACTCATCACTGAAATGATTTTTTTTCATACAGCAGCAGTTAAACATGGTATTTAAATTGCTGGTGCAATAAAACCTTCATGATACCAGATCAGGAATGTCTTTCTTGTCTGGGATAGCTCAGTTTCATCAATGACTGTAAACATGATAATATTCAGACTGTGTTATTTCAGTAATAAAGCATGTTCCTTTTTTATCCCCAAAATTCATTTTTAGTGCATTCTTACTTTGTATTAAATACAAAAATATTACAGCATAATAAATCAGAGCAAATCAGATGGGCCCTACTCCGAAATTCAGGAAAGCATGATCCAGCATCTTAAAAAAACCTAAGTTCTGATCCCGGCTCTGCCACTTATTTGGTATGTGACCTTGGAAAAGTCCCCTAATCAATCTATCTCTCTACCTATGTGTAAAATGTGAATAATTACGCTTATCCAAGTTTTGTAGAATATTTTGACATCTGTGGGTAGAAAGCTGTGTAGAAATGTTTCAGCTGTGAGCTCTTTGGGGTAGGGGCTGTGTTCTTGTGTGTGTGGAAGGTACTTAGCATATTATAAATAACTCTTTTTTCCGTGTCACGGACACATACGTTTCTCATCTGCTTTCCTCCTGTAATCCCTTCATTTGCTCCAGTGACCCCATCCTATCTCATCTCCTGACCTCTATTATGCCCACTTTCATCCCCTTTCTCACTCTTCATCTAAACACCTGACTTTGCTCTGGCTCCTCTCCTCACAATACAAGTGTACTTTAGTATCTTCCATTTTAAAGAAACCCATCCCTGACTCCACTTGCCTTTCCAACTACTGCCTCGTCTTCCATCTCCCTTTCATTTCTAGGATTATAGAACATGCTGTCTACAAAAGCTGTCTGGGTTAGAGTTAGGCTCTCTAATGACCTTTTCCTAGCCAAATCTCAAAACCAGTATTCCATCCTCATCCTCCTTGACCAGTCAGCTGCCTTTGACCATACTCTTCTTGAAGTCTTGCCCTCCCTTTGCTCTGTCCTCTCCTGGTACTCCTCCTACCTCTCTAATTACTCCTGCAGCGTGTCCTTCAGAGGATCCTTCTCCCTCTCTCCCCCCAACTTTCTGTAGGGTCTCCATAGGTCTTTGTCTTTGGTCCCTATCTCTTCTCCCACACACCTAATCTCTGGGTAATCTCATCTGCAAACAGAAATTCAACTACAATCTCTGTGCTGATGACTCACAGATCTGCCTCTTTACTCCCAACCTATCTCCTTTTGTTCAAACTAAAATCTTGGCTGTCTCTCTGACATCCCCTCGTGGATGTCTAGCTATCAGCTCAAACTCAGCATGGTCTAAACCAGCATTTCCCAAATGCAGCCATCGTGGCTGCATGTGGCCACCAGGAGCTTTTCTTGCAGCCACAGCCTCCTGAGTGGTGATGGGTGGTGGTGGGGTGGGCAAAGTAGCAGCCCCTCCTCAGGGGCCACCAGCAGTGCTTGGAGCCTGCCCCCCTCGGAGAGAGACAAGCTGGAGGATCAGGTAGCCAGTGAGTTCCCCACCTTCCGGGGAGCAGTGGGATTGGGCTTCAGCCCTGGAGTGGCTGGTAGCAGGCTCCAGCCATGGGGCTTATATCTCCATCCCCAGGCCCTGTCCCCTGAGTGTGGGGCTTTGGGTTCCATTCCCTGATTGCATGGTGGTGGGCTCTGGTCCTGAGCTCACCCCTCACCCATCATCCCTGGCCTCCACTGCCTCTCCCAGTGCCCCATCGCCCCAGGCCACTGCTGCCTCTGTACCCACCTCCCCACCAGGGCTTAATTTGTCCCCGGGCTTGCCGGGGCTGATTAAGTCTGCTATGAAAAGTGATATTTGTATGTTTGTTAGTATCATTTTTCGCAGCACACTTAGTAGCCAGTTCTGGTGTCCCTGATGTGGTGGTTGGATCCAAACTCAGTGTTGACCGGGGTACCCTTCGCAACCCCATGGCCCACAATGACTTTGCTATCAGAAGCATCGGATTTGGGGTGGGGTGCCCACATTGGCCACCTCAAGACCTAATGTCTCCGGTCGCAGACAGAGCTATCACCTACATATAAATGTAACATAACTCAGGGCAATATGGTTGGCCTGCGTGGTGTTCCTCCCACAACTCTCAGGCAAGTCAGTACAGGTCTTGATGGACAACACAGAGTCCATGTTCTATGTCAACAAGCAAGGAGGAGCTCGCTCCCCAGCCCTTTGCCAAGAAAACCTCAGGGAGTTCTGTGTGGAGCATTCCATTCACCTGGAAGCATCGTGTCTTCCTGGGGTCTGGAATGTATTAGTGGATCGCCTCAGGAGGTCCTTTTCCTCTCACCATGAGTGGTCTCTCCACCCTGAAGTTGCCAGCGTCATCTTCCAGAGGTGGGGAACTCCCCAGGTGGACCTGTTCACCTCTGCAAAGAACAGGAAATGCCATAGTTTTTGTTCAAGGCTTGGACAAGGCAAGAGTTCCCTGTCCGATGCCTCCCTGCTCTCATGGAAGGATGACCTGCTGTACACCTTCCCTCCGATTCCCCTGAAGATCAAAAAGAACAAGGCAAGTGTTATCATGATCACCCTAGCATGGTCGCGTCAACATTGCACTACTAGATCTCGCAGTGGCAGCCCCGTGAATGTTCCCTTAGGCCGGACCTAACCTCGCAAGATTGCAGACAGCTTCTTCTCCTGAACCTCATCTCATGACTGCTGCATGGTTAAATCCGGACGCACGGCCCTGTTCGGAAAAAGTCCAGTAGATCTTGCTAGGTAGAAGGAAACCCTCTACTAGAGCTACCTACCAGGCCAAGGGTGGAAGCACTTGTCTTGCTGAGCAGCCAAGCCAAGCCAAGCCTTTGCCCAACTCAAGCTTCTCTGCAGTCCATCTTAGACTATTTACTTGGTCTGAAGCACCAAGACCTATCGTTATCATTGCTCCAGGTCCACTTGGCAGCAATCTCAGCATTCCACCCTCTGATCAAAGGCACATGGATCTTTGCCCATGAGATGACAAGGATAATGGAAAGTTCACAACCCAATTCCACCATGGGATTTAAACCTGGTCTTATCCAGACTCACTGGCTTCCCTTTCGAGCTCATGGCATGTTACTCCCTGCTTATCCTCTCATGGAAGGTTGCCTTCCTAGTGCCAATTATTTCCGCCAGAAGAGTTTCAGAACTTCAAGCCTTGACTTCAGATCCTCCTTACATTGTCTTCTACAAAGATAAGGTCCAGCTGTGCTCTCACTCAGCCTTCCAGCCTAAGGTGATGTCACAGTTTCATATCAACTGGGACATCTTTTGCCCATCGGCTTTCTGAAGCTGCACAGGATGGACAAAGAGAGCTGTCTGTATTCTTTGGATGGTAGAAGGGCCCTGGTCTTTTATATCGACAGGACTACACCCTTCTGCAAATCAACGCAGCGTTTTGTGGCTGTGGCGGATAGAATGAAAGGGCACACTGTGTTGTCCCAGAGGATATCGCCCTGTATCACAGCCTGCATCTGGGCTTGTTATGAGCAGGCAAAGGTGCCACCCTCAGCTGTCATAAAGGCCCATTCTGCAAGCGCGCAAGCATTCTCAGCAGCGTTCCTCAAGCAAATACCGATTCAGGACATCTGCAGGGCTGCAACATGGTCGTCAATTCATACCTTTGTGGCCCACTGTGCCATTACCCAACAGGTCCGAGATGATGCCAATTTCAGAAGAGCTATGTTGCAAGCAGCACATCTGTAACTCCTGGCCCACCTGCAAGGGCACTGTTTGTGAGTCACCTGACATGGAATGGACATGAGCAAGTGCTCAAAGAAGAAAAGACAGTTACCAGCTTTCCATAACTCTTGTCCTTCGAGATGTGTTGCTCATGTCCATTCCATGACCCACCTTCCTACCTTGCTGTTAGAGTTGACGGCAAGAAGGAACTGGAATGGCATGGGGCCGGCTGGCGCATGAATATGGGCCTCTAGGGGGCACTAGAGCCAGCCCTCCGGATATTACTGGGGAGAAAAATCTCTGGCAACTGCGCACACGGCGCGCACACACCTTACATTGAATGGACATAAGCAACATATCTCGAAGAACAACAGTTACGGAAAGTTAGTAACCATCTTTTGAAAACTTTTGAAAGAACAACCATAACTTTTTGTTCAGAATTATGAACATTTCAGTGTTATAAAGAATCTCCATTTCCAAGGTGTTTGTAACTCTGAGATTCCTACTCTACTGTAATGGGGAACAAATATTTGATAAAGGGCTTTTCAATCTAGTTGAGAAAGGTATAGCATGATCCAATAGCTGGAAGTTGAAGCTAGACAAAGTCAGACTGGAAATAAGGCATACATTTTTAACAGTGAGAATAATTAACTGTTGGAACAGTTTACCGAGGGCCATGTAGATTTTCCATCACTGGCAATTTTTAAAATCAAGATTCGATGTTTTTCCATAAAATATGCCCTAGGAATTATTTTGGGGAAATTCTTTGGGGTGTGTTGTACAGGAGTCCAGACTGGATGATCACAATGGTCTCTTCTCATGTTGGACTCTGAATCTATGATTCTGTGATATGAATAATAATACTGAAAACCAAATAATTATTATTTTAAGTCCTTATGGAAAGTTCGTAAACAACTTCATAGAGAGAATTCTAATGGCGTGCTATAGAAATTACTCTAAATCTATGTAATGTAATAGAGAATAGATTTTCCATGTCCTTTTTTAAACATTCTGTAGAAGGTATAAAACCTATTAAATTCTACGTAAAACACTTAAAGGTTCATTTTCTTTCAGTTCTGTAGGACTCTTCCATACGTTTGAAATTAAACACTAGGTTACCAATCTTTCCATAAGTCGACTGTCATATTTATATACCACAGGAGCCTATTTCTTAACCTTACATCCACTACCCTTGAGCTGTATTATATATGGTGGAGCGGAGATAAGGCCTGAACAAACAGTCTAATGTTTACCTGTTTGTTTCCTCCTTAGTAATCGTAGTAACATGGTATATAGAACTGGGAAATCTGGGAAATGTCTGTATTTTTTATAAATATCATATGTACCTCAGTTAATATTATTCTCTGCGAATGCATAAAGTTTAATTCAAAGAAAACAAAACCATGGCAATGAATAGACACCTGAGGTAAACAGCTTGAAAGGAGCTAAGGTAACAGTGGTTGGGCTATCAGTGGGGAAGAAACTGTCTGGTTCCATCCAGGCTAGTTTGTATTACTCTTTCCGGTGCTAAAGCCTGGGATTAAAAGGGATTCCAAACCTAAAAGACCCTTGAAAAAAGGCGGGGGGAGGAGGGGTGCTGAGTAAGCTAGAAGGACTACTACAGTGTATCCGTGGAAAGCTGACCCGCTGGCAAACACACACAGAGAGAGACACATGTTGTGAGTATGACAGGCTGACTCTCTCAACTCGGAGCTGGAGTTAGCTGGTCTGGGGAACTTACCAAGGTGTAAGTATTACCTGTGAGTGTGGGCCTTTTATTGTGTTACCCTTTGCCCTACATGCTTTGTTCCTTTTGAGGAATAAATAAATAATGCTTTATTTTGAAGATTCTGTTTCTCTTTCACTGCAAATTTATAGTCTCAGGATCCCAGAGGGAAACTCATACAGATGCCAGAACAGTGTTGGACCTGTGTTGTTAATGCCTTGGGAGTTAGGGGACTGCAGGCAAGAAATATGGTCTAAGTGTGGTTGGACCATGTGGTGCCACCTAGAGTGAGATACAGGAAGCCAGGCTGTCACATGAGGGGTGTTCTTCAGAGCGACTAATTTGCTGTGGCATAGAGGTTTTTATAATTTCTCGTTAAGAGGAGGGGAGGTGAAAAAGGAATATCTGACTGTGTTGAAAGATATTTTGTATGTGGGGAATTTGCATAGTATGGACAGACATTTTAGAAAGTGTTTGCTTGGATTTTAAGTGCTAAAAAACTAGACATCACACTGCATTTTAAACAAAATCCTGGCAGAAAAGTTGAATGAATTAGATCTTATGCAGAATCATACATGTATAAAATGTGCCTTTCTTAATTGTTTATAACCTTTAGCAAAACTAGTTTCCTATTTTGTGTGAGGTGCTATCTACTTTTGCAGTACATGTTAGATTAAATTACCTGAGAAATGAATTATGTGTTCTGTACAACTGTTTGTATATCAACTAATCTGCTGGAACATCTGTGATAATCTAAATTGGTTCAGATCACCACTGATAAATTTCCCATTGCATTGTGCTGCTACAGGCCAACTGAATAATTGGAAAAGATTAAAAATGAAATATACACATCTTTTTGAAAAATATTGTCAAGCCTTTAAGTATTTTGAACAAATTCTCAAAATATTTTAGAACAGAACATAAAATATACCTTGTGCGCATTTGGATGCTGCTTAAATATAGATGAAAGGTATATTTTATAAGCTTGATGGTTTGCCAGGCTTTCCTAAAAACCTTATATTATTTGCATTTTAAATGAATAGATTCTTGCTCTTTCAACATCTCATCTTCTTAACAGTACTGTTTGGTGTCTGTTATAAGTTCCTTTGGAAGAAGCATTATTTTTCAGACCTGAAGTGATTCAGTTATGGCCTGCGTAAACAGTCTGAGTGCGCTTTGGGTAGTTGATTTGCTGTATATCAAAACATTTATGGAAATATTAAAATAGCTTATTTTCTGGTTTGCTTTCAGTCAATATTTTAAATATACTTTTAATTTGAACTAGGTTATATATGCTATAAAGTTTTAGTACAAATGTCTGGCATTATCAATGCTTGTCAAAAAAATAAAACAACAAAGGCACAACATTGTAGAGAACAGATTGTATTATCCATGTCCAAAGTTGTACAGTGCTTCTTCTTTAATTCAGTTTCTATATTTGTGTGACATTTTAAAATGGAAGTTGTAATTTCTAATTAAAATGTTTATTGTTGGGAATTACAGTCTGGGAAGCCTCTTAGAAACATTTTGACTACCTAAGAATGCAGCTGTCATCACTTTGAGAAGAGGTGAGATGCAGATTAGGTATATACAGTACAAATAGATTGCATCGAATGAACAAAACAGATTACTGGAAAAAGCAGTTATCCCACAGAAGGACTATCCAGTTTATTTATAATGAAATTACTCATCTACACATTCATACAGTAAAATGACAATCCTTTAAAAATGAGTAGAACTCAATAGCTTTTTTCAGGACATAGTCAATAGAGTTTCATTTATTAAATGTATTTCATCTAAACTTAAATATCCCATCTGTATCTCTTCAATCTAATGATCTTAGGCTGATGATGACTGTATTCCTGTGCAGCTGAAATGAATCAGAAAAGATTTCCCAAGCTAAAGAGTCTTTCCAGAAACCTGATTAATTTTCCAGTTGCCTTGCTTGTATAGAGTAATAGGAGTTACTTTTTCCCAATGAAACTGCAGAGATAAATTTTCTCCTGACAGCTTTGACACTAGGTGAGCATGGGAAAAAGAACATAAAGAGATGTTCTGAACATCATGCTTTTTAACTTTTCAAATCACAGCTGGGACAGTATAGATAGTAATTGTAGCAGAGAAGCCCATTTTAGAATATTAACTGAATGCATGGTTAATATGGGGTTTGTCCACAGGCTCTACAGTCTACAAATCCTAAACAAGGTGAATGGTGTACAAAGATATTTAAATTATTAAATAGTTAGCTTTTCCAGAAATGGGAAATCATTAAGTGGTCACATTCTGTTTATCATTGTCCTAAATGTGAAATTCATCCTAGTGGACAGGGCCTGAGGATTACGTGGTGCCTGGGACCTTTTGATGGTCCCTTGTACAGTGATACATTTAAACAGTTTAGGATAGAAAATGAAGAAAAATGCTGTATTCAATTGAAACTCCATGGGGAATTTAGGTAAGCAGGATGTAATAGCCAAATTTCAGTTTGTGTAGAGACCCTGGGCATAAATATCTGCTCTTGTGAAAAATGTAATGGGTTATCAGGGTTTTTTTTTTTATATCTCACCTGAAAGATGGCACTTCCAGCAGCAGTGCACTCCTAAAATGATGCTGGGTGATTGGATTAGTACTGACTCAGAAGAAAGGAAGTTGCTTGATTAATCACTATCATCACTTCCTACACAACTTGGATTTTTCTGGTAGGTCTCAGGATGGAATCCTGGACATGTATAATGGTAACCAAAGATGCTGGTGACTTTGACATATATCACTTTAGGAGATGCCTGCTTTTACATTTTAAAAAATCTGGAAATCTCACCACAGGTTTCTATGCTTTTGCTACCAGAAGAAATATTTACAGCTCCATATACATACTTCCCTATGAACTCTCCACTACTCCCACAGAATTTACAGAAAAACATATACACCTCTACCCCGATATAACGCTGTCCTCAGGAGCCAAAAAATTTTACCGCGTTATAGGTGAAACCGTGTTATATCGAACTTGCTTTGATCCACTGGAGTGCGCAGCCCCGTCCCCCCGGAGCGCTGCTTTACCGCATTATATCCGAATTCATGTTATATCGGGTCGCATTATATCGAGGTAGAGGTGTATGTAGTTAGAGCCTTCCACCACTGGAAGGGAATTCATGTATTACCTTTTCTTGATATCTTGTTAGCAAGGGGTTTGTTCCTGCAGAAG
The DNA here is from genome assembly GCF_002925995.2 of Terrapene triunguis. Taxonomy (NCBI): domain Eukaryota; kingdom Metazoa; phylum Chordata; order Testudines; family Emydidae; genus Terrapene; species Terrapene triunguis. Next base: position 19,399,862 of record NW_020664420.1, read on the forward strand.
GTCATGGTTCCTCTTGACCGTAAAGCTTCTAGTGCTTCTACTAAAATTTCCAGATCTTCTTCATTAAAGCCCTGTCCTTCATCCCATTCCTGAAACCTACTGCTTGGCTGCTGAACAGCAGGCATTACTAGAATATGTCGATCTCTACCCTTCTGTAAACATGTTTCCAATAGGCACTACTTTGCTGTATGGAAACGATATGGCCATTGACACTCTGTCTCACTTCTTCAGAGTTCACCCTTAAGCACTGGCAAGAGCTCTTGGATGCCAGAAAACAATCTAAATTAATATCTCTCCTGCACTTAGATTTTCCTTAGGGTAGGTTAAGTTACAGAATCTTCCCAAGGTCTTAGAGTGCTCTTTCTGAAGTCTAAAACTTGTTCTTCAAGCCCTCATGGCTCATCTCTTCAAGTCACTTCATTTCCTCTTGCTTAGGGTAGTCTTCCTTGTGGCAAAAAGGCTTCTGATCTGGGTGCTTTACTGATTATGTATTTGAGGAAGAAAAGGTAATCCATGGCATAGCCCAGAACTTTTCCCCCAATGCTAATACCATCTACGCTGGGTTGAAATTCTTCCCTCATTCTGCCTTAACCTGAAGCACCTGAAAGAGATTAAATGGTGTACTTTGGACCTAACACATGAAATTTCACCTCTTACTTGCTAATTTCCATTCTTAGGGGAACCCTGTCCAACCCTAACCCCCTCAAATTGGATTTAATTTGCAGTAACCCAATTTTTTCATCATTTCTCAGATTTCTTATTTCTTCTGTTTACTGAGTTAGCTGTTCATACCTTTATAGGAGACCTTATTCTGGAGAGTTGAGTTCAGGAGCGGCGCCAGGGTTTTTGGCGCCCTAGGCGGGGCTCCTTCCGCGCTCCCGGTCGTCGTCGGCAATTCTGCGGCGGGGGGGGGGGGGTGGTCCTTCCGCGCTCCCGGTCTTCGGGGCACTTCGGCGGCGGGTCCCGGAGCGAGTGAAGGACCCGCCGCAGAATTGCCGCCTAAGACCCGGAGCGCGGAAGGACCCCCTGCCGCCAAATTGCCGTCGAGGGTGGCAAAATGCTGCCCCCCCAAATCCTGGTGCCCTAGGCGACCGCCTAGGTCGCCTACATGGAAGCACCGGCCCTGGTTGAGTTGGTGGACAAGGCTTAATGTCTTACTTGACTGACAGTTTTGCTTCTACCACAATGTCAGTTCATTTCCTCTCACTAAGGATTTTAGACAGACTTTCTGTGAGAATAAAAATTAGGGAGTCATACGTAAAATTTTTCTATTTTTTTTCTTTGTTTGAAAACACAATTTATTGCACTGAAGACACTTAGAGGCAGAAAATATTACCTAAGTAGTCCTTTCCCATAGAAGCAATTTCTATAGTTGCTGCAAGGATGTTGCAATTCACTACTATTGATGCCATAATTCATGATTATGAAGAAAGGGAGTATGATCCATGTGATTGCCTGTGGAAGGGGAGATATCCATGAGACACTTTCTATTAATGTCCTCCATATTATGAAAAGTTTGACAACTCTTGGTGTGTAATTATTTAATTACACATTAATTGCAGTTTTAAACATCTGTCATAATTTTGTAGACTATTTCATTATAATGAAATGCTGCATTTCACTGAAACTTGAGGGCAATAATTTATACTGAGGTGTTAGAAATGTTCATTTTGTAAGTGTTTTAATTATAGCAATGAACTATTGATTTTGCTACTAGCATGATACCTTTCCAGTAAATTTTCAAGTTTTTTGAGTTGTTACTTCTCCATGATGGCTTTCTTCTCTTGGTATATGCATCATCTAGTCTTAATAATGCTTTTTTAATTAGCTCTCTACAGTTTTCATTGTCATTTGCTGAGTATCTAACTAGAAATATTAGTATTCCTGGTATGGGTAATGGAAAAGGAAATTACATTTCTTCAGTAAGAGAAATGAAAACAACTACATTCAGAAAAAAAATAATTTGCCCCAAACAAATGGAAATAAAATTAAATAATATTTTGTTAATTAACTTTTCTTCCTGAAATGATGCCATCAGAAGGGGTGATTTTTATTTCCCTTTACATAATTCAGACTTCACACAGAAGGTGATAGAAATTCTCCAAAAAATGGAACTACGTGTCTGACATGTGGAAAGAACAAATTAAAGCAATGACTGTGAAATATGGCTGTGTGAGACTAGTACCATTTTGTGCACTGGTTACAGTTTTAAAAAAGAGTACAAAGAGGAAGATCAGACTACCTCTGAATTATCTTCATTGAATTGTTTTTGGTCTGTCTGTCCGTAGGTATCTGCTTTGGGTTTGGATCCCTCAGGTGCCCGTTTGGTAACTGGAGGCTATGACTATGATGTTCGGCTTTGGGACTTCGCTGGAATGGATGCATCTCTTCAAGCTTTTCGATCACTTCAGCCTTGTGAATGGTATGTGTTGAGACTATCTTTCTGACTTAACAGCCCCTGTATTACAGCTTCTAGCTACAATACACTGTAAGTTGCAAGATGATTCTGTTGGAAAGGTTTTACTATCCCCTAATATTTCTGCATTAGACAAAATGTGGATAGAGATAGTTACATGCTGCCTGTATTTCACACTTTGTTTGAAAGACATGCATATTTTCTCTTGAGCTGGCTCAGCAAACTGTACTATTCAAATATTTTGCACAGCAAACATAGGTATCAGCTAAGCTAATTATAGGATAAATCTCTCAAGACTAATGCAAATGTAGTTTTTTTATTATATGCGGCAGGTTGATAGAATGTGCCCTGTCCCCCACCCCTCCTACTCGTAGAAAGCTAGCTAATAAAGAAAGAAAACGATTGATGGTAGTCTCATGTAGGGGCTTTAGTAGGAATAGGGCTTCTATAATTACTAGTATTTTTTTGAGGAGAGCATCATCAGAGCCTTCAGCCCCAAAACCTGAGTCCTGCAAGCGCAAGTCAGCTGCCCTGGGCCAGCCATGGGTTCTTCTTCAAGTGCTTGTTCATGTCAATCCAATCAGGTGTGTGTGTGTGCGCGCCGCGTGCATGACAGCCGGAAGATTTTTCTCCTAGTTGTATCTGTAGGGTTGGCCTGGGCACCTTCTGGAGTTCCGCCTTCATGGTGTCCAATACAGGGCCCAGCCGACCCTCTCCCCTCTCCCCCGTAGTTCCTTCTTACCGCCAGTGATGGCTAGTTGGAACTTCCGTCGCTCTTGCTTCTGCAAGTGCCTTTAGTAGTGACCCATCATGATTTGTATATAGTTAGTTAGTTTTTCGTAATAGTAGTAGTAGTAGTTGTTTCTCTAAGTTTCCGTTACAGGGGTGCCCTCCCCTCCCCCCAGTTTCTCCCCCGATACCAGGGCATGCCTCGGTCCCTGGGGTTCAAATCTTGTGAAGACTGCGGCAAACTTATGCTGAAGAGTGACCCACACACTTCTTGCTTGAAGTGCCTTGGCGAGAGTCACCAAAAGGACAAGTGCCGCATTTGTAAAGGGTTTCGGCTGAGGACCCTTAAGGATCGTGAGCAGATACTCAGAATTATCCTCATGGAGGCATCCCTTCGCCTACAGTCCGACAAGCATGCGCCGAGCACCTCCTCTTCAATGCGCAGCGCACTGGCGCCAAGAAAGGAGGCCAAGGACTCCTGGCACCGAACAGATTTAAAATTTTATTAGAAAATGTTTAAAAATAGATGATACAGAGTGTTGAATCTTCAGTTATTAGTCATCGGGGGTAACATACAAGTATAGGGGGATGTTAGTATTTTGATATTGGATAGCGCATAACACATACAGTCTGCAGTATCCCCAATGGGGGGGTATAAGGTGGATGAATCAAGGTACAGTCAGCAAGCAGTGAGGGTACATCACTCATACAAGAATTACAGGCAATCATAGGTATAAATAAGCGGGCCGGGTAATGAGGATAAGATGACCCTCATATGGTGGAGTTCAGTTCGGTTTGGTGGGTTCAGGGTTCAGGGGATAAGGTCCAACAGAGGAAGTCTTCAGATCCCTTCCTCATTGTGGGTGCGCGAAGTCACGCCGGCTCTCTCTCGGTATTGGCGGTGGCCGGTGATGTGCTCTGTATAAATGTCTTGGGACCATCGGATAGTGTCCGAGACCATTAGACGTTGCATGAGCCGCGCGTAGCGACGGCCTACCCTGCAGGTACTCAGTACGCGCTCGTTACAGGGGTCCCAGGCACCCAGGGCCCCAACGATCAGAGCGTTGGTGTACACCTCATAGCTCCTTGTCCGCAGGGTGTCAGCCAGGGGAGCGTACTTTTCGAGTTTGCGGGCTCGAGCTTCGCGGAAGGCTGGGGTCCTATTCTCGAACGGGATTGTCACGTTGACGAGGATGATCTTTTTTCGAACCTCGTCCGCGACGACGATGTCCGGGCACAGCGGGCTGTCGGTGTCGGGGACGGCGCGGTTGATGGCAATCTCTCCCAGGCGCGGGTTGATGGCCTTCACTAGGCGGTCCTGGACGGCGTTGTGGCGCAGCTGCCAGGCACAGGCGTGGGGCTTGCAGCTGCACAGAACGTGGGGCAGGGGCTCGGTGACGTACCCGCACTTCCTGCAGCGCTTGTCCTGGTTCCCGTGACGGACAGCTCCATTGAGAGGGATGCAATTCAGCCGGGCGCGGTGTATGAACTGCCAGTCGGCGAATCGGGTGAAGCTGCCCATGGGGAGAAAGTGGTTGCTGGAGTCCCACTTGCTGGTCACCTCGAAGGCCTTACCCTGGTCTGGCTTTTTCCGCAGGGTGTCCACGTAGCGCGCGTGGACAGTGGCCTTCAGAGACCTCTCCAGCGCTCCTCTGGCTCCGGGGGTGACGATGGTGTTGCTGTCCGTCCCGATCCGCGGCACCAGCTCTCCCAGCTCCTGCCGTTCCTCGCTCCACTCCCAGCGGCAGCCCAGTTGTTTTCCCAGTCGTCGCGTGGCTTTGCAGGCACGGGACCACAGTGAGGCGATGTCGCCCCCGTCCCGGGCGAACTCGCCGTCCAGGGAGCCGCTCAAGAAGGTGGCTATATCTCGGTCGGAGGGAGCTCTGCCGATTCGCTTCGCGATGACGGCACGGAGGGCAGTCATCGCAACGTTCTTCACCTTGGCGTCCGGGCACGTCAGGAGGCGGAAGGCGTGCGTGATGACCGCGATGTCGCACAGGTCGCCCATGCGGGGGATGTTGGCACCGCCGTGCCTGTGCGCGATGTACACGAGCTCGTTGCTGGCTCTCTGGGGCAGGGACAGCCACCTCTTGACCAGTTGCCGGATGGTGTTGTCCGCCTTATTGAGGGGCACCTTCGCCACGGTGGATCCTCTCAAGACAAAGGCGATGTGGGGGATCAGGAAGGTGTTGAGGGTGTTGATTTTCTGCCATGGAGCCAGCAGGGATGCGTCGATCATGACGGCGTTTTGCAGGATCTCCCGGATGGTGTCCTCGGGGGTCTGCCGGATGCGGAAGCCCATCGGCGTGCGAGGTGCTGGTACGCCTGCCCCTCCACCAGGGGAACGACGGACTCGCCTGGATAAGGAACTCCGTCGTCAACACCGAGTCCTTCTTGGTCCAGTCGATGTGGAGGGACGCGCACTTCTTGGCGTTGAAGCGGAGTCCCGTCCAGTCTGTGGCTCTCCCGATGGTGTCAAGCATGCTCTGGAGCCTCTCAGGGTCATCCGCGATCAGGACCAGGTCGTCCGCGTAGGCCAAGACACTCATCCTCTTGTAGAGCGGAGGTTTCTTGACAGCTGGGGGATAGCAGGGGGATCCCTTGACAGTTGCAGCTGCTGGGGAGTGGTAGGGGGGTCTCTCGACGGCTGGAAGAGCAGGAGAGTGGGGGGGCAGCAGTTGGAGCAGCAGGAGGGTGGCGGGGGGGTCCCCCAGCGGCTGGGGAGTCCCTGGGGAGTCCCTGGGCAGCTGAAGCATCTGGTGACCGGCGGGCAGGTCTCTCGGCATCTGGAGCGGCTCACATGTGGAGGAGCCGTCCCCCGGTGACAGGCGGTGGGAGAATCCCTCTGTGGCTGGGGTGCAGCGGGGGCATCTCTCCGTATCTGGAGCGGCTGGCACGTGGCGGGGCAGTCTCCCGGCGGCTGGAGCTGCTGGTGAGCGGCGGGCCGGAGTTTTGCCCGCTGAAGCGCAGCAGGAAGCTCCCCAGGCATCATGAGCGGCGGCGGCTGGGGCGCGGGGCAGGAATCCCCTGGCGGTTCGAACAGCAGCGGCTGGGGCACGTGGCGGGGGTCCCCAGGCTGCATAAGCGGCGGCGGCTGGGGGGCGGGGCAGGAATCCCCCAGCGGCTCGGGTAGCAGCGGCTGGGGCACGTGGCGGGGACCCCCAGGCTGCATAAGCAGCGGCGGCTGGGGTGCGTGGCGGGAATCTCCCGGTGGCATGGGCGGCGGCGGCGGCTGGGGCGTGGGGGGGCAGCCCCCCGGCCGCATGAGTGGTGGCGGAGCCGCAGGAGAGTCTTTTCGTGGGGGTAGGTGTTGGGGATTAGCGGGGCAGTTACCTGGCGCCAGGAGCAACAGCTGGGTAGCGATGGGTTTCTCTGGTGGCTGGGACACGTGGAGGCAGACTCCCGGCGGTAGGAGCAGCAGCTGGGTGGCAGTAGGTTTCTCAGGCGGCAGGGGCGTGAGGGGGCAGTCTCTCAGCGGCTGCAGCTGCTGGCGATCAGCCGGCGATTCTTCCCGCGGCAGGAGCATGGTGGGGCAGACTCCCAGTGGCTGCAGCTGCTGGTGATAGCTGGAGATTCCTCCGGTGGCTGCAGCTGCTGGCGATCAGCTGGAGATTCCTCCGGCGGCAGGAGCACGGCGGGGCAACCCCTCGGCAGCTGGAGAGCGGGGTGTATGTTCCTCCTGTTATACCAATAGAATAAAAACCAGCAGGATCTTATTAAGAGGGATAAGGCAAAGATGCCACATTTATTGTAAATATACTGATAAAGTAAAAGATAAAAGTAAACAACGTTGTTTGACTACTTATTTCTTATACACACACACATACAGAGAGAGAGAGAGAGAGAGATTCATTCACACAATCATTCATTCAAGTTCTGTATAGGTGTTATAGTTACCAGCCTAGAAGTTGCTCATGCCAAGTTACTGGCCAGGTATCTTGGTCATGAGGATGGAGCCGAGTCTGTGTCAGGTGCACCTGATGCTCCTGGAGGCTGGCAGCAGAACCAGAGACTCAAAGTCTTCTGTCTTTAGAGTCCATTCTTATAGGAATTAATTCCTATGTTAGTCTATGGGAACTGTTTCATTCTGCTGTTGCTGACTCAATTAGCAGATGGCACATTCTTGTCCAAAGTGGCACATTCCTGGTGGCTCCATACTGTCCAAAGTTTGTGTTTCTCATCCTTCCAGGTGATGGGGTGGATCCCAGTTTACCCTCGGGGGTTGTCTGGTGGTCCTACTTGACACCTTCTTCGGCCGATGGATACTCCCTTTCTAGGCTGGCACCTCCCTAACCATTTATGTACATCAAGCATTCATTAACATACATTCCATATCTTAACCATATTTTAATTTACTGTCTCCACCACTTTCGGGGTGTGTGCTAATTCCTTTGAGACTCCCGGCCCTTTAATCACAGAGGGTGGGGGTCTGTCCTAGGAGCCACTGAATGAAGTGAAAGTCACTTAACAGCTTATAGTGTTTGTTTACATTGTATCAATTACTTCAAGAACAAAGTCAATTAACTTGTTTGTAAGTTTTACATAGTAACAAAGTATCTTTCACAGGATAGATATAATCAATGGTTTCTACAGACAGTAGCTTACAAGTTTTAACAGAGGACCCAAGAGATTTTTGTACTTGGTGAAACTGTTGGATTTTAAAGTGTGGGGGCCAAATTATGAGGGGGTCACTGTCACTTGGGGGAATCACTGTTAGTACCTTCTTTTATATGCCTACACTCCTCTCGGTGATGTCTTGGCAGGCTGGTCTCAGGATGTGGGAGCTTTCTGCGGCAGCATCTCGGGGGGATCCTTCCTGTTCTCGCTCTTCCCCCTGGATCTGCTGGTTCGCCATGTCTGTGAGACCCCGGGGGTCTGTTTTGGGGTGGTGGTCCGAAGAGTTCTCCGGGGGGGACTAGGGGCAACGGCTGGGAGCCTGTGCAGAGCAGTAGGACATGCTGGGACAGCGGTTGGCATCTTGGGCTGTGTTTTAGGAGCAGCGGGATGCATCTCAGGGCATCATTAGCTCTTTTAGAATGGCAGATACAGTGTATCAGTGTAGCAGCTTATTAAAAAGATGATTAAACTGATAAGAACAGATACTACGCTTGATCTTAGCCTGGCTGCTGCAGAAGTCACAGAGGTCACAGAAAGTCACGGAATCCATGATTTCTGTGACCTCGGTAACAGACTCGCAGCCTTAATTATACTTCATTAACATTAAACGTAACAATTTAATATGTAAGAGAATAAAATGTTAAACTTCCCAAAATAAACATAATTATTATTTTATATGTAATTTTCATTTTCCCCAAAGACAGTAATTTATTGTGTTGGGTAAGAAAGACTTTGTGAGCAAAAAGGTTTCTCCTATCTCCTTTTCACAATTGCTATCATGCGTAGGTATCCTGCCTCTTCGGAGTCTACCATGTCATCCAGTAGCTGCTTGAAGTATTAAATATGAACATGGAGGCATGCTGAACCTTCTTTGTGGCCTGAAATTTGTACTTCTGACTATAAAGAAGTATTCCGGATATATTACACTGCTCTACAGCCAAAATGCTTCTGAAATAAATGTAGTCAAACTTTACTAATTCTGGGTCACTGAGAACGAAAATGATGCGTAAAATTGTTGATTGGCTCTTGTTTTCAAGATATACTATTGGGTCAGTATATACGACCGACCCTTGACTTGGGAATAGCGGAGGATAAGTGAGTTATAAAGGGAAGGGATCTCAATTTAAACCAGAAATGACTAAAATACATCTTTGACTGGATCTATCAATAAATCTATGACTGGGTTTGGACAGTACTTGCTTTTTAGGCAAAACAATGAATGATGCAATCTGAAGCTGGTATTGCGTCATACATAATATAAATTGCATCATGTTATTCCTAGAAGTCATGGATGATGCAATCATAACGAAGCTTACATCACTCTGCTGAACAAATTGCCCTATATCAGCTCTAGAAATCATACAGTGTTGTGCTCTCTTATTTGTCAGTGTTTGATTTTGCAAAGGGACACATTTCTGTTTAGCCAAAGTGAGCAGAGATGCCCCGTACTTGTGTGAACAGTGCAGATAACTTCGGCTATGTTTGTGGTGAAGTGACTTTTGCATCACAAAAGCGCAATATAACCACTATGGTTAAGAAAGCCTATCACCTTTATTTTGGCTGCAAAATTGGAGATCAGGACAAGAGGTGGGCCCCACACATATGCTGCAACACTTGTGCAACAAATCTTCGCCAGTGGTTGAACAGGAAAAGGAAATCTATGCCTTTTGCAGTGCCAATGATTTGGAGAGAGCCAACAGATCATACCAGCAATTGTTACTTCTGCATGGTGCCTCCAGTTGGGAAAGGTGTGTCAAAGAAGAAAAAGTGGACTGTGCATTATCCAAACATTCCATCAGCTATACACCCAGTACCCCACGGAGAAGGACTGCCGGTTCCTGATGCACCAGAATCATTCTCACTTGAGTCAGACGAGGAAGAGGATGAAACTTCTGGTCCTGAACCATCAAAGTCACAGGACCCACATTTTCTCCCATCCTCCTCCTCTGAACCACACCTCATAACACAAGGTGAACTGAATGACCTTGTCAAGGATTTGGAACTACCCAAGAGTAAGGCAGAGCTGTTGGGCTCCAGACTACAGCAGTGGAATCTCCTGGCAGGTGATGTTAGGGTTTCCATGTTCCGTGACCGTCAAAAGGATCTTGTCCCATTCTTCTTCATGGAAGGTGAACTTGTAGCCTGCAACAACATCGATGGTGTGATGGCAGCCCTCAACATCGTTCACAATCCAGATGAGTGGAGACTGTTCATTGATTCATCGAAGACGAGTCTTAAAGCTGTTTTACTGCATAATGGCAATGTTTTGCCATCAATTCCAGTTGGTCATGCAGTCCATATGAAGGAAACCTATAACAACATGAAACAACTTTTGAGGTGCATAAACTATGACCAACATCAGTGGCAGCTTTGTGGCGATTTGAAGGTTGTTGCTCTCTTGCTTGGTCTGCAGACTGGATACACAAAGTACTGCTGTTTTCTCTGCGAATGGGATAGTCGTGCAAGAGATTCCCACTACATCAAGAAAGATCGGCCACTCCGACAGTCATTGGAGCCTGGGAGGAAAAGTGTTCAGCATCCACCACTTGTTGAATCAAGGAAGATTTTGTTACCACCCTTACACATCAAGCTGGGTCTGATGAAGAACTTTGTCAAGGCCATTGACAAAACACAAGCAGCTTTCAAGTACCTCCATGGAAAATTTCACAGGTTAAGTGAAGCTAAGAAAAAGGAAGGTGTCTTTGTTGGTCCTCAGATTCGTGAACTTCTTCGAGATGATGCATTTGACCATGCACTGCGTGGCAAGGAAAAGACAGCGTGGAAAGCCTTCCAGTTAGTGGCAATAAATTTTCTCGGAAACAACAAGGCAGACAACTACAGGTTGTTGGTGGAAAACCTCCTCAAGGCATACAAAAGCCTTGGTTGCAACATGTCACTAAAGATACATTTTTTGCACTCTCATCTAGATTTTTTTCCACCGAACTGCGGAGCAGTGAGCGACGAGCACGGCGAGCAATTTCACCAGGACATTGCAACAATGGAGAAACGCTATCAGGGCAAATGGAGCCCATCAATGCTTGCAGACTATTGCTGGACAGTAACAAGAGATGCTCCATTTAATGAATACAAGAGACAAGCCAAGAAGCGCCGAGTAGACACTGAATAGGACTAAACTATGTACAGAATAGTTTTTTGCCTTTTGTTTCATAATAAATTTTATTTATATAACCCTTTTGCTGATTTTTAAAGTGTTACATAAACAGGACAGGTGAAATATTATCATGTAAAGCAACCATAAACACATGAAAAGACCTAGGTTTACAATTTATGATTAAAACTCTACTATCTACACAATATACATAGACATAAAATGTAAAAACTTAAATATCTTAGAAACAGTAGCCAATCAGTTGTTTTAATTGTCTTATTTGAATTCAGCACATCAAAATACATAATAAATAGCACATTTTATCTCTGAAGCAGACGACTTCTCAAAAATTGTAGACCAGTGTTATTGTCCAATTTTTATTAAAACTCAAGGATTGTAATGAATTGGCATCAAGTCTAGATTATATAAGAGTGCATTTGAAGTGATTTTTGGCTTTTGCATCATAAAACAAATGTATAGTTTTTTGTTTTTTTTCCCAGAGATTATTTGTATACAAAACTTATGCTTATTTTAAGTTGCTGTTAGGAGAATTAAATACAGTTACTGTTAATAACTAACCTTGAGCGAGCGGATTTGCAATGGGGAAGAGGGTCAGATATGTGTTGCCACAGAAGGGCATTGCCCCATGAACCATAAAATGCTAAATTAGTAAGTGACAGATTGCTTTCATGAGTTTTCAGCAAAACCTGAATTGTGCATTAATTTCAGTGATTTACTCAGCTTCTTTTAAAAATAGGAGAAAAAATTACATTGGAGTTGAACCAAAAGTATATTCTCCTTTATCTGAAGGAGGAAACACCATAGAATATGAATACTTATTGCTTGAAAAATTTACCACAAGCTTAATAACCAGAGGAATATACCTAGTTCCCAGAGGCTGCAATGAAAGATTTTTATGAGGGGAGGAGGCAAGAGCAGAGGGTAGGGGGACAGCTCCCTATTGAGAAACCCAGTCCCCAGTTGCTAGGGAGGGTGTTAGGAGTTTTGGAATCATAATCTATTTTTTGTCAAATGCTGAGCTAAGAAGATACTGAAACGTTAAGAATAGATATAGGCGTCTCCACGTGGCAACTAATTGTTGTCTCATTAATGGAGTCCTTCCCACCACCAACTTGGAGTTTATTCTGGCCACGCTCTTGGAATTGCTCTTTCTAAGTAGCAAGTATTCATGACTTGTTTTACAGATCAGCTTTATTCTGCCATGTAAATTTGATTCAGGATTTTGTATTGGGCACTGCAGGAATCTATGTACCTTAGGAAGAAATAGTCTTGCCAAAATAGAAAATCAAATATAAAACTTCAAGCAATTTGGAGCTTATTTCTTAAGTCACATATCCTTGACCTTGCATTTTTGTCAGCAGTAAATTAATATAACAGTACAGATAATTTCTGTTTTACTTTAATGGTTAATATAACAAGATTATTCTTTAAAAACAACAAGGAGTCTGGTGGCACCTTAAAGACTAACAGATTTATTTGGGCATAAGCTTTCGTGGGTAAAAACCTCACTTCTTCAGATGTATAGAGTGAAAGTTACAGATGCAGGCATTATATACTGACACATGGAGAGCAGGGAGTTACTTCACAAGTGGAGAACCAGTGTTGACAGGGCCAATTCAATCAGGGTGGATGTAGTCCACTCCCAATAATAGATGAGGAGGTGTCAATTCCAGGAGAGGAAAAGCTGCTTCTGTAATGAGCCAGCCACTCCCAGTCCCTATTCAAGATCAGATTAATGGTGTTAAATTTGCTAACCACATCAGCCACACCATCAAGGGCTCATTCACCTGCACATCCACTAATGTTATATATGCCATCATGTGCCAGCAATGCCCCTCTGCCATGTACGTTGGCCAAACCGGACAGTCCCTCCTCAAAAGAATAAATGGACACAAATCGGACATCAGGAATGGTAACATACATAAGCCAGTAAGTGAACACTTCAATCTCCCTGGTCATTCTATTACAGATTTAAAAGTCACTATCATTGAACAAAAAAACTTCAGAAACAGACTTCAAAGAGAAACAGCAGAACTAAAATTCATTTGCAGATTTAACACCATTAATCTGGGCTTGAATAGGGACTGGGAGTGGCTGGCTCATTACAGAAGCAGCTTTTCCTCTCCTGGAATTGACACCTCCTCATCATACAGTATCCAGTGACTTCTTAGCTGTGTTCATCTGGCATGTGTTCCAGCTCTTTTATTAATCAGCCAGAGGGCTTGCTTTGGGAGAAGGGTCCTTTTAGGGTTTTTTTCTTTTTCCTGAAAGTTATGCAATGGCACCAGTCCATCTCCTTCTTCTCCACTTTGTATGCCAAGTTTTGTGCTTGGGTTAAAATCCACATTCACTTCCTTGTGAAACTTTGTTGCTTTTGATGTTTTGTTTTGTTTTGTTGCACCCTATTATGGAGTTGCAATAGCAGCTTCATAGTTAAACTTTGTAACTAGTTCTTCATTCTAAGATTTTTTTTTAACATCTCCTATCAATCCTCTACTATTGCTCTTTGGGATTGTTATTGAAAACACAGGGGAAAAGGAATTAGAACAAAAAGAAAAAAGGTTGCTTAATGTATCTAAATTTACACTTACCGTGAGCTAACCTAGGTGGACTAGGTAAGTGGTTCTCAAAGCCGGTCCACCGCTTGTTCAGGGAAAGCCCCTGGTGGGCTGGGCTGGTTTGTTTACCAGCCGCATCCACAGGTTCAGCCGATCGCGGCTCCCACTGGCCGCGGTCGCTTCAAGCCAATGGGGGCTGCGGGAAGCCGCGCAGGCCGAGGGATGTGCTGGCTGCCCTTCCCACAGCCCCCATTGGCCTGGAGCGGCAAACCGCAGCCAGTGGGAGCCACGATCGGCCGAACTTGTGGATGCAGCGGATAAACAAACCGGCCCGGCCTGCCACGGGCTTTCCCTGAACAAGCGGCGGACCGGCTTTGAGAACCACTGGACTAGGTAATCCTTCCTTCTCTGAACACTAGTTTCTGCTAGTTTGTATAGAGATGTCCAGAGAGAGCTATCAAGCCCCTCTGACTGGGTCAGCTTGCCTCCCTTGATCCAGGGATCATCTCTGCCCTGAAGAGACGTACCTCTTGTGACACCTATCTACTGTTACCTGGAGTTACAAAAGTACCCTTATGATAAATATGTTTGTCCAAAAGTACAATGTATAATACCCTGTAAATGTTGTTATGTAGGCAATCAGGTAGGCACAACTTGTGCAAAAAATTTCTCTCGCTGCAGGTGTAGCCTCTAATCCCTGCATATTAGTTGTCTCATAGAAATACTATAGATATACTATATGTTTATTTTCAGAGCATTTATGTTTTTAAGGATTTTCTCACTACTGATGCATCTTCATTTTAAAATTGGCTTAAGGAAATTGTATTTAATGAAAACATATGTTGTGTTTTCTAATTTTTTTCAGTCACCAAATCAAATCTTTACAGTATAGCAGCACAGGGGATGTCATTCTTGTTGTGTCTGGTAACTCTCAAGCTAAAGTTCTTGACAGAGATGGCTTTCCAGTAATGGAATGTGTTAAAGGAGACCAGTACATTGTGGACATGGCAAACACCAAGGTAAGTTAAGAAACTTTAAATTGTATTGTTCTATACTGGTATAGTTGTCTTGTACTTTTATGTAGGTTATTTATTGTTCTGGTGATATAACAGCATTTTGTTCTCTTCCAAGCTTTCCTTATAACAGGGGTGGCCAAATTTACTGACCCTCTGAGCCACATATGACAATTTTTAGAAGTTCAAGAGCTGGGGCTTGGGGCTTCAGCCCCGCTCCTGAAGCACGGTGCCTCGGCAGGCAAGCTCCACAGGGCTGAAACCCTGAGACCCTCCATTGGGCTGAAGCCAGAGGTGATGCATTGTGGGGCACATAGGGTTACTTGCCCCCCCAATTTTTGCTAAGGTTTGCTGGCCCTGCTCAGTCACAGGGTGCTGCTGGGCTCCCACCCTGCATTGCAGTGTCTGGAGCTGTCAAGCTGGGAGCTGTGGCCATGAGGAGAGGCAGCAGCAAACACCTGGGAACTGCAGGGATAGCCGTTGCGGGTAAGGTGGGGGAGCATGCCTGAGGAGTGGACTCAAAGTGTGGGATAGGATGAACCTTTAAATTGTGCCCCCCCCCCCCCCTCAGCAGGCACCATTTGTCTCTGGCAGAAGTCCTTAGCCCCACCACCCCACCGCAGAGCAGAAGCTCTGAGCTCTACCCTGCCCCCCAGTCTGGTAGACTGAGAATACTTCTTAATAATTGCGCCCTCTCCTTTACCTTTCCCATTAACAGACCACAAAACATACACACTTTCTTCGCACTTGAAGGATGAGCAAATACAGGAAAAAATGGAAAAAATCCCTATTAAATTAAGGGCAAAGATAATTAAATGTAGTGCAAGTCCCAGAGAAAGGATTCACTGTGCACCATGTTTTCCTGTGTCTGTCATCTAGATTGTAAGCTGTTGAGGTTGGTATGATCAGGACACACAGGTGAATGAAAGCCTGACACAGAAATGGATTTAAGCATCAGGCTGCAACTTTATTACTTAATAATGGAGGAGGGGTGCTATGCACCCACCGTATCTCATGTACTAGCCATTTAACTCTGTCTAGTCCAAGGTTATAGAGCCCCCACTGTATAACCAGGGTAGACCCTCTTCAGCCTGCCTCAGGGACTCAGCTCACTTCTGAATACTTTTGCCCAACGGGGACCTTGGTCTGCAAAGACTTTGGGTCTCCCCTTTCCCTTTGGAAGATGGCCATCCTGCTGAGAGGGGAGGGACAGCTGTCTTGTTTGTGTCTTGCTGAGTGCCAAGAACATCAATGAATAGTAAATAGTAATAATAAGGTACATTTTTGTTTGTTAGTGGTTAAAAGTGTACATGAAAAAGGGCTGACTCCTACTCTTGTCAGTATAATTTATTTTATAGTTTTGTGTTTTATGTAATTGGGAGAGAATGGAAACTTGTTTGTTATAAACACAATCATAATAAATTACATTTTAAAGTGTTTTAACAAGTGTTCAGTGGGTTTTGACCACTCTTCCATCTTCTTTCCCCATATGTTACATGGGATAACAATTCTGTTTACATAGATGATTTAAATGCAGGTCAGTTTTGTGAATAGTTTAAAATTAATAATTTAAGTGTAATGATCAAATCTACCTCTCAGATTTGTGATAAAATTGCCTTATTTAGTGCTTGTAGGGCTTACTGCCAAGTAACTAGCCTAAGTACTGCATTACTTGATGCTATTCATATCAGAACACTATTTCTTTTGGCTAGCAGAGTGTATATAAAGCCATATAACATTAACAGCTGTTTTGGTTCTTGTTTAATTAAAAATAATGCAGATTTTTTCTCTTGTAAACTTTTGAAATCTCACTATATGATGGTCCTACAATCAAAGTGCTGGAGTAGTTATGCTGTCATATTGACTTTTAGGTATTCATTCCCTGGTAATTTTTTTAAATAGTTGCTAAAACTGTCTCCATAATAACTCTTAAAAACAATCTGAAACAATTTCAATTTTAGTTTTGCAGGTGTGGTTTTTAAATTTTATTGAATATTATAGGAGTCCTTTGTTCTCTTCAAACTTATTTAATAAGCTTGTGCCAACACTTCAAATATGTCAAACTAACTAAAATACACAAAGGAACTGGATAAAGACATTTTCCCTGAGAAAGATAGTTTGCTTTTTTTTTTTTTCCAGTTTTTTACCGAAATCTTGTGAGTTGCTATAGAATACAAGTGGCTTAAATTCTGGTAAAATGTCCACCAGCAGATATTTCCATCTTGAAGAAATGGGTCTGTCCACTCTCATCTTACAAATTATTTTTTATGAAAATACATTCTGATCCAGTTTCAGATCTGCTTCAAGGATCTAGTTATATTATTTAAAACTCTCCATTGATTACACCGAAAGATGGCTCAAGAGCACTTTATTCCCACAACTCACTCCAACAGGGAGTGGCTGATAGAGCTCAGGGTGAAAGTTGTAGACTATGGCATTTTTGGTGAAGGACACTTGGCTGTGGAAATCCCAAGCACTAGAGATCAGAATGAGCTAGAGTCTTGTCTCCTTGTCTGTGTAGATTGTTCCATATTTCCATGAATTAAGTGATGATACAGTCCAGAGAAACTATTAAGTCTTTAGGTGACTTGCCATCGTGAGAGAGAAAAAAGATAAATTGAAGAAGAGTGACAGGAATAATTGATTTCAAAGGCACAAGTAAACTAGTAAAAAAAAAAGATGCAACGAATAATTGTGTTTTGGGGGGAAATGGTGAGTGAGTGAACGAACTGTAGGGTATATATACTGAAGTTTTTCTAGCACTCTCAGTAACATTTAATGTAAGTTATACACAGGCATTAAAGGAAGAATACCCTCACTTCTTATTAGAAGCACCTAAACTTAAAACTGAGTCTGGTGTAAAACTGCTTGGTATTATAACAAAAAGAACAGGAGTACTTGTGGCACCTTAGAGACTAACATTTATACTCCTGTTCTTTTTGTGGATACAGACTAACACGGCTGCTACTCTGAAACCTGGTATTATAACGTTATTTTCAGTTTTACAAAAGTGACTAGAAAGATTTCTCCTTAATGGAAGTGTCATATCATTTATTGTCCTCTAGATGTAAAAGGGTGAGGTTGTATTTTCAACTCTGCCCCTGACTCTTTGTGGCCATGGGAAGTCACTCAGCCTCTCTGTGTCTAGATTTTTCCATCTGTAAACTGGGCATACTGCTTGCAATATTATAGTTAATGGATTGTATTAATTAGTGTTTATAGAACACTTTTAAGATTCTTGAAAGAAAGGCACTATATAAGTGCTGAGTATTATTTTTCACCCTCAATTAATTTTATATTTTCTTATTCCTTCCTAAGAGTCTCACATAACATCAGACAGTGTTATTTTACTTTTCATTTTGAAATCCTAGGTTACATCTGTCACAGTTAAGGGTAACTTCATTTCCACTCAGTTGTTCAGTAAGGGCACCCAATCTCAGGCTTCCAGCTCCCCAGCTGTTGCCTCTCTTTGGTGGAGACCTGCATCTCAGTCTCTTCTGACCAGGGTATGTCAAGGCTGAACAGTTCCCTGCCTTCCCTGTGTTCTCCCAGAAAAGACAGTCTGCCAAACTAAACTTGCTTGCTTTCTATTCAGAGACTGAGGACAGAGTGATTACTTCAGATATGTGTTACCACACAGTTCTTTCTAAGCAAGCCTACTTTATTCTTAAGGTAAAAAGCATTACAGAGAAATGAGGTCCCTTCCAACCCTGATATTCTATGATTCTAAATTTAGTCCACCCTTTTATACAGATATGGGGTCTTTGATCTGGAATTTCCAGAAGCAGGTAGTTAGTATACAATGAGGGTATGTCTACACTACGAGGGTAGTTCAATTTCACTTAAATCGAATATGTGGAATCGATATTGCAAAGTCGAACGTGTGTGTCCACACTAAGGACAGTAATTCGACTTTGTGAGTCCACACTAACGGGGCAAGCGTCGACATTGGAAGCGGTGCACTGTGGGCAGCTATCTCACAGTTCCCGCAGTCCCCGCTGCCCATTGGAATTGTGGGTCGAGCCGCCAATGCCTTCTGGGTAAAAAAAAATGTGTCGAGGGTGCTTTTGGGTAACTGTCGTCATCCGTCCGTCACTCCCGCCCTCCCTCCCTGAAAGCGCCGGCGGGAAATCAGTTCGCGCACTTTTCTGGTCAGTGACAGCGCGGACGCCACAGCACTGCGAGCATGGAGCCCGCTGCGACCATCGCTGCAGTTTTGGCCGTTCTCAACACCTCGCAGCTTCTCATCCACCTTTCCCAGAGGCAGATACAGAGAAATCAGGCGAAGAGGCTACGGCAGCGGGGTGAGGATCTGAAGTCTGAGAGTAGCACAGACCTGTCAGAAACCACGAGACCCAGCGCCGAGGACATCACGGTGGCAATGGGTCATGTGGATGTTGTGGAACGGCGATTCTGGGCCCGGGAAACAAGCACGGACTGGTGGGACCGCATAGTGCTGCAGGTCTGGGATGAATCCCAGTGGCTGCGAAACTTTCGAATGCGGAAGGGGACTTTCCTGGAACTTTGTGAGTTGCTGTCCCCTGCCCTGAAGCGCAATGACACCCGGATGCAAGCAGACCTGACTGTCCAGAAGCGAGTGGCCATAGCCCTCTGGAAGCTTGCAACGCCGGACAGCTACCGGTCAGTCGCGAACCACTTTGGCGTGGGCAAATCTACCGTGGTGGTTGTTGTGATGCAAGTAGCCAACGCAATCGTTAAGGTACTGCTCTCAAAGGTAGTGACCCTGGGAAACGCGCAGGTCATCATAGATGGCTTCGCCGCGATGGGATTCCCAAACTGCGGTGGGGCTATAGATGGAACTCACATCCCTATCCTGGGACCGGACCACCAGGCCAGCCAGTACATCAACCGAAAGGGCTACTTTTCTATGGTGCTGCAAGCACTGGTGAACCATAGGGGACGTTTTACCAACATCAACGTCGGATGGCCGGGCAAGGTTCATGACGCTCGCGTGTTCAGGAACTCAGGTCTGTTTAGACGGCTGCAGGAAGGTATTTACTTCCCGGACCACAAAATAACTCTTGGGGATGTGGAGATGCCTACAGTGATCCTCGGGGACCCAGCCTACCCGCTAATGCCCTGGCTCATGAAGCCCTATACTGGCGCCCTGGACACTGAAAAAGAACTCTTCAACTACCGGCTGAGCAAGTGCAGAATGGTGGTGGAGTGTGCTTTTGGCCGTCTCAAGGGGAGATGGAGAAGCTTACTGACTCGCTGTGATCTCAGCGAAACCAATATCCCCATTGTTATATCAGCTTGCTGTGTGCGCCACAATCTCTGTGAGAGCAAGGGGGAGACCTTTATGGCGGGGTGGGAGGTTGAGGCAAATAGCCTGGCTTCTGATTACGCCCAGCCAGACAGCCGGGCGATTAGAAGAGCCCAGCGGGACACGCTGTGCATCCGGGAGGCTTTGAAAGCTAGGTTCCTCAGTGAGCAGGGTAACCTGTGACTATTAACTTTGTTTAAAGAGAAGCTGAACCTGCCCCCGTTTCTTTACCCAGTTTATGTTGACTATCCTCTCCAGCTACATACCCCCTTCACCTCCTTCCCAAAAAATAAAATCAGTTCTATTTTCTTAATGAACACCGTTGTCTTTATTACTGTTTTCGTGGGAATGTTTTAAACCTGGGACGCAGACTGTGGTGGGGGGCGGGTGTAGTGTAGTGATGCAAATGATGCCTCTAAACTCCAGGAATGACAGGCTCCGCAGTGGTGGACTGGTTGTTTCAACGGAGCCTGCCAGCCGTCCTGGGCGGGACTGCGTGTATGTGTCGGCTATGTGACTTTCTGGCAGGGGGAGGAGGGTTACAGATCCCCTGCTGCGTGGCTCTGTGATCCAGGATAAGGACCGCTGCATAAGATCTGTAACTGCCCTCCCCCGCCACAAAGTCACAGAGCAACCCCCCCCCCACCCCAGAACATGAAAACCACCTCCCAGACTGACCAGGGTAACTGGTAACTGCATTGTGTATGTGCCCTGCTGCTGGACCTGCCCCCGCCTCTGTACCCTGCTAAAGGTGACTGTCCTGTCCAATTACCAACCACCTTCCCCCCCTTCACACAGACTCTCCTCCAAAAGAAAATGATGGAAACAGTAATTAACAGAAACGTATATTTTATTAGTAACTACACATGAAACGGGGGGGGTGAAACTTGGACGGGGGCTTGTGTGAGGTGGGTAGGAAAGGACTTTTCAAATTTTGGGGAATGAGAGCCTTCTAGTGCTAGAGCAGTCTGCAGGGGTGGAGTGAAACTTTTCACGGCCCCTGCCGCCCCTCCTTCTTTGGACTTTGGGTGAGGGGGGTATGGGACTTGGTGGCGGGGGAGGGTGGTTACAGATACACTGCAGCGGGGCTCTCTCCTCCTGCCTCCGGTCCTGCAGAACATCCACAAGGCGCCGGAGCGTGTCCGTTTGCTCCCTCATCAGTCCAAGCAGCGTTTGAGTCGCCTGCTGGTCTTCCTGACGCCACCTCTCCTCCCGTTCCATGTTTGCTCTGTGCATTTGGGACAAGTTCTCCCTCCACTGTGTCTGCTGGGCTGCCTGGGCTCGGGAGCAGCACATTAGTTCTGAGAACATGTCCTCCCGCGTCTTCTTCTTCCTCCGCCTAATCTGCGCTAGCCTCTGGGAGTGTGATGCCAGGCTGGGTTGGGAGACAGTCGCAGATGTGGCTGTGGGAATGGGAAAAAGGGAGTGAATTCCTCAGAAAGATAACTGTAGTTGTGAACAAAGAACATAGTCTTTCTCTGTGAACAAGACCATGCACTGCACCTCTCACATGCGCACTCAGGACAAGGTCGAATTTTCGGCCCTCGCCTTCAGTGCCTGTGGTCTTGCAGTGGCGATCTGAGAAGCAGGGCAGGACACCGGAATTTGTGTAGCGGGCAAACATGGTAAGCCGTAGACTTGTGGCTGCTTAAAACTTTAATAGTAGCACTGGCCTCCTTTCACATTGAAAGCAATGCCAGTCTCTGCTGCCAGCAATCAGGCAAGCATGAACTCTGCCCCTGTCCCACCCCCTCGCGGCTGTCCCAGGGAAAGATCCCTGTATGCTGCCCCTCTCCCGCCTCCACCGCGTGGCTGTAAAGCAGTCCCAATACTAACATTCCCCTACCTAATTCAAAGCAGGGCATCATGAGCGACATCACCCTGATGAGGATCTCGGACAGCGAAAAGGAACGGATGCTTAGGGAAAGCCTGCAAAAACCAGGGCCGTATGCCGCCATGCTCTGCAGGGCAATGATCCCTGAGTACTTGATTGTCTCCTGGCGCAGAAACCTTTCGTACCACGGAGGACCCAATAAGGTCGATCGCCCCAGGAACCTGATGAACAGGCTTGGACATTACCTCCAGGAGAGCTTCGTTGAGACCTCCCATGAGGATTTCATCTCTATCCCCGGACATATAGACCGGATTTTGGTGTAGCTGCACTGGCAGGGACTAAAGAGTGGAGCGTCTTGGGCAGCAGAATCATGAAAAACCGGACATTGTTAGATTTTTTTTAAATAGTTGGGACTAAATAGTTACGCGCCTAGGGCAAAGAAATCATGAAAAACCCATTGTTAATATTATAAATATTCCAGTTCTGTTAAAAATAAATGTTTAGATGTTTAAAACACTTACTGCTTGATCCTTCCCCTGATTCTGTGTCCGGGGTAACGGCTGGGGACGGTTGGTAGGGGATCTCTGTGAGGGTGATGAAGAGCTCCTGGCTGTCGGGGAAATCAGCGGTGCAAGCGCTGTCGACTGCCTCGTCCTCCTCATCTCATTCCTCATCTTCCCCGTCCGCTAACATGTCCGAGGAACCGGCCGCGGACAATATCCCATCCTCAGAGTCCACGGTCACGGGTGGGGTAGTGGTGGCGGCCGCACCTAGGATGGAATGCAGTGCCTCGTAGAAACGGGATGTGTGGGGCTGGGATCCGGAGCGTCCGTTTGCCTCTTTGGTTTTTTGGTAGCCTTGTCTCAGCTCCTTGATTTTCACGCGGCACTGCATTGCATCCCGGCTGTATCCTCTCTCTGCCATGGCTTTAGAGATCTTCTCATATATCTTTGCATTCCGTCTTTTGGAGCGCAGCTCGGAAAGCACGGACTCATCGCCCCACACAGCGATGAGATCCAAGACTTCCCGATCAGTCCATGCTGGGGCCCTCTTTCTATTCTGGGATTGCACGGTCACCTCTGCTGGAGAGCTCTGCATCGTTGCCAGTGCTGCTGAGCTCGCCACGATGTCCAAACAGGAAATGCGATTCAAACTGCCCAGACAGGAAAAGGAATTCAAATTTTCCCGGGGCTTTTCCTGTGTGGCTGGTCAGAG
>NW_020664420.1:19423060-19426706 GCF_002925995.2 Terrapene triunguis
GGGAATGTTTTAAACCTGGGACGCAGACTGTGGTGGGGGGCGGGTGTAGTGTAGTGATGCAAATGATGCCTCTAAACTCCAGGAATGACAGGCTCCGCAGTGGTGGACTGGTTGTTTCAACGGAGCCTGCCAGCCGTCCTGGGCGGGACTGCGTGTATGTGTCGGCTATGTGACTTTCTGGCAGGGGGAGGAGGGTTACAGATCCCCTGCTGCGTAGCTCTGTGATCCAGGATAAGGACCGCTGCATAAGATCTGTAACTGCCCTCCCCCGCCACAAAGTCACAGAGCAACCCCCCCCCTCCCCCCAGAACATGAAAACCACCTCCCAGACTGACCAGGGTAACTGGTAACTGCACTGTGTATGTGCCCTGCTGCTGGACCTGCCCCCGCCTCTGTACCCTGCTAAAGGTGACTGTCCTGTCCAATTACCAACCACCTTCCCCCCCTTCACACAGACTCTCCTCCAAAAGAAAATGATGGAAACAGTAATTAACAGAAACGTATATTTTATTAGTAACTACACATGAAACGGGGGGGTGAAACTTGGACGGGGGCTTGTGTGAGGTGGGTAGGAAAGGACTTTTCAAATTTTGGGGAATGAGAGCCTTCTAGTGCTAGAGCAGTCTGCAGGGGTGGAGTGAAACTTTTCACGGCCCCTGCCGCCCCTCCTTCTTTGGACTTTGGGTGAGGGGGGTATGGGACTTGGTGGCGGGGGAGGGTGGTTACAGATACACTGCAGCGGGGCTCTCTCCTCCTGCCTCCGGTCCTGCAGAACATCCACAAGGCGCCGGAGCGTGTCCGTTTGCTCCCTCATCAGTCCAAGCAGCGTTTGAGTCGCCTGCTGGTCTTCCTGACGCCACCTCTCCTCCCGTTCCATGTTTGCTCTGTGCATTTGGGACAAGTTCTCCCTCCACTGTGTCTGCTGGGCTGCCTGGGCTCGGGAGCAGCACATTAGTTCTGAGAACATGTCCTCCCGCGTCTTCTTCTTCCTCCGCCTAATCTGCGCTAGCCTCTGGGAGTGTGATGCCAGGCTGGGTTGGGAGACAGTCGCAGATGTGGCTGTGGGAATGGGAAAAAGGGAGTGAATTCCTCAGAAAGATAACTGTAGTTGTGAACAAAGAACATAGTCTTTCTCTGTGAACAAGACCATGAACTGCACCTATCACATGCGCACTCAGGACAAGGTCGAATTTTCGGCCCTCGCCTTCAGTGCCTGTGGTCTTGCAGTGGCGATCTGAGAAGCGGGGCAGGACACCGGAATTTGTGTAGCGGGCAAACATGGTAAGCCGTAGACTTGTGGCTGCTTAAAACTTTAATAGTAGCACTGGCCTCCTTTCACATTGAAAGCAATGCCAGTCTCTGCTGCCAGCAATCAGGCAAGCATGAACTCTGCCCCTGTCCCACCCCCTCGCGGCTGTCCCAGGGAAAGATCCCTGTATGCTGCCCCTCTCCCGCCTCCACCGCGTGGCTGTAAAGCAGTCCCAATACTAACATTCCCCTACCTAATTCAAAGCAGGGCATCATGAGCGACATCACCCTGATGAGGATCTCGGACAGCGAAAAGGAACGGATGCTTAGGGAAAGCCTGCAAAAACCAGGGCCGTATGCCGCTATGCTCTGCAGGGCAATGATCCCTGAGTACTTGATTGTCTCCTGGCGCGGAAACGTTTCGTACCACGGAGGACCCAATAAGGTCGCTCTCCCCAGGAACCTGATGAACAGGCTTGGACATTACCTCCAGGAGAGCTTCGTTGAGATCTCCCATGAGGATTTCATCTCTATCCCCGGACATATAGACCGGATTTTGGTGTAGCTGCACTGGCAGGGACTAAAGAGTGGAGCGTCTTGGGCAGCAGAATCATGAAAAACCGGACATTGTTAGATTTTTTTTAAATAGTTGGGACTAAATAGTTACGCGCCTAGGGCAAAGAAATCATGAAAAACCCATTGTTAATATTATAAATATTCCAGTTCTGTTAAAAATAAATGTTTAGATGTTTAAAACACTTACTGCTTGATCCTTCCCCTGATTCTGTGTCCGGGGTAACGGCTGGGGACGGTTGGTAGGGGATCTCTGTGAGGGTGATGAAGAGCTCCTGGCTGTCGGGGAAATCAGCAGTGCAAGCGCTGTCGACTGCCTCGTCCTCCTCATCTCATTCCTCATCTTCCCCATCCGCTAACATGTCCGAGGAACCGGCCGCGGACAATATCCCATCCTCAGAGTCCACGGTCACGGGTGGGGTAGTGGTGGCGGCCGCACCTAGGATGGAATGCAGTGCCTCGTAGAAACGGGATGTGTGGGGCTGGGATCCGGAGCGTCCGTTTGCCTCTTTGGTTTTTTGGTAGCCTTGTCTCAGCTCCTTGATTTTCACGCGGCACTGCATTGCATCCCGGCTGTATCCTCTCTCTGCCATGGCTTTAGAGATCTTCTCATATATCTTTGCATTCCGTCTTTTGGAGCGCAGCTCGGAAAGCACGGACTCATCGCCCCACACAGCGATGAGATCCAAGACTTCCCGATCAGTCCATGCTGGGGCCCTCTTTCTATTCTGGGATTGCACGGTCACCTCTGCTGGAGAGCTCTGCATCGTTGCCAGTGCTGCTGAGCTCGCCACGATGTCCAAACAGGAAATGCGATTCAAACTGCCCAGACAGGAAAAGGAATTCAAATTTTCCCGGGGCTTTTCCTGTGTGGCTGGTCAGAGCATCCGAGCTCGGACTGCTGTCCAGAGCGTCAACAGAGTGGTGCACTGTGGGATAGCTCCCGGAGCTATTAGCGTCGATTTCCATCCACACCTAGCCTAATTCAATATGGCCATTTCAAATTTAGCGCTACTCCTCTCGTTGGGGAGGAGTACAGAAGTCGAATTTAAGAGAGCTCTATGTCGAACTAAATAGCTTCGTGGTGTGGATGGGTACAGGGTTAATTCGATGTAACGGCGCTAAATTCGACATAAACGCCTAGTGTAGACCAGGCCTGAGTCTCTCTCCCCAGTTTGTGTCTTTAAAAGGTTGGCTTTGGAGGAAGAGAATTTGCAGTCTGCCAAGAAGTAAGGGTGGCAATACCATGCCACCCTTACTTCTGTGCTGCTGCTGGCAGTGGCTCTGCCTTCAGAGCTTGGCTCCCGGCCAACAGCCACCGCTTTCCAAGTGCCCAGCTCTGAAGGCAGCATTGCTGCCAGCAGCAGCCCAGAAGTAAGGGTAACAGCACTCCCCCCCACACACAAAATACCTTTGCCCCCCCCCCCCCCCCGACAACTCTTTTTTGGGTCAGGACCCCATCAATTACAACACCATGAAATTTCAGATTTAAATAGCCGAAATAATGAATTTTATGTTTTAAAAAATCCTATGACAGTGAAATTGACCAAAATGGACCGTGAATTTGGTAGGGCTCTAATTATAACTATTGAAGTTTGCAGGCAACACAAAGATTGGGTGAGTGGTAAACAATGAAGAGGACAGGTCACTGATACAGAGCCATCTGGTTCGCTTGGAAAGCTGGACACAAACAAACACTATGACTCAAAAAGGAGTTGTGTGTGTGGTGGTGGTGGGGGAGGGTGTCACAAGTTTATTGTAGGAGGGGTTGTGGTACTACTACCCTTACTTCTGTGCTGCTGCTGGTGGCGGCACTGCCTTTGGA
>NW_020664420.1:19426716-19442052 GCF_002925995.2 Terrapene triunguis
AGCCTCAGTCAGCTCTGCTCCCTTCCTGGAGCAGCAGCCACAGGGCTGGCTTCCCTGAGCACCTGGCCCCTCACTCCAGGGACCCACCACAGGAGCCAGCTCCTGTGGTGTTCCGTCCCTAGGGCTCAGCCTGTCTCAGTCCTTTCTTCTTCCACCTCTTTATATAGGCCCAGATATAGACCAGCTCTCTTTAATTAGCTCGATTGGGTTCACCTGCTCCAGTACAGGGGACCTGAACTCAGCCTAGGCACAGATTCAGCTACCCTGTGACAGCACTATGAGACCCATGCACTCAATGATGATTCTTTGTTTTATAATTACATTTTGAGACCTATCATCCAGTTTTTAATCCATTTAATGTGTGCCATGTTAATTTTATATTGTTCTAGTGTATAACCAAAATGTTGTGCAGAGCTAGTCAAATGCCTTACAGAAATATGTCTATTACATCAACACTATTATTTTTATCAGTCAAACTTGTAATCGCAGTCCAAAAAAATCAAGTTAGTTTGATCAGACCTTTTTTCCCCATAAACCAATGTTGATTGACGTTAATTATATTACCCTCCTTTAATTCTTTATTGATGTGCAGTTCCAGTATCTTGCCTGAAATGGATGTCAGACTGAGGCCTGTAATACCCAGGTCGTGCCGTTTACCCTTTTAAAATATTAACACATTAGTTTTCTCTATCTTCTAGAACTTGCCCAGTGTTCCAAGACTCATTGAAAATCAATATTTATGGTCCTGCAAGGTCCTCAGACTGCTCTTTTTAAAAATCTTTGCATGCAAGTTATCTGGACCCTGCTGATGTAAAAATCTCTAACTCCCCCAATTTATTATTGGAATGGAAAAAGTATCATCATCATATGTCATATGTCTACATGAACCGTTTTTCTCTGTTAAATACAGAACAGAATATTTATTGAACACTTCTGCCTTTTCTGCATTATTTTTGCCATTTCCATCTAGGAATGGATCAATACCATTGTTAGGATTTTTTTTGTTCTTAATAAATTTAAATATATTTATTGGTCTTTAACTCTGTTGGCCATAGATTTCTCCTTGTATATTGATATTTTGTATTTTAAAAAAGCATCCAACTTGATGATTGTGTATTACATTATTAGTTTGCAGGGCTGTTATTAAAAGACTGTCCAGTTTACGTATGAAATAATTGGCAGTAAGGAATATAGTTAATAGTGCAGGTTATTTTAGGTGGAGAGCCTGAAAAATGAGGGGAAAGTAAATGCCTCCTTGAAAAAATTGTTTGCCATAGAATTAGGTTCTCATGTTTTTCTGTGTTTTTCCAGGGTCATACAGCAATGCTTAATACAGGCTGTTGGCATCCCAAAATAAAAGAAGAATTTTTGACTTGTTCCAATGATGGGTGAGTATAGGTTCATGTCAGTGCCAGAATGTTTTTGGCGTTTGTCAGCTTTTGCATTTTAGGACCTCTGTGTACCTTCCCCAATTATAACTTGGTTGCAAACAGTCAGTTGTGAACTTGTTTGTTGAGATCTGAAAGCCAGTGTAAGACTTGTCTATAATTTGGCTTCTAGAAGAGTTCATTGGTTTGTCTACATTCTTTATGTTTTTGATATGGTGCTTTTGGTGATGACATAGCAGGAAAAATATATGGATGAATATACTGTAATATATTTCAAATTAGAAAAATGTAAAAATGAGCCCCCAAATGTAGTAATTTTCACCGAGTGAATGGATGTCTCAAAGGATTTGTAGGAGGGATGGCACAGCCTTTCACTTCAAAGTCATAGGTTTGAATATGGCCCAGGTAGGTATTGATTAGTGTTACCATTTGACAGCTGTCCAGTAGACAATTGGAAATGAATTTGTGGTCTCAGTCTTGATCCTAGTGGACAAGTGTCCAAATCACAAAAATCACTGTGATGTTTGGTGCTAATTTACACCCTTCTTGGAACTTTAAGCAGTGAGGCCAAGTATTAAATGGGCATGGAGACTTAAATATGCTGGTACCATTGTGCTCAGGGCTGAGGGCAGTGAAGAAAGTTTGCATTGCTGCTTCCTTGGTTTGTTTATAATCTCCTTTGTAATTAAACAGAAGATTCCGGTAACCTGTGCCTTCAATATGGCACTTTTCAAAATGACAAAAGCATTATATTAACAATCCCCACCCACTCACCTACACCCTCCCCTCCCCCAGTGAAACTAATGTTCCTTGTTGGAAAGTTCACACAGTTTGATGGAGAGAAAAGAAGGCATGTGTACCAAAAAATAACATTTTAAACTACTAGTGTTTTTTTTAACGTAAAAAAATAAACAAAACCATTGAAATCACATTTTTAGTTTTTAGACAAAAAAGTAAAGCAAAAGTGTCACTGTTATATTCAGCTATATTTATGAAGTGATAGGATTTTAAAATATTTTGTTTCTCTTGTAAACACAAAGGGTAGACAGTTTTACTGCTTTACCACTTTAAAATTCAGTATTTTTACTTAGCTGAACAGTTTGTAGATAGTGAAAAATAAATTAAGAAATTATATACTCTCAAGACTGTCTAATTTTGTCTGCATAAACATATGCCTAGCAATTATACCAAATATGGATTCAATGGCTCTCTCGTGCTTAAATTGCTGTGAATTAAAAGGGTCTGGTCAAGTGAGTAAAATGCAGATAAACAGTGCTATAAATGGATGTGTAATTATATTCTCAGAGAAACCAAATGGCTGACATTATAAGAAAAGTATTTGAAACCATCCAGTGTATTTCCCATTTCCTTTTACGCTAGCAGCAGTTTTCTCCAGTGTGTGGATGTACCACTTTAAAAGTAACAATTGGGACTTAATGTTAAATCTGCAACAAAACTTTTATAGACTAAAGAACATCGTTTGTCGGGAAAATTTCTTTTTCATGTTAACAAGCTCAACAAAGTATCCAAAACGTAAGCAAAAATTATTCTCAGAAATTTTCCATGCTGTAGGAAAGAAGAGTCTATGACAGTTTAGATAAAATGTGTGTGGAGGTCATCTGTTTCTGCAATATTATCATCACTTGAAAGAAGTGAATATTTAGGAGATACAGTTACTAGTTTAAAGAGACTAATTCTTGTAAGTCTTGTTCATTAGTTTCACTGTTGAAGGTTTCTTTAGTAAACAGGATTTTAAGCATATATTTCACTATGGTGTAATGGCATGTATTATGCTAATATATATTAGGTGAATTTCTGGCTTGATTGAAGTCAGTGGCAGTTTTGCCACTTCAGCAGGGCCAGGATTTCACCCATTGTGTTCAGGTGAGTCAGCTTCCTCATGATTACAGTTAGTGTCACAGAATGGACGAGCGGAAGAATGGTGCTGAAGAAGTAAGAAAGAGGTCACTGCAGTCTTCTCCAGAATTAAAAAAATAATTACTGTAAGGTTTTTCTTTAGTGATTTCAGAGAGTTTTTTTTATTTGGCAAAATAACTTCAGGATCGTTGAAAAGATTGTGGAGCAGACACTTAGCGCTAAGGAGAGAACTAGGTAGACTCAGGCAGAAGTAGTCAAAAACTGTGCTATTGCTTTGTGCATGCGAGAAACCATTTTTTCCTGAATTTTAAATGAAACCATTATGGGAAAAAAATATTCTAATTACTCCAGAAAGTGACAATACACCTCTACCTCGATATAACGCTGTCCTTGGGAGCCAAAAAAAATCTTACCGCGTTATAGGTGAAACCGCGTTATATTGAATTTGCTTTGATCCACCGGAGTACACAGCCCCGCCCCCCGGGATCACTGCTTTACCGCGTTATATTCGAATTCGTGTTATATCGGGTCGTGTTATATCGAGGTAGCGGTGTATTTGTATTTTCTCTGATTATTTTGTATTTATTAGGGCTGTCAATTAACCACAGTTAACTCACGAGATTAAGTCAAAACATGGTTTTGCATCCCTCCTAGTCCTGGCTAATAGCTGTTGATGGACCTATCCTCCATTAACTTATCTAGTTCTTTTTTTAATTCTGTTATAGTCTTGGCCTTCACAACATCTTCTGGCAAAGAGTTCCACAGGTTGATTGTGAGTTGCGTGAAGAAATACCTCCTTTTGTTTGTTTTAAACCTGCTGCCTATTAATTTCATTTGATGACCCCTAGTTCTTGTTATGAAAAGGAGTAAATAACACTTACTTACTTACTTTCTCCACACCAGTCATGATTTTATAGACCTCTGTCATATTCCCCCCTTAGTCATCTCTTTTCCAAGCTGAAATGTCCCAGTCTTACTAATCTCTCCTCATATGTAAGCTGTTCCATACCCCTAATAGTTTTTGTTGCCCTTTTCTGAACCTTTTCCAATTCCAATATATTTTTTTGAGATGGGGCAACCAGAGCTGCATGCAGTATTCAAGATGTGGGCGTACCATGGATTAATGTAGAGGCAATATGGACATTTGTATGGCTGCCACCTGGCCATCTATACACACATTTTTCCAACACTATGCTTTAGTGTATGCTTCCAGACCGTATGCAGCCTTTGGGAAAGCTGTTCTCCAGTCTGAACTGAACCCGCCTAATAGATTCCAAGGCCAGAAGGAACCCTTGTGATCATCTAGTCTGATCTCTCTGTATAGCCATAGAATGTCCCAAAAATAATTCCTAGAACATATCTTTTAGAAAAACATCCAATTCTTGATTTAAGAATTGTCAGTAATGAAGAATCCACCATGACCCTTCATAAATTGTTCCAATAGTTAATTACTCTGTGTTTAAAAATTTACACCTTATTTCCAGTCTGAATTTGTCTAGCTTCAATTTCCAGCTGTTGGATTGTGTTACAATTTTCTCTACTAAACTGAAGAGCCCATTATCAAATATTTGTTCCCTGTATAGGTACTTATAAACTGTAATCAAGTCCCCTTAACATTCCCCTTTTTTAAGCTAAATAGATTGTGCTCCTTGAGTTTGTTACTATAAGGCATGTTTTCTAATCCTTTAATCATTCTTGTGGCTCTTCTCTGCACCCTCTCCAATTTATCAACATTTTTCTTGAATTGTGGACACCAGAACAGGGTACAGTATTCCAGCAATGAATGCACTAGTGCCAAACACAAAGGTAAAATAGCCTCTCCACTCCTACACAAGATTCCCCTGATTCTGCATCCAAGGATTGTATTAGCCCTTTTGGCCACAGTGTCACATTGGGAATTCATGTTCACCCTGACCCCCAAATCTTTTTCAGATTGTTGCTGCTTCTCAGAATAGAGTCACCCATCTTGTAAGCATGGCCTACATACTTTTACATTTAGCCATATTAAAACATACATTGGTTCCTTGCGCCTCTGTTGCCAGGTGAATCATAGAATACCAGGGTTGGAAGGGACCTCAGGAGGTCATCTAGTCCAACCCTCTGACATATTTTTGCCCCAGACCCCTAAATAGCCCCATCAAGGATTGAACTCACAACCCTGGGTTTAGCAGGCCAATGCTCAAACAACTGAGCTATCCCTCCACCCGTTCTAAATCAGTGACTTGTCCTCTTCATTATTTACCACACCCCCAATTTTTGTGTAACCTGCAAACTTCATCAGTGATTTTATGTTTTCTTCCAGGTGATTGATAAAGACGTTAAATAGCATATAGGGCCAACAACTGATTCCTGTAGAACCCCATGGGAAACATCCATTTGATGATGATTCCCCATTTACAATTACATTTTTGAATTCTATCAGTTAGGTGGTTTTTAATCTATTTTTTAATTTAAATTTTTCTGATTAAATTCTTCCTCATAGATGATTTGGCTCATAATTGTTTTCAGCTTTGTGAAATTGGCCCTATTAAAGCACCAAATATATATATTACTGTTCTGGACTTTATTCTTCTTGCACATTATAAATATGATCAACTCATGATCGCTTGTACCTAAGCTACCATTAACTTTTAGTCCTTTGATCAGTTCCTCTTTATCTGTTAGGACCACACCTAATATAGAGTTGGCTGAAACACTTTTTGAGTTAGGAAATTTTCATCTACAATGTTTAGAAATTCCAAGAAGTTTTTAGTACTAGCAGCATGTTACTGCCAGCATATGCCACTCATATTGAAATCCCCTGTGATCAAACAGGTTTTTTTTCCCCCCCTGGACATTATGAATGGGTGCATAAGGTGACAGTCATCCTGTTCCCTAGTATGATTTGGTGATTTATACCAGACACCAACTAGTACCTCATCTTGTACTTTTATCTGTTAGGCTATTAATCCATTAGTATTCAAGATCATTTTCTTCTGAATTGTCAGTGACTCAGAAACAGTTGATGCCATTTTTGACATAGAGTGCCACTCCCCATCCCCTTTTGCCCACTCAGTCCTCCCTAAATAGGTTATAACCATTGATTTTAACATTCCAGTTGTGCGAATCATCCCACTAGGTTTCAGTAATACCAACTAGACTGAATTTATGCTCATAAATGTGCAATTCTTATTTGTTATCCAGGTTCCTACCATTAGTGTAGAGGCAATTCAGGAATTTCTTCTCTTCATGTGCTTTGGTTCCTTGACTAATTTTGTTCTCAACATCTCGATTTTGTGCTAAGTGCTCATATCTTTCCTCTTTTTACCCTCTCCTTTTGCTGTTAGTTTAACCCCTCCTCACTACTCTAGCCAGCCTCCTCAGCACCCTCCTCTGTAACTCAGGAATTTCCTCACGTGGAGCACCGATAGAGACAATAGCTCTAAGAAGAAGAGGTTACTTATCTGTATAGTAACTGGAGTTCTTTGAGATGTTTTGTCACTGTGGGTGTACACTATATACTCTCTTTTCTCCACTGCTTCAGAGTCCTGCTAGGCTTTGAGGTTGAGAAGGAACCGGAGCGGTGGCAGGTCCACCCCTCTATATATGCCTTTTTACTGGAACCTGATGGGATGTAGGGCTCAGGTGCTGGCCCATGAGTACTGCTTACAAGAATTTCTGATCATGTATAAGGCCATAACGTCTTGAATAATTCCAGTTTCTCTACAGGTAAGTAACCTCTCCTTATTTAGCTATCCATGTATTTATTACACAATGTAGATTGCAGTTATCTGGGTTACCAGCAGAGAGTCTCAGAGTGTCATGTTTGACTGTTCAGGGACCCACATGTTTCCACTGAGAACAAAACTATAAGACTCAATTATTTTGGACTCCTCTATTAGATAAACAAAGATGGTCAGCTGACACATTACAAATCCCTTGACCTGGGAATTATAGAATAAATCTGAAGTATACTCTTAGTAGCCAGCTTTAGTTCATGGCTTCTTTACACAATTGTTAGCAATAAAGATAATTCACTGCAGTGCACCTGACTACAACTATTTGTTTTCCTTGAAAACATTCCAAATGATGGTTTCATGTAAAAACCTAAGCCTTATAAGACCAAGCTACAGTTTGTCTTTTGGGTTTAGATGAATATAGGGCATAACAAAATGAGCAAATAAATGTTTCTTTATCCTTAAATTAAAGATAAATAGCATTCCATTGTTGTGCTTTGCAGATAGTTAGCTAGCATTGTAACAGCATAGAGAAACTTCCATAAACAGACCTGACATTTTTATTAGGTGGTTATCCTTATTTATATACTTGAATAACACTAACAAATTAACATGGATCCTTTCTGAAGGAATTGTTTGTTTGCATGTACATGTCTAACCAGAATAAAATCTAACACATGCTCTCTTGAAATGTAACAAATGACTTTGTTTGCTTTTCTGTGTCTTATAACATTTAAAGTAAAGTTGTATGCAAAGGATGTAAGTTACAAATATATGACCCCTATCCAAATTGTTAATTAAGGGTACGTTTACACTACCCGCCGGATCGGCGGGTAGTGATCGATCTATCGGGGATCGATTTATCGTGTGTAGTGTAGACGCGATAAATCAATCCCCGATTGCTCGCCGGTCGACTGCTGAACTCCAGCTCAGCGAGAGGCGGAAGCAAAGTCGACGGGGGAGCCGCGGCAATCGACCCCGCGCTGTGAGGACACGAGGTAAGTCGAACTAAGATACGTCGACTTCAGCTACGCTATTCTCGTAGCTGAAGTTGCGTATCTTAGGTCGATCCCACCCCCCTTAGTGTAGACCAGGCCTATGTGAAGCACCAGTTCTCCCTTTAGAGTCTGACTGTCCTCTCTCTGGCAGTGAGGACATGTATTCTTGGTAATTCAGTTTTAGTTTGTTTGGCCATTTTTAATCCAGACAGCATTTCTAGTATTTTAACGTCAATATGTATTTACAATTGAAATGTTACTCTGATGTAGCCTTTTGCATTTCTTATGTGAAAGAAAGCCTTCAGAAAAGGAGCTGTCCGTACTCATTAAATTCCCTAACGCTGAAAAGTGCTGAGTACCCCAGTCATCTTAAAGTTAATGGAAATTGCAGGTACACATCACCACTCAGCATGAGGCCCAGAATTAGTGTGTTAAAAGAAAAAATTGGTGGTGGTGGTAGTATTCTATTAATAGAAGAATATAAATGTACCATTTCAAGACATAAAGAACTTAGTTTGTTTATATCATTCAAAAAATCAGTTGATTTTTATGTTAAAATAGAGGACGAAGAGGAAATGGACCAGTTTGTTTTTCCTATCTGGATATTTTCTTATCACACATGTGATGGGTATTTCTATATGAATAAGCAAGAGAGCTGAGTGATATTAAATTCTACAGCAGCAGGTGTTTTGTGTCCCTAGTCTTACTTCCTTTCTCCTTTTCAGAAATAGAATCAGAGCCAACCTTGAAATTTAGCAGTCCTGAGCTTTGTGATTTGTTGATGCAGCCAGGACTGTGGTTACTTTACAGCTGGTTTACTATTTAAAAAAATATCCTTTCCTAACTATTATCTCCCCCATCCTCTTAAAACCCAAGTTCATACTTATATGCTTTAAAAATGTATCTTAGAGACTGATACTCACCAACCTTAAGGGACTTCCTTAATAAAACATTTAGGGCTTAATTCTGCTTAATTACGCCAGTGTAAATCTGGAATAACTCCATTTACTTCATTGACATCAGTGAAGTTATTTCATATTCACAGCAGTGTTATAGAGGTCCTTAGACTTGTTTTCATTCTTATATTGGTCAAATGTATGATTCATAATTATGGCTAAATGCTTTACTGGGTAATGTGTTAATGTTGGCATTTTCATTATTCTTATTTTATTTACTTCAGGCCTATAGGTGTGTGCATAGCACTTTATCTGTAAATTACAGGACGGTTCCCTGCCCCAAGAAGCTTGCAATCTAAATTAGACTAAGTAGGGTGACAGATGACCAGAAAGGGAGCAGGGAAGGAAGAATGTAATTAAATTCATTCCTAAAACTTGTTTTCTTTTGAAATCTTTTATTAACTTGAAAACAAAGAAGATAACAATCATGTAACTAACTTGGAAGCTCTACTGCCATAATAGAACAATTGCCAATAGGCTCAATTAAATTTGCAAATATGATTTGTTGCTTCAGATATGCACAGTGTGTAATTTGTATCCTACACTAGAGGGAGGAGTAATGGAGCTTCTGATACTGTATAGCTTCTATGTAATAGTGCAGGGGTAGGCAACCTATGGCACGCGTGCCGAAGGCGGCACGCGAGCTGATTTTCAGTGGCACTCACACTGCCCGGGTCCTGGCCACCAGTCCGGGGGGCTCTGTATTTTAATTTAATTTTAAATGAAGCTTCTTAAACATTTTAAAAACCTTATTTACTTTACATACAACAATAGTTGTGTTATATATTATAGACTTAGAGAAAGAGACCTTCTAAAAACGTTAAAATGTATTACTGCCACGCGAAACCTTAAATTAGAGTGAATAAATGAAGACTCGGCACACCACTTCTGAAAGGTTGCCGACCCCTGCTATTATTGGCATTGAGATGATGGTGGTTCTGTCTTTGAGTTATCTATAAAAAACCATTTTAAAGATTTACCCTCTCAAGCAGTGATACTGAGGCTTGTGAGCAGCAAGTGGCTCTTTAATGTGTCTCCTGTGGCTCTTTGCAGCATATGGTATTAAAGCACTATATGATTTAATTATAAACTGATCTAAGTTATTAACCAATAAGGATGCTTTTACTATGTTAGTAACCAATTGAAATTGATAAAATAATACTTGGTTAGTCATTTTGCTGTGAGTATAATATATATAAACTAAATATTTCCCTTGTCATACTGTTTAAATATAAATATCTAGTACTATAATAAATGAAACAATGACTTCACACTACTGTGGCTTTTTTGGGTAATGTTGATCCTAATTTGGTTCTTGAACTACTGAGGTCTGAGTATAACTGCTCAGGTATTTGCACTGTTAGATTGTTTAATTTTTTTAACCTTTTTTAGTGAAGACAGGTACATTAATCACTATTTTTTTTTTTAAACTCTAAGGGTGGGATTTTCAGAAGCACCTCAGAATATGTCTACACAGCAACTACACTGCCAGCTGAGGGTGTCTGTCTGCTGTGTAGACATAACCTAAGTGACTTTTGAAAATCCCACCTTAAATGCTTTAAATTAAGAAAACGTGGGTTGTGCATTTTCCTTAAAGATTTTAATCTTAAATTTGAACTGTTGGTAAATGTTTTGGGTTTTTTTCTATTTAGGTTCATTTTCTTTCATATCTCTAGGTGGTATCGCTATATATTTATTTTAAATCAAGACTTGGCATGCTTCTGAAATTCTGAAGCATTTCTATGCTTGTTTTATTAAAAATTCTGTACATGTTCGGTACAGGTAAAGTTAACTTATTGCTATGTAACTATATCATCATAAGGTTTTTTTGACAGATAATTCACAGTGGTCCAGAGAAAATTAGTTAGTTGTCATGGAGGAGAGTCAGGCAGCGTTGGCAGTTCTCAGAGTGTGTTGGTGGGGAAGATAGCTAGTACTTATTGAGCATGCTCAATATGCTATTTTAAAATATTTGTAACTTTAATTATGAA
This sequence comes from Terrapene triunguis, assembly GCF_002925995.2. Taxonomy (NCBI): domain Eukaryota; kingdom Metazoa; phylum Chordata; order Testudines; family Emydidae; genus Terrapene; species Terrapene triunguis. The sequence goes on from NW_020664420.1 coordinate 19,437,644, forward strand.
CCTATTGTGTTCAAACTCACCAAAGGTACTTGTCTTCTTCAGTAAACAAGTACATGGCAAGTCTGAAGGATTTAAATCAAACCATGTATGAGTTATATGATAACAGCCTCACTAAAAACAGGAAAACCGTTTCCTCACCATCAGAGAATTAAAAAAATTGCTTAATTTTTCAAAATAGAAAGTTTGGGTTTGGGTGAAAACTACAGGTTAGAATATAATAACACAGCCTTTCTATGAAGTTGCACCTGTGACTATAATATCAGTCAAAGTGTGTGATAATAGTTAGGATTTTGATTGTACCCATAATGGGATAGTTTCTCAGCTGGTATAAATCAGGGTGGCTCCATTGATTTCAACAGGGCTATGTCAGTCTACACCAGGTGATAATCTAGATCATAATATTCAAAATAGCATCCTAGCTTCCAAGTGGTCATAAAGAGTATGGCCTAATGGAGGGGTTAATTCCTTGCTTTCTGAAAAACCAATCACGGCTTCAGAGGAGTCCCCAATGCAGAGGTTGCTCAGGAAAGAATCAGACTCAATGTATTTCCTACCTTCCTGGCACTGACTCCCACAGAACAGCCCCTGTATTAATACATTTCCACTCTAGGTGTCCTAAACCACCACTCAAGTCCACAGCCTGCAGTCTGTGCACTTTCACTATCACATGGTAGTTCCCCAACCTGGTTAAAGCATATTTACATCTTGCAGTATTGACAGGACTTAACTGCATTTTAACCATCTCTCTGAATTGTGTTAAAGACTGACATGTTCTAACCATCCAACTGGGTTGCTGGAGTTATGGTCCAAGTGTTCCTAGAATTTTGTAAGATAAGCACTGATATTGGTGAGGTTATACCAGTATAGGCAAGAGCAGAATTTGGCCCAAGGAACCCTATTATAAGCATAGCTGTTGTATGACCTAGCTTAAATTTTTATTTTTGTATGTAGTGAATTGTATGAATTTTTGTATATAATAATGGATTTGGAGAAATGTGAAAATTAAAACTCTTATTTACACATGCCATCTAGCAGAGCTTTTTGGATAACATTACTATCGTGAAGAAAGTCTTTGGATAAATATTAGTAGTCCGAACACCTTTTGCGTCATCACAGTGTTATACAAACACTTTGTGCTTAATATACACAGTTAATGCTGGCTATGCTGCAATTTTCAGAACTGCTAGGAGTAGTAGGGCAGCCATGCCAAGGCCAATACCAGACATTTGTATAAACACCATTTATTATGACTTAGATTAGATACAATATTTATCTTTACAAATTTGAAGACTAGTTGTCAAAGTGCACTTGAAACTAATCCTCCATCTTTCTGCCTTCTCCAAACTCTCAATTAAAAATCTTTGCTTTAACATGCTTTCCCTGGGTTACTACTATACCATAGAGTCTCTTCTAAGTAGGAGCTCAGGTAACTGAGAGGGTTGAAAGCTTCTTAGGTCTTTCTGTGGGATCAGTGCAAAGATAAATCCCACAAATGGAGCTGTAAGGTAGCCCCACCCCTTAATTTAATTCTGAACTAAGCTGAATTTGCCAGGGATTTGAATTCTAAAATTCAGAGGTAATGGTCAGGTCTGGGATTCCTCCCAAGAAAATATTTGAAAAATGGAACTCAGGAAGCATGTTAATATCAGATGAAATTTGACTCTTCTGCTTTAATTTCCTCTTCCAAAGGATCTTTGTTTTCAGACAACACATGGTTGATTTAGTGCCTTTGAGTATATCTACACTGCAATAAAAGACCCACAGCTGGCCTAGGTCCCAGAGCTGGGGCTCCAGTCTGAGCCCAAATGCCTCCACTGCAATTTTATAACCCCATAGCCCGAGTCCTGTGAGCCTGAATCTGCTCACCTGGGCCAGCTATGATTGTGCTGCAGTCTTTAATTGCAGTGTAGACATACCCTTTATGTCCTGTCTGCACTACAGGAGTCTGCATCCTGTATGCTACTACTCTAACTAGCACCAAGTTATACCTGGGTGAACTGGAAATAACAAAGTTCCTTTGGAGGAGGAATGGGACGGGTACGAGACTGGAGCATTGCACAGCTATGTCTCTATTTGAGCCCTCTTTTGACGTTGTTGAGTAAACTCTTTTCATTATTACATGTCAGACGCCTATAGGCCCATTTCCATCTATATGTGAAGCTCCATTACCTAACATTAATTCTCCGGTGAATTTTAAACTATCACTTAATTTACAGTGGTATTTTCTCATGAGATACACATCTTGTTTTAATGACCAAAATTTTCCATTTACTGTAGTAAGAGTAGGAAGTATGGTAGACTTAATAAACCAAACTCAGATATTTGTGTTTGATAGTGAAAAAAAAATATGGGGTGGAACAAAATATTTATCTTGGCATGTTTGCTTACAAAGATGATAAATCTGTTCTCTTTAAGAAACTGAAAGTGGTTGATTAAATTGGAACCATGAACTTGAAAGTCAGTTTTCTGTCTAAAATTTCTACTGTAATTGTTAGTAACATTAACATTATTATACATAACCGTACGATACATACTATATACATACTAACATATACATACCCAGTATACTATACATAACATTATGATAGCTAAAAGGAATTACCATATATACTCGATCATAAGTCGGTTCGTTTATAAGCCGACCCCCCCGCCCCAAGGTGGATAAGTAAAAATGAAGGATTGGTTTTCAGCCCAAAACTCTTCAATATATTTATCAATGATTTCAAAGATAATATAAAATTCTTGCTGCTAAAATTTGAACATTATACAAAGATTGCTGGGGTCATAAATAACAAGTACAAGTCACTGAAAAAGAGCAATCAAGATTGCTTGGCAAGCTAGATGCTATCAAGGAACTGCATTATGCAAGATCATACATCTAGAAAAAAGAATGTAGGCTGTAATGCAGGGTGGGGATTATTTTATGGAAATGATTTAGGGGCTATTATAGATAAATATCTCAACATCAGCTCCCAATGCAATGCTGTGATAAAAAGGGCTAACGTGATCCTCGGATGTATAAACAGAGGAATATTGTGCAGGAGTAGGGAAGTGATATGAGCATTGTGTGTGATGGAGTGTATAAACCCCACACCCTCTAGGCAAGAGTTAATGGGCTGCTATGAGCTCAAGTAGCCCTGCCCCGCCACAGAGGAAAGATGTAAAAGGGAGAAACTCAGCTCAGTTGGTGGCAGATCTGGCACAAGAACAGAGCTTCAGTCCTCAGATCCTGGATTGGTCCTGGCTGAAGACAGGAGCTGCTCAGGAGATCACTGCCTGTTGCCTATGACTGAAACAAGGGCCCAGTGCTGAACCATTACTTGGAGACTATTACTAGAGGCTCACCTGTGGGCAACTGAACTGGGCTATGACCCACCCAAAGAATCTCTGAAGGAAGAGAGTCCTACTACAACCTTGTGTTAGTTTATTTGTGTTTGGTTTTCCTTTCAGTGTTTGATAGCCCCAGAAGGGGTGGACTTCCATGGACTCTGTCAGACGGCTGAGTCTCCTATAACCAGCCTCCGTGAGAGATCATTACTGGAATACTGTGTCCAGGTTGGAAAGAGTTCAAAGAAGAGCTTTGCAGGATTGGCTCTTAAGCATCTATTAAGCTCGTTGTTTGACTCTTTGAGACTGTAATCCTGCAAACAGACCCCTAACCTCTCACGGAGTCCCAGAGAATTTGATGGGCTCTATGTGGATAGAAGGGCCCGCCCATGTGGAACTTCTGGCAGGATATGAGCCTAAACCTTATCTCTGAGGTGTGTTCATTGCAAGCGTGTAATTGAGTAGTGGCTGATCCTTTCAAAGTCCCAGTCAGCCTCTGTAATACGACTAGCCATTTCATCACTGTTCTCCTTCCCCGCCTCATGCGCATCCTCTTTGGTATCCGCAAATAGTTCTTCAATGGATGCTTTCCAGTAATTTTTCTATTGTTGAGGTGAAATCTTTTGATTTTATCCTGATTGTATCTTTCCAATATTTGCTAATAAAACTTTACACTGAACAGGTTTCTCTTGAGAGGGATTAGTTCAGTTTTGGCAACTTTTGTGCACCTTCTTGAAATGTTTCCAAACCTGTGATTTGAGAAATGTACAATGCGTTATAAAAAAAGAAAAAACATGATCAATACTCTACATTTCAGCTCATGTAGTGGTAGTGGAAACTTACTGTCCAATAATCTGTCCTATTGAGATGTACATTCATTGGTGTCAGTATGATTTAGAATCTGTTGGCAAACTATTCACTCTCCAGTGGCTGAACTTTCAGTGAGATAAGTTGCAGATCTTCTTTTGTCATCATAAACCTACTAGACCATGTACATTCCTCCCTCCCAAAATAAATACCTTACTTGTAGCCATATGTATGTTCCTTCTGTTATGTGAATTACAATGCATTAAATGGATACT
>NW_020664420.1:19442062-19459806 GCF_002925995.2 Terrapene triunguis
CACCCACGACTATAATTACTCTGTCAGCATTTCCATTATAAAGCCCTGTTAACAACTGAGCCATAAAAATTCGTTTTGGGTTGAAACTAGGCATATAAAGTCTGTCAAGGGAGCAATTTTTGAAAATGAAATAGTTTTTATATTCAAGTTGCGAGAGTGGGGAAAAAACAGAAGTTAGAAGTTGTGGTTTCAGATTGGTTTTATGCCATTACTAAAAAATGATTATTTTTTTGCCCTAAATGTGACCATCTGTAAATGTGAACTTGTGCCTTTAAATTTGTATTTTAGAAAAGGGTTTGAAAATTAATATAATGCTGGTAAAAATTGATATTCCTAAATATTGACGTTGTCTATTGATTACAGAACACAACACCAACACTGCTGCTTTCCCACACAGCACTGGACATTTGTTGCCAGCTGTTTGACCTGGAGGGACCACCTCAAAGGGGAAAATATGGTTCCCTTTCAATATCAATACAATCCTTGGCCACTTTCCTGAGATGGCTAACAAGGGTGTCAGCGTCAGTTATTTGGTGTGTAACTGGAATGAGGCCATGAAACTTATTTTGCATAAGTTACTAATTAGCCAATAATTCTTTTAATGACTCCATAGCTGGCCACCATTTGAACTGATTACCTAGATTTGAAAGGTTCCATATCACATTACCAATCCAGTGAGGCAATATACTTTGAAAATAATAGCAGTATTGTCAACTCCAAATGTTCTAAATGTTTGAGTCAGGTCCCAAATAAGCACGAGATTTAAAAATAATAATAATAAATTTTGGGGTTCTTCTTTGCAATCTGGTTTCAGAGCCCTTACGGTTCACTTGATGTTTTCAAGCTTTTCTACATGATGATTTTAAGTTAAAACTGAGATTCTGATGCAAGCTACTGATTGGGCTTTAAGAAAAATGCCAAATATTATGAGACTTGTGATAAAATCACTAGAATTGGCAACACTTTTGAAAAACGTAATTTGTGTGTAATATAAATTCATACAGATGTTTAGTGTCCATGGATGGGGTTATGGATGGTTATTATAATTATCTGTTTCATTAAAGAATAACTAAGGGCTAACTGATACAGTTGACATCAAAGGAGCACTATCAGACTGTGACTAGTTAGCATTGCTCTATGCAGCTCTCTGTGAAATGCACACAACTGTTGGTATTGTGACATAGTTATGCCCAGGAAGGAAATTGGAGAAGGAGCCCATCACTCTAAAATGGACAGAGGAGGAAATAAAGTTTTACAGCTCCAAAGGAACCTAACATTGGATGAAGATAGAGGGAGAAAAGATGAACTTGTGATTAAGATACAGGACTGTGAGCCAGGAGATATGCTTTTTATTCCTGGCTCTGCCACAGACAACTTGTTTTGCCTTGGACAAGTCACTTAGTCTCTCTGTGCATCTGTTCCCATCTGTACAATGAAGATAATACTTTCTTCTCTGTGTACGTATATATTCATTTAATATTTGAGTTAATGTTTAAGGCACACTGATATAGTGGTGATTGTAGATCTTTTAACTACCTAAATAAAAATACTATCACAAGTTTTCTCAAAAGCTGTACGTGGGAGTTGCATGGGCTGAAAATCAAGACAGAATATGGCCCGGTATATGTTTTGAGGGGAAAAAAGGTATTCCCCAAAAAACGGCCTGAAAAAATGGTTTAAGCCTTTTCTTGGAGCTCTTGCTACATTTCTAGTTCTAGGATCTTACCTTTCATTACAAATAGGTTGCTAAAATTCCTGTGTGATTCAGGCTTGATCTACACTTACAAAGTTCTGCTGGCACAACTATGTTGATTAGGGTGTGATTTTTGTTTTTCTGAAATAGGTGTACTAGTAAAAGCCCTAGTGTAGATGCAGTTATACCAGGATAAGTCATTTTATACCGGTTTAGCTTATTTTGATTCCTGAATCAGAAAAAACTCTACTGATATAAGCACTTTTATAATGGTATAACTGCATCTGTGCTAAGGGAGTTTTTTTGCCACTTTGCTGGCATAGTAATATTTAAAGCAGCAAACATTTCAATGGGAAACAAGGCAAATTCTATTCTAGTATTGACGGTGTTGATAGCAATGCCTGTTATGATTGCCTGGAATTTCCCATTATCTGACCCTGTTTTCTCTTGCTTATAACTGACATATTTTAACCATTTGGACCGTGTGTCCGCCTCTGGCTGAATGTTTTTGGAAATTTTCAGGCAGAACAGTTCACCATTTACAAGAAAAAGGCTGGGGAAAATACAGTGTTTTGCCCATGTTAAATTCTGGTAACCTTTTCTTTGAACACTCTGACCCCCTCATGATTTGGAGCAAGGACTTGAAATTTGGCACATTGCTGGCCTTTGTGCCAGGAATGTGCCTTTTGCCATCCCTGTGAAAATCTGCTTAAATTTTGTCCAAGATTTTAACCTTTGAAAAATCAGTTTGCACATGCTCAGAAGAGACTTGCTAGAGTTCAATAGCTAAAATATCTGAAGTTTCCATCTGCACTGAGTATGCTTCAGCCTGTGGTTGTAGGGGGCTGAGCAGAACTGTCCCTGAATTTTCAACTCTGGGTTGCTATGGGCCATGGGGGAACCAGTGGGGCAGGGGAAAGATTTGACGAAGAACCAAGGTGTGGAGTGAGAAATGGGAGTGTCTTGGCAAAGATAGTGGAAGCCAGGGTGGTTGTTGTGATAAATTACCATATATACTCGTACATAAGCCGCATTTTTTTTAGTAAAAAAGGGAAGCACCAGAGAAGAGGGTTGGCTTATGAATGGGTATAGAGAGGGAGAGGTGGGACACAGCCCCTTCCCCCAACAGAGGGAGCAAGGAGAGGCAGCAGAGCCAGAAGGGAAGAGGTGGGGCCAGAGTCTCTCCGCTTTTGGCCACGCTGCTCTCCCCCCAGTCTCCGAAGCAGCTGCAGCTCTGGGGCTGGCAGGCTGCACCCATGCCGCTCGGCCCCGCCCCCAGAGCAGGCTGTGGCTGCACTGCCCGGCCTGCTGAAGCACGCTGCAGCTGTGCCGCCTGGCCCAGCCCATTGGAACATGCTGCGGCCGCGCTGCCCGGTCTGGCCCACTGGAGCAGGCTGCGGCTGCGCTGCCCAGCCTGCTGGAGCAGCTCCACCCAGGCCAGAGACATCCTCCCCTGGCCCTCCCTAGATAAGGTGGGAAGGGATGGGATGGGGAGAGTGTGGGGGTCCCGGCCTAGGTGCGGGGTCACCCCCAGCTTCTCTCCCCCAAAAAATTTCCCCACCAGTTGCTGTCCCGGCCTGTCAGGGTAAGCAGTTGGCACGCCGAGACACTTTGTTTACTTAGGTTTACCTCCATGCCTGCGGACGCTCGAGGTAAACAAACCATCTTGGCCCGCCAGCGGCTTATCTTGATGGCCCGGGAGCCAAAGTTTGCTGACCCCTGAATTATAGGGTCGGCTTATGAATGGGTCATAAAAATTTTCCATTTTTACTTATCCATCTTGGGGGGGGGGGTCGGCTTATAAACGAACCGGGGTATGATCGAGTATATATGGTAATGTTTGTGTAGCAATCAAATACTGTAATGATGAATACCATAAAAACCCATGAGAAAATTAACAATTCTATCTTCTGGGCAGCATTTGAATAATGTGCAGTAATTAAAACCTAGAACTACACATTAAACATCGAAGAGAAAACAGCTGCTCTTAAGTGACCTCCATCTGTTCTGGGCACTGAATGAGGAAAAAATATGTGATCAAGTAATTAAAGACAGTATTATAATGCATACTAACAAGGGGACCATATTGAGGCATTTCTAACTTTTGAGTGCTTGATTTTGCAACCTTAATGTTTCTTTTAAGACAGTTTTTATTTCTGTGTAATTCTGTGTAGGTTCTTATGCTGCACAGTCATATCTGAGTGCCTTCCAGTGTAGTGCATTAAGCATGTGACTAATATCTATCTGATACTGTAGTATATATAGTTTACTATGGCTGTGGGCTATAAGCAGCCTGTGAAAAAATGTTTCTCAAAATAGTACCTTTTGTGTGAAAATTCAAGAGCTAAACATTCTTGCAGTCCGGACTCAATTATGAAGCTATAGTACCATAGCTACAGTATCACCAAGTTGACCCTCAGCATTGTCATCTATAATGATATAGTGAAAAAGTAGTTCTTTAAAACAAATGCTTCATGTAATACAGAATTCTTTTCATCCAGAAATTCCCCTTCTATAGCATCCTATTTTGTGTGTAGTGCACAATTGTGATAGGTGTGGCCCCAGCATTGTTGTGCATGAAGGTGTTAAATTCACTCCAGCTATGTGAGGATGGCTTTCCTAGCTGAACTTGTCTGTTTGTAAATATATACGATACAGAGCTGATTAAGAAAGCATAGCAAGTGAGCAGGCCTAGCACAGAGAAGTGTGAATAATTAATCTTTCTCTGTTCTGGCCCTTGCTGAATGCTGTATGTTTATAAAAGGGTTAGTAAAGCTATTTTTGTCTTTATAAACTATGTATGTTTATATTAATATTTTCTAAGGTTTTTCTTGGTGAAAATGTTAGCTGCTGGTTTAAAAAAATGTGGTCTTTTGAAACAGCTTGCATTTAAGGACTTTTTCAACTGACGTATACTTTTACTTCAGAATTTCTGCATTTCTTTAGACAGCATAAGAAAAGTGGGTTACATTAGGATTTATTTGAAAGATTAAAATTTAAAAAATCTTTTATGCCACTCCTGTCTGTGAACTATTTGTACTAAGTGCTGTAAGACAGTACGATGGATAGTGCCAAAGCATGTTACTTCTTCTAATAATTTTTGTCATATCCTGCTTCCTTTAGTCACACAAGTAGTCTTATTAGGCTGTGGCACTATTAAAGTGAGAAAAGTTTGGCTCTATGCCTCTATAGTATGTTTTTTATTAAAATCCATTGTAAAAGAAGTCATATTTTCCAAAGTATGGTTAAAGTGAAGTAGATTTAGTCAAGTGTTTTTGGCATTCCAGCATTTATAAACAGTAACTTTTTGCTGGATGTTAAGTTTTCAGCTAAGCATCACGGGTTAGTATTTTAATCTCTCGTCTTAACTTTTTAGAGACCCTGACCCTGGTATCCTATGTGGCTAGATCAGCTTGAAATTGTAAACATGGAATCGAATGTTGTCTGTGAGGCCCAAGTTTATAACTATTGTAGTTGGGGAAGCTCCCTCTGTTTATCTGCATAAGATACAAAAACTTTCATTGGAAAAACTATGGAATCCACTGAGTCATGGTGAATCATAAATGAAGAGTTAGTAGCTCTTTCACTCTTTGTAGTTTGTAGCTCTTTTACTTCTAGAATATTAATCCTGAAAAGTTTGAGTTTCTGATTTTAGACAGCAGTAAACACTTGCTAAAATTAAATTACATAGGCTAAAAACTGCATAAATATTTCACTATGGATAACATAATCATTAAATGGCAGGATTATACCGTAAGTCAATTTATGCAACCTACAAGGCAGATGAGTTTTGAAGTTTTAAAAAGAAATGTTAAACTTCACTTGTTTGATCACTAATAATGTGTTTGGTTCAATACAGAACAAAGAGATACATTATTCCTACTCTCATACTGCTTCAGTCTCAAAGACATACAGGCAAAAAGAACAAAGTAGGTTGTTCCTTTCCTGATTCCCAGTTCTTTTGAGGCTGTAATTGAATATGTTGTAATTGAACTTTTACAGTGGTAAGCTATCATTTTGTGTGTGTGTGTATATATATATATATCAGCATTTCAGAGTGGTATAAAATTATACTTGTTTTAATCATATTTGAGACCACAACTGCAGTCATGAACCCATGTTTGTCAGCTTTAACAGAAAAATAACTGAGGGGGAGAATTTAGACCCCACGGGCAGGACCATGGCCAAAGGCTGGGATAAATATCTGATGTTTTTCTCTCTCTGATCTCCACCTTTCTATGCCTACTGCCTATCTTTTAAAACATCTCTTCCCTTCTTTTTTTATTCTAATGAGTTTTGTCACTTAGCAAAACCACACCATGAGAATTTTAAACATATATGTAAGAGCATGCAAAAACCCCCATTTAATTTGGGCTTCGGATGTTCAGTTGAATACCTCCCTAGCCCCTTCTCTCTCTCCCCCTCTTCCCCCCGTTCTCCCCCCTCCCCCCCCGCCCTTGTAATTTGGAGGAAGATACTGGAATTAAAGCCACTGGGATCTTCATTCTTTCCCAGCAGAGGGAGGTGAGCAGATAGGGGAAGTTCACTGCTTTCTCAAACAAAGGGAGGGGCGATAACTGGACCTCCAGCTCTCTTTATTTGAGGAGCGGCTGAACTCTTGAGCACATGGTTTGTAACTCCGCCTGAGGAAATCCTAACTGAGAGTTTGCCCATCATTCAGTCAAGCCGTTCAAGTTCAGGATTCACATCCGGTTGAGCTAGGAAAGTTCTAAACCTGAAATTAGACAGGGTATCCAAGTAGGCACATGACAGAATCATAGATTATAAGGGACTGCAAGCTTCATCTAGTCTAACCCCCTGCCAAGATGCAGGATTTGTTGTGTCTAAACCATCCAAGACAGATGGCTATACAGCCTCCTTTTGAAAACCTCCAGTGAAGAAGCTTCCACAACCTCTCGAGGCAGTAAGAACATAAGAATGGCCATATTGGGACAGACCAAAGGTCCATCCAGCCCAGTATCCTGTCTACCGACAGTGGCCAATGCCAGGTGCCCCAGAGGGAGTGAACCTAACAGATAATGATCAAGTGATCTCTCTCCTGCCATCGATCTCCACCCTTTGACAAACAGAGGCTAGGGACACTAATGACACCTCAATCTGTGACAATTCCTCATATTTGTCACCTACAAAGGATGGCTCAGGTTTGGGACTCTCCCTAACATCCTCAGTCTTGAAGACTGAAGCAAAGAATTCATTTAGTTTCTCTGCAATGACTTTATCGTCTTTAAGTGCTCCTTTTGTATCTCGATCGTCCTGGGGCCCCACTGGTTGTTTAGCAGGCTTCCTGCTTCTGATGTACTTAAAAAACATTTTGTTATTACTTTTTGAGCTTTTGGCTAGCTTTCTTCAAACTCCTTTTTGGCTTTTCTTCTTACATTTTTACACTTAATTTGGCAGTGTTTATGCGTCTTTCCATTTACCTCACTAGGATATGACTTCCACTTTTTAAAAGATGCCTTTTTATCTCTCACTGCTTCTTTTATATGGTTGTTAAGCCACGGTGGCTCTTTTTTAGTTCTTTTACTGCGTTTTTTAATTTGGGATATACATTTAAGTTGAGCCTCCATTATGGTGTCTTTGAAAAGTGTCCGTGCAGCTTGCAGGGATTTCACTATAGTCTCTGTACCTTTTAATTTCTGTTTAACTAACCTCCTCATTTTTGCATAGTTCCCCTTTCTGAAATTAAATGTCACAGTGTTGGGCTGTTGAGGTGTTCTTCCCACCACAGGAATGTTAAATGTTATTATATTATGGTCATTATTTCCAAGCAGTCCTGTTATAGTTACCTCTTGGACCAGATCCTGCGCTCCACTCAAGACTAAATCGAGAATTGTGGGTTCCTGTACCAGCTGCTCCAAGAAGCAGTCATTTAAAGTATCGAGAAATTTTGTCTCTGCATTTCATCCAGTCTGTTCTATTGTTCTCTGTCCTTACAGTTAGGAAATATTTCCTGAGATTTAATGTAAATCTGCTATCCAGTAGTTTGAACCCATTGCCTCTTGTCCTGCCCTCTCTGGGAAACTTTCTACATCTTTATTATGGCAGCCTTTCAAATATCTGAAGACAGCTTAATCTTCTTTTTTCCAAACTAAATATACCCAGCTCCTTCAGTCTTTGCTCATTATGCTTGCATTTCATCCCTTTGATCATCTTTGTCCCTCACCTTTGGAACATTTTGAGTTTCTCTACATCCTTTCTATACTTTGGTGACCAAAACTGGATACTGTACTCCAGCTGAAGGCTAACCAATTCCCAGTAGAGCGGTACTATCCCCTCCCATGACTTGCATGCTGTGCCTCTGTTAATAGAACCTAAAAGTGCATTTTCTTTTTTTGCAACAGCATCACATTGCTGACTCATGTTGAGGTTGTGATCCACCACAACTCCCAGATCCTTCTCAGCAGTGCTGCTGCCAAGCCAGTTTCCCACCATTCTGTATTTGTGCATTTGGTTTTTCTTCCCTAAGTGTAGCGCCTTGCATTTGTCTTCTTTGAATTTCATTTTGTTGTCCATAGCCCAGTTCTCCAATTTATCAAGATCCCTCTGAATTTTAGCTGTACCCTCCAAAGTACTGGCAACCACCGTGGCTTTGTGACATCTGCAAACCTGATCAGTATGCTCTCCATACTTATATGCAGCTTATTAATAAAAATATTAAAGAACACCGGACCCAGAACAGATCCCTGTGGAAACCCACTTGAGACCTTCCTCCAATCTGACATCATTCCATTAATAGTTATTCTTTGTTTGCAGTTGTTTAACCGCAAAGGAACTTGTCATTTGAATGGATGAAATTGTGTGTTTTGGAGTCACTCACAAAAAGTGTAGTCAGCTGATAAACCTGGAAAATGACGGAAGGCTCTATCATTTCTCAAATTCCACAGTTAATTTCAGCTTGCTTCTCAGTGCTGTAAAAAGTTGATATTCCTTTTATAAAGTTAACATAGTTGTATGCTTTTTAAGAATGTCCTTATTTTGGTTTCAGATTTAAAAATTATTTGTTAAGAAAACTGAAAAATCTGGTTGTCCTAGACTTATTAGCTTTTTTTTAAAAATGTTCATATTGGTTAATAGAAGTATAGACATGAAAAGAGACAGGATTTTGGGTAACATACTCTTAGATTCTAAATGCACTGAGAAATACTCTTGTCAGGCAGGTGACGGTCAAGATGACAGCAGGCTGTGCAGCAAATTAGGTGAATCTATGATCAGACTGAAATTTTAGGGTGTAAGGCAAGCAGAACGTTGTGCATTAGAGAAATAACATGTTTGAGCCCCAGGAACAGTAGCAGTGGTATTGTGTAGGGCAATGAAAGGGGCCACTTCTCCAGTCCCTTTTATCAAAATAAGGCTTATAAGTATGGTGAAGAGTGAGAAAGTCTTATTTTAAATGGCCTGGCTCCTATCTTTATTAGTTTTGTTTATAAACTGCCCGGTTCCTACACCACACACTTCCTAGAAAAATGGTATAGAACCACATTGTCCCCTCTGTAAGGTGCCGAACAGATTAAATGCATATGAATAGTGACCCAAAATATCTCGTAATAATGTGAGAAAGGGGCCTAAGAGGCATAATCTCCTCTCACTTGTGAACCCATTCTTGTGAACAACATAATGGAACCCAAGGAAGGGTCATTCCCTTAGTTGCATGGTGTTAAGTATCAGGAGGTAGCCCGTGTTAGTCTGTATCCACAAAAACAACAAGTAGTCTGGTGGCACCTTAAAGACTAACAGATTTATTTGGGCATAAGTTTTCGTGGGTAAAAAAACTCACTTCTTCGGATGCATGGAGTAAAAATTACAGATGCAGGCATTATATAATGACACATGAAGAGAAGGGAGTTACCTCACAAGTGGAGAACCAGTGTTGACAGGGCCAATTCGATCAGGGTGGATGTAGTCCACTCCCAATAATAGATGAGGTGGTGTCAATTCCAGGAGAGGCAAAGCTGCTTTTGTAATGAGCCAGCCACTCCCAGTCCCTATTCAAGCCCAAATTAATTACGAAGTGAGATGAACTAGGAGGGGGAATTCAAAAAAACACAGAACCAACTCCCTCGGACTCTGATTCCCACTTCTGAATTTCCCAGGGTAGTTTGTCATATTTATATCTGTCCTTTAGAGTAGATTGTAAGCTCTCTGGGGCATGGACTGTCTTAATTTTTTGTGTTATAAAACATGCAGCATATTGCCTGTGTTAAGCAAATAGTCTAACATCTGAAACAGACATTTTATTTTTAAAGTCTACTACTGCACTTTTCTCTCTCAATTCCTTTTGCTTTCATTTCAGTTGTTGTTATGCCAAAAATATCTTTTCCTAACAATAACAATTCTTGGCTAGTGATGATGATATTACCATAGTAACAGAAACTGATCCTAAGCAATCTAGATGGGAATTTAGAATTTCTTTTGTAAATTAATCTCTTCGGGACTGAATGTAAGGATCTGGCTTTATTAAAATTTGCAAATTACAAAACAGTACCTTAATTCATATTTTTTGGTTTTGTTGAATGTGAAACCATTGTATCTTCATGATGATTTAACTTTTCAAGAGGTAGTCTGAAACTTTTATGAAAAAACGTACGGACTATGCAGCACATTTCATTTTCAGCCACAACTTTATTGCCCAAATGTTTTAAAGTCTGCTTGACTTTAGGGGAAAAAATTACCTTTGATATGTAACTTGTATATATATGCTTTTACCAAAAAAGAAAGTTTGTGGTAGTGATGGAGTGAAATAAGTCTAGATCAGGGGTCAACAACCCTTCAGAAGTGGTGTGCCAAGTCTTCATTTATTCACTCTAATTTAAGGTTTCACATGCCAGTAATACATGTTAACGTTTTTAGAAGGTCTCTTTCTATAAGTCTATAATATATAACTAAACTATTGTTGTATGTAAAGTAAATAAGGTTTTTAAAATGTTTAAGAAGCTTCATTTAAAATTAAAATGCAGACTGGTGGCCAGGACCCGGGCAGTGTGAGTGCCACTGAAAAACAGCTCGCGTGCCGCCTTTGTCATGTGTGCCATAGGTTGCCTCGCCTACCCCTGGTCTAGATCTTGAATGCCTTTTCCAAATTGTTACAGTGACAGCAATATCACAAACTCTTGGTCAGTCCGCTGTTCATATTTCTTAGGAACATTAAAGTGGGGCTGTGGCCCAGAAAAGGGAATTATTTGTTGACTTTTAGTGACAAAAATAACTTTTTACTGCATTTTATTTCTGATAGCCATGCAGATTCAATGCAGCTATGGGACAAGGGAGCTGGATTCTTTTCTGGGATGAAATCAGAATTGTTAACCATGTTCCATTTGATGACTGTTAGAGTTGAGGTCAGAACCAGAAAATGTAACTTGACTTTCAGATCTCAGACTGAGTTTGGGAAGGGAGTTAGGAAAGCCATCCTTTTACTTGTAAACTGGATAAACTGAATATAGAATCAACATAGAGTCCCATAATAACACTTTCACAGTGACTTTTCAGGAAATGGATTTTAAGGAGATTGTAATTGTTTCAAGTCCTATTAAGCTATATTGCTATAGTTACATAAAAACAGAAAATAATCTTTGTATTGTACCTTTTTCAAATCCACATAGGGCATTTAAAATACTTCTTTTGCCATTCACCATTAAATAATCAATTGTTTTCTTGTATTTATTAAAATAAACAATCTGAGTATTCTTTACTTATTTATACTCTGGGTAACCCAGTTGGCCTGGTCTCTGGGAATCTTTTATATAAATGGTGGGAGAAACGAGTGCTACAAGAAGAACTATAATTATAAAGTAAAACTATTTTTTTCTAACTGTATTAATACAATTCCAGGGAGGAGTGCCCTTTATACTTAAGCCAAAAACTTTGCGTCTTGTACACAGTAAAACGAATTGTCTAGTTTTAAAATCACAATAATATACATTTTTGTTTCTGTTTTCTTAGAGTGGTTGGTCACTTTGTTCATTGTTAACATAGTTGCAGAAAATTGGCTGTTATGGTGAGATCTGAGATGGCAGCAAATGAGGCTGAGAAGACAAATTACTGAGGTGCCTGTAGTGTCAGCTGAGAAAGTTCCTCTAGAGAGCTTTCAATTATGGCAGAAGTTTTAATAGAGGGAACTGTTTAAAGCTGGTTCCAATCACAGTTATTTATCTGAGTGGAGATAACTCTAAAACCAAATGAGCCACAACTATTTACAGCCTTGACTAATCAGAATCTTTAAGAACCATCCTGTTTTCCCAGATTCACTCTTCCTGCTTTTGCTACATCATGCAAGACTGCTTTTGAGTCATTTCAGTTCGTATTGATAACAGTAACTTGAACTGTGGAGATGTTCTTTCCCAGTAATCTTTCCTTTGATCCCTATACAGAGATTGATTATATCCCACTCTTATCTTTATCAAGGATGAGAGTTAGATTAAATCTAAACATATTGCCCATTTGCCTAATGTGGAAGATGGCATAAAATGTCCATTTACTCTTACCGTTTTTTTTATAAGCCATTCACTGATTGTCTGTAACTGATCTAACATTTCTCGATAAAAATCAATACGCTTGCAGTCGTTAGATGGTGCTGAAATGGTAAATAAAATAGAGGGTTTACTTTTCACACATGTATGGGTTGAGATTTTCAGAAATGTTTGGGAATCCCTGTAAAGTGTATATGTTTGGCTTCTGACAGAATTACACAACATAGATTTTGTATTTTTTTTATTATTGGGCTCTGTTCAGTGTAAAGGTAATTCTGCTATTATACAGGCTGCTCCCTATTTTAAGGGATTCTTTCTATTCGCGTATGCAGCTGCCTAATGCCAGTTTTGGTTTTATGTAGCCACCTGGTTATGCTCCTTTCTTAAGTGTGTGATTTGTTCCTACCAGCTATTCTAGTTGCATGGTAATTGGTCTCTTGGGAATGCTGACAGCACTGAATGATGCACCCCCAACTTTGAGGTAGGGGAAGGAGGTGGGGTGCAGTTTTTCTTGGCAGAGAGATAGCCTGTTAAATGGGGTGGGAGGTTCTTAAAATGCTGTGTAATCCAATGCCTGTCTCCCGGACTCAAAGATCTGTTAAGGATCAGTCAGGGACAACATAGACCTATTGAGCTAAAGATTGTTTTGTTCATCCTCCTTACTTCCTTCTCAATCCCTGAATAATGATCATAATGGTGAAAGAGTAAGATGAGGCCAGGGGCTGGAGTTTCTCAGGTGAACAGGATTATGAGAGGCCCCTTCATCTGCACTGCAAGTTTGATATTTAGAAATGCAAAATCAGAGTAAATATTAGCATGTATATCTTAGACTCTAGAGTTTTCTATAGTGTGTCCATTACTGTAATATTTATGCACTGAACTAGTAATTACAGTCCACAAAGACCAGAGTAGTTTTCATATAAGCTTATGTTGATCTGTTCTCACAGGTTGTAGGTTTGTGTGGTTTCCTGGTGTTTTTGGTTTTCATACCCTTCCCATATTAATGGTCCCTTGTCTTCTGAAATAGTAAAAAGCTTTGGTAAATTGGCTTCGGTCCTGTAGTATTTTCTGAAAATTGTCTGGTTAGTCTTATCTCATCAGGAAACTGATTCTATTGTCATGTGTCCCTGCCTAATAATGCTTTATTCCTAGTTCTAATGCTCCATTCAAAGTTGGAATCTAAATATGTAACATGCAAGAATTTATCGTTTGGGGGAGAGGATAGTAACTGAAATAGACAGTGGTAATTAAAAATTGTTATAAATGATTGTGGGACAGGGGATTTTATTTTGAAAAAAAAAAAAGGCAATTTAGAACCACTGAACGAACTTGTGCCATTTTTTTAAAGAATAATTTTATTAATCTTTTATCACATTGCTATTATAAAATATATTTTATTTTAATTATTATAAATTATAAAATAATTATAAAATAATTATTATTTTAATTCAAATCTTTGCCAATCTCCAGTACAATATTATATATTGTGTTGTACTGGAGATTGGCAAAGATGTGAATTAAAATAATAAACCAAGGTGGAAAAAAAAATGGTCAGCAGACTGCCTACCAGCACTCATGCTATCTTCTTAAATGAAATTTTTGCTTTTGATGATTTTAATGTTCTTTGTATCTAATTTTTAGAATAAAATTCCAGTTGGGCTAAAAGAATGTCATGGATCAACTGACACTGACTCTGTTCATCTGTTTACTCAGGATATTTCACCAAAGAACATAGCTAAATATAAGCAAGAGGGATAGTCCAACGATGTATAGAAAAAAACATACAGTATTTTTATTTTAAAAGAGAGAGGGAAGGATAACGCTACTGATACAGCTTGAAGCAAACTGAGGCACAGTGGTCTGATTCTCTTCTCATATATGCTGTTTTTAACTAGTATAAATCCACTATTTCAATGGAATTATTCTGAATTGTGTGTGCATTAGACCTGTTTTCACTTATAAAGGTGGGAGTAGGCTATTCAGAAGACACCTTAGATTTCTTCTCTAGGAATAGCACACACAGGCAGAGAGAACTGGCCTTGAGCTGGAATCACAAAAGTGTCAATAGTGTTCCCCTTCCAGATTTCCTCACCCTCAGTATGATTCACCAGAATTAGTTGCTATTGCCTGGATCAAGGAGTTTAGGAAGATTGCTCTCTGAAAGACAAAAAAGCAAAATCCCTTCCGATTAAGTTATCTTTAGTAACCTCATTCATGAAAAACATTCTTGTAGATTTGCTCAGGTACCTGCCCAGTTCAGTATCAAGTGATATACTGAAATGCAGGCATCCATGGCTGTAAGCCCAGATGGCTGACACCAAGAAAAACAACTCCTTTCTTCAGCCAAACTTGAATGAAGACTTCATTAACAAGAAGCAAAACAAGTTACTGCTCGATGCCAGCTGGAAAGAAATGACAAGTGTTCTTTTTCATTCCTCACAAAAGTTTAGTTACCCAAAGATACTAACATTGCTACAGGAAAACGCTGAGATCAGTGTTGTTTTAGGAAAGTACTAGGACAAAGATAGAGGTGGAAAGGTTAAGCAAGAATTAAAGCACCACGATCACTTTCCATTTTAGAGCACCACAAATGACTTGAACATCCTATCTGCTAGACTTACCAAGCTAATCAGCTGTAAGGTCTTGCTGTTCCATAAGCACTGGAATCACTTACGATGAACAAATGGGTGCTTGAAATAGCCTGCTAGGGAAATGTGCTGAAGTTCATCTCATATCCTCCAAGAGATCCCAGAAATATATTTATCATGCTTGGCTTTTTAGGGCCTGATTGAAAGCCCATTAAAGTCAATGGGATTCTGGTTACATAGACTTCAATGGGTTTTCAGTCAGGCCCATGTAGTGCTTTTCATCAATAGATCTCAAAGCACTTTACAAAGGTGAAAAATATTATTAAGCCATTTTACAGATTGGGAAACTGAGGCACAGAGACCTTAAAAAGACTTGTTCGAGGACAATCAGCAAACCAATGGCAAAGTTGGGAATAGAACACAGTTTTCTGAGTCCAATCCAATGCCCTATCCACTTGATTATACTGCCTCCCAATATGAAGACAATATTCTGTCATGCAACTTCTTCAGGAGGAAAGAACCCTTTTGCCTGTGCGCTCGTTCAAGCATTTCTTTGGCTTTTACTCCATCTTTTTCATGGTTGTTTCAACAAGTGGATGAAATAGCTCAGGTTCTGGATGGAAGCCCTCTCATCATTCCTTTAAAACTGTGTCCTGGGGGAGATATCAGTTGTACTAAAGGAAACAGTCACATGCCAGTCAGATTTGAACAACTAAAATAATTACCATGTGATTATCATGGGAGTTGCACAAAATACTTTCTGGTATTAGAGCATTTCCTTGATTTCAAGCTTTGATCATTTTCCTAAAGTCTGAAAAAAGGTCTATCCTTAGATCCCCATTATGATCCTTTTAAGGAATGTAAAACACTGCACTTCACTCATTTCAGTGGCCTTTTTGTCCTAGACCAATCCATGGAGTCTTTCCCAGTTGATTTGGTTCAGTTGCCTTACCGTCCAGTTCACTTTCTTCAGATTTTGAATGTCTTTAAGAATTTGTGCTCGATACTTCACATTCAGCTATTAACATAGACTTAAAAAAAAACATAGCTTTCCTGTCTTGTAATTTATTCTCCTTCTTATGCATCTTAGGAGCTTGTTGGCTTGCTCTTTTTTTTAACTTTTGCCAGACATTGACCCTATCATCAGTCACTGCTACCTGGAAGTCTTTTTCCATCTGCCCTCAATGTATCATATCATTCAATTGACCATATACTTTAAATTTGTATTCCCTTTCTTTATATGCATAACATTTAATTTTGGATGCCAGTCTCTCCTTTCTTTCTGTCAGTTAGTTTTTTACCTTTAATTTTTTCCCCATAACCTGAGTATTGGTATTCTAGTTTCATTATGTCCCGTCTCTTTCTTTTCTCTCTCTCTCTCTCTCTCTCTCTCTGTGGGTGTGTATATATATATATAATGTTGTTCTCTTCATAATACTTCTTTTTTGTACTTAGTCATATAAATTGGCCAACAAAGCCCTTTCTTATACTGTTGTTTTTATTTGTTTTGACATGTGGCAAACTTCTATTGGGCATTAAGTAATGGCTTTGGAACTAGCCTGACTTGCCAGTAACTGTTAATGGAAAAGATATGTAATCATGCTTTTTATCAGTCATTTCAATCTACAATTCAGTGTTTTCAAACTCCTGTCTTCTTTGTACCTTTCTTTTTGTGATTTGAATACTTGTATATTATGCTGACTAACCCTGGAGTGGAGGTTATGTTGAGAGTAAATTGTTATTTTCTATATGTATTGGCATGGGCAGCCCATTATGTATTTTGTAGATTATATATAGTGTGTCTTCATTACATAAGAACACCTATACTATGAATAACTATTTTGAAGTTTGTCTGTTTATTGGGATAAATAAATTATCCTAAATAATGAGAAAAATGTAATTTTCTTAAGCTGCAAAGGAAGCACAGTTTGGGTTTGGGGGGCTTTTCTGAGGGTAAGGAGGAGGTATAGCTCAAGATCTTCCTGGAAAGTTATTGCTAAAATCTTGTAGATGCTTAAAGATGATAATCTGTTTGGAAGATAGTGTTCAGGATCTTTAAAGGCAAATGAATAGAAACTGGAAATGGCAAAATATTTTGTATGATTTTGAAATACACAGAGTTCAGAGGAAGCGCATAACAAACAGGCGCTCTTTGCAAAATCTTGGGATTCTTTCCACCCATCTACTCTGAAGTCTGCCCATCTATACTAACTGACTCAAAAGAGGGGTCCAATGTTCTCTCTAAAGTCTGTTTCTTAAATAATAATCTGAAACCTGATCTTTATTCTGGCTTCCCCACCCCCAAAAAAGTTGTGTGATGGATTTTTCCTTACTTTGTTAAGGGTCTAAATTATTTAAGTTTATAAATGGTTAATAAATGGTTAATGTTTTAATAGCTGATTAGAGTACAATAGATGAATACATTGCTTATAACCATTGTTTATTACCATGTATAATACCTTGTAATGATGAGCTTATAGTCATGTATATTGATCTTGTCTTTAACATGCTTATAATATAAAGAGTGACCAAAAATCATACCTAGTTGAGATGTAAAATATGCATAAGGCTTTCTAATATATAGGTAAAGAAAAAGAGCAGTGTGATCAGATTCTAATGGAGATTCTGACATGATTTCTCCTAACTCCATTTTGGCATGTGCTTTCAAAATAGACAAGAATACAGAAGATGGAGTGGTTGTGACATGGAAGTTGAGTAAGAGAATTTAGTATGTCAGAGGATTTATATGTAAACACAAGGAGCAAGAACTACTCAAGTGTTACTAAAGGTAAGTCTACTCTGCAGTTAGACACCCGCAAGTGGACTGTGCCAGCTGACTCGGGCTTGCAGGGCTCAGGCTAAGGGGCTATTTAACTGCAGTGTAGACATTTGGGCTCGGGGTGCAGCCAGGGCTGGTGGAAGGATGTTTCGCGCCCTAGGCGAAACTTCCACCTTGCGGCCCCCCCTGAGCCCCCGCCC
>NW_020664420.1:19460206-19507467 GCF_002925995.2 Terrapene triunguis
GCTCCCTCCACCTAAATGCCGGTGATGACCAGGGAGGCCGAAGATCCGGACGCCGCGGTCGCTGACGAAGAAAATGGCGCCCCCCAAATCCTAGTGCCCTAGGCAACCGCCTAGGTTGTCTAAATGGTTGCACCGGCCCTGGGTGCAGCCCAGACTCTAGGACCCTGTGAGGTGGGCGGGTCTACACCGCAATTGAACGGCCCCTTAGCCCAAGCCCCGCAAGCTTGAGTCAGCTGGCATGGACCAGATGTGGGTTTTTAATTGCAGTGTTTTAAGTGTAGACATACCCAAAATTACAGAGAGAAGGCACCCAAACCTAACCTCCTTCCTGACAATATCAGGTCTCCTGCAGAGCTGATGGCATTGCGAGTAGCTTGCATCTCTGTTTTCCCACCCTAGGAAGAGCATAGCAGGCTCAGCATGTACAAGTCAGAAGAAATAATAATGTTCTGTGTAAAAATTAAATCTTTCTGAGAAAGAGGCTGGCATGTTTGCTGCCACAACATAATGCCCAGCATTGTGTTCTCAACCTCAAACTTTCCTTACTTCAACTTCCCTAAATTCTATTTTCTATTCACACATCTCTTATTTAGCATATGCAGGGCCAGGCACAGATGTTTGTGCCACTTGTGGAGGTGATGGCAGAGTGTGCGCATTCTGGTCACTTTTTTAAATATATGGGTTTTCCATATGATATTCTATTTTTCTTTCTCTTCTCAATAAGTCAGGATTGCCAAAAGTGGCTGCCATGGTAGTTTCATGTGGAACTTTGAATAGGGGAAACGATGACTTCTTGAGCCATTTGAGTGAGTTATCTGCAAAAAATTGAGGGAATTTTATGGAAATGGATATTTTGAGGATTTGAAATCCATGTAAAATAAATGTGCTTAAAATTATTTGTGCAAAATTCCATGGGATAATTTTCAGCAAGTTTGGATAGGCCCTTGTAGAGGGGCATATATGGAACAAAAATGCATGTGACCCATATGGAAATACAATATCAATAATGAAGCAGTTAGGGAATATATGAACACTTCTGAGCTCATGTGAAAGTAGCATTTTTTCATGTTAGTTCTCACCTCACCCATATATAAGCGTTTTTTATCTATGGCAGCAGTCTGCAATGTATTATACACAGGTGGATCCCTGTATGCATGCAGAGCCTTTTGAAGTCAACAGGCTCCAGGGTCTTCCTGTCTCCAGTGCATTGCTGTGTCTGGAGTCTAATTCTGTATATGGATCAAATATGTCCTTTCCACCTAGTAACAGTTCTGCATTGGAAAGGGGATGGATTGAATGACTCTAGTAAGTCATTTCTATCTCTGAGTTCTGTGGAACATTAGACTTGTGTCTCTACAGCTCCAGTGAGATTTGTATTTTTTTAATTAGTAGTTTATTTCTAGGCAGTCTCTTGATGTCGTATTGACTATTGCACTATATTTTCACAACCCCACTGAAGTTTGACTCCCTTTGGGATTGTTAGGCTAATTAGATTTGTTCAAGGAAAACATGCAAATGGTTCTCAGTCCATAAAGCCTTTGAGCTTTGTATAAATAAGGTCCTTTTATTAAATAATTAGGAGGGTCTGTTGTGTTCTGTTTAGCTCAGATAAGTGTGAGTAATGGATTATTAAATTCTCTGCCTTCCCTCATTCATAATTGGGGATGTCAGAAAGGCTGTGAAGATCTGATTATGAACTTTTAGTGACGTTATTACACATCTACAACTCACTTATTTTCTTCTGTAGTATGTTTCTCATCCATTGTTATATTTGCTGTATTTCTCTCTCTCCTTTTTTTGCACTTTGTGCTTATTTTACAGCCTGTAATGCTTAAAATAGTTATGAAAAAGTACTCTCCCTGTGTATTTGAATGCATCTGATCGGCCAATTGCTCAGCTCAGAAGTGATTAAATGGGGGGCAAGTGTACTGCTATTTCCCCCCTTTTATAAACGTATCACACTAATTCTTTTGAATATGCATGGCAGATCTTGTGTGACTTTATCACTCTCACACACTTGCTTGTATCTAAAGGGCAAAAATAGTGACAGATGACTTTTTAAAAAAATGTATGCTTGAATCCATTTTATACTCTCATGCACTTAAGTGTGATTCTGGTGTCAGAGGCTTGGCAACAAATCAGAATTTGGGATAATGTAGGCATTAGGAAATAACATGGGGCAAACTACTTAACATCTTAATTCTCCATATTTTTATATATGAATAAAAGATTTAAAAGACTGAATAAAGGTTACAAAAAGGTTAAAAGTAGGTCTGCAAAATCCACAGGCTGTTACGAATAAAGAGAAAAAAAATGCTCATTAAGTGAACATTGTCCATTCTGTGCACTAATTGAAGCAGGGGTCCTGCGCCAAAGGCTTTATTTATTGCACAATAATCAAAACCTACTCTGAAGACAGAATTATTTATTTCCTCATGAGCTTTTATATGACTATCATCACAATAGTATCTATGTTCTTCTTGGAGTCACAATAAGTATCTATGTTCTTCTTGGAGTCATGATCCCTATATGGATTACATGGGTGCGCATGCGCACCATGTGCCGGAGCCAGAACTGTTCACAGCACTGTCTGTTTACCCGCACATGCATTGTGTGTCGGCCACATGGTGTGACCAAGGCTTTAAGAGGCTGTGCGGGTTGATGCTGCTCCAGTTTCCTCTTACCGCCACAAGGCCAGAGTTGAAATCTCTGTTCCTCAGTTCTCTTAGCTTTCTAGAACTCTTTGTCCGTTCTTAACTTCTGTACATAGTTTTCTAGTTTGTTCTAGTTGTATATAGTTAGTTAGGGTTTGTTCTGCTGTTGGACGACTTCTCCTTGTGGGGTGACCCCTTGTAGCGATGTGACGACTCACCGGTGCGGTGCCTCCTGCTGGTCGTCTGGGAATTAGCTCTTGTCCAGCTCAGAGCGCCCTCTGCAGGCCAGTGTCTCACCTGCCGTTGGCCCCGTGTCCCTCCTGGACCCTGGTGCCCCTTTTCCTGGGGGTTCTGCCCCAGCAGTACCCCCTTACTCTGGGTCTCCTCTCCCAGGGAACTCCCAACCCTCTAAACCCACCTTACCTCAGTGGCTACTGCCAGTCATCATCTAGCCCCCACTCAATGGGGCAGGCTGCAGTGTAATGGCCACTCATCGTTGGCAAGCTACCTCTGCCTATTCCCAGGCTGTACCTTTGTAGCCCCAGTACCTTTGTAGGCCTTCACCAAGGCCTGCAGTCTGGGGGTTTTCCAGGCTGGAGCTCCTCAGCTCCCTTTGCCCTTTCCCAGCACTGCTCCAGGTACCTAGCTCCCAGGCAGCTAGCCCTTCCCATCCAGGGCTAGAATAAGACTCCTCTAGCTTCTGGCCACAGCCCTCTTATAAGGGCCAGCTGGGCCCTGATTAAGCCAGCCACACCTGTGGTCAGCTACATAGTCAGCTTCCCCCGGCTGTTCTCACTCCCTTTCCCTGCTGCAGCCTTCTCCAGGGCTGCTTTTAACCCCTTCAGGGCTGGAGCGGGGTGACCACCCCGCTACACCCCTCCAACCCTTCCAGAGACTATACCCCAGCAAGCCGGCTTTAAGAACTGTGCTTCTTGCCCACACTCCTTCTCTGAGCGATGAGGACCAAGGTTGCCTCTTTTGCCTCGGCAAAGTCCACCTCATCGCTGCTGCTCCATCTGCCACTCGTTACCGCCTCGCACTTGGGAAGCCAGAGAACTCCTCCTCCACAAGCATCTGGTGCAGAAGGCTATTCACCCACGTGTACAATCAGACCCAGAACCAGCGGAACTGCCGGAGCAGCCCCCGTCCCCACCGGTGAGCGCCCCCCTCTCCCTCCCGTGCGCCGGTGCCATCGGCATAAGGGCAGATCCCCAATGGGAACCTCCCCTAAGCTCAGTGTTGCTTCCCCAAGCCATGCCAGGTCAGGCGAGATGTCACGTGCCAACTCAGCTGTTCCACTTTCCAGGAAGCCCCACACGGAACATAAGTCGAGGCACCACCATAAGCACTCAGCACCACCTCCAGCCACAACTGCTGGTCCGCCGCCTTCGCTGCCGGCACTGTCAACGCCACCAGGCCCCTCCGGACTCTCCCGCCTGGTTCCCCAAACGCCGGGCGCCTGTCTCCGCTGCTGCCTATGGCAGAGCTGATGCTGGTGTACGTTGGCTCCCCTTGGCGCCATGGTTCCCTGGATGCCTTGAGGCTTTCCTCTCTGGCGGATGAACCTCTCCTGCTCCTTGAGCAGCTCCTTGCTCTGCCGTGTCTCACACCAACGGCACCACCTGTACCAATGGCCCTGCTTCTGCCAGACCCGTCCTCTGAGTCTGAGGGGTTTTCTGAGCCAGATTCCTCCTCTCTGGCACTCTCATACAGCTCAGATCCTCGGCACCCGCTGCCCTGCCCACTCCTGTATGGATCTCCTGCTGACGCATGGTTCTGCTACTCCCGGGGACCACTGGTGCCCAGTGACCCGTCCTCCTGGCCCTATTGGCTGCCTTGGGACCCTTACCGGGACTGCGGGGCGCTGCTGCTGCCGCCCTGCTGTCCATCCGCCACCTGCATTGTAACTGCCTCAGTTTATGGCAAACCACAGGATGCTTCCGTGCCACCAGCACCACCAGTCCCCACTGTGGCCTCGTCATCCCCGGATAATGTGCTCATTCCACCTGCCCTATCCCCTCTGGAGGATCATGGACAGTACTAAGTGCACCGGCTCTCAACCTCCCAGTGGAGGAAATCCAGGACGTGCAAAACCAGTTCCTCGACATTTTACAACCGCCTGAGGCCCTCTCAGACTGCCCTCCCAATCCACGAGGCCATCCTCCAACCAGCCCAGGTGGTCTGGCACATCCCGGCTTCCTGTGCCCCAACCCTGAAGCACGCTGAATGCCGATACTTTGTCCCTTCTAAAGATATGCACTTCCTGTTCACCTATCCCCTTCCCAACTCACTCATGGTCTACGCAGCAACCAAGAGCACCCAACAGCAACATCTCAAGGCCACTTCTATGGATCGGGCAGCAAAGAAGTTGGATCTTTTGGGGTGCAAGATTTAGTTCTCCACGAGCTTCTAGTTTTGTATCACCAACTACCAGGTCATCTTGGCGAAAAAATAATTTTCTATCCTATTGTAGGTTAGTGGAGTTCCAGCCCTTCCTTCTGGTAGACAAACAGGACTTCCCGATGTTACTTGACAAGGGCGAGATCATCATAAAGGTGGCTCTTTGGGCTGTGGTTGCCACCGCCAACACTGCATCCCGCGCACTGGCGACTACTGTCATGCTCCGCCGGGATTTCTGGCTCCGATCCTCCAGCTTTCTTAAGGAGGAGCCACTATAGCTATTAATTCAGAGATCAAAAGGGAATATTAACGTTTAGATGAATCTTGGGTGAAATAATGTCATTGTCTATATGTCTCTTTGTAGTTTGTGATAGACTGCCTAATGGATAAATTTCCCGATGTTAATTTGTGTAATTAATTACCAGTGAGGTTTAGGAAACAGAAGATTACATCAAAAGCCTATTGTTTACCCAGGATTGTGTGGTCAAGTGGATGCTGGAAAACTGTATAAAAGACTCTTGGGTCCCTATCCTTTTTTATCTCAGATCTGCTTAAACTTCATCAGAAGAAGTTTGAGTCGCAAGATTGAGATCTCAGTCCTAAGCCGTAACACCCTGAGTATGATATTGGACTATAACCTGTGGACTAAATTCTAAAAGAACTCTTTGCAACTACAAAGCTCACCATCTCTGCTATGAATCTGAATTTCAAGATTTTAGTCATGTCTGTATGTATACTGATCTTTTAACCAACACACTCTCTATTTTCTTTTTTAATACATTTTAGTTTAGTTAATAAGAATTAGCTGTAAGCGTGTATTTGGGAAAGGTCTGGAATATTCATTAACCTGGGAGGTAATGTGTCCGATCCTTTGGGATTGGTAGAACCTTTTTTATATGATGAATAAGATTTTCATTAATCCTCATCAGATTTGATTTAGGTGCCTAGGTGGAGGCCTGAGGCTGGGTTACTTTAAGGGAGCTGTGTTGTTGACTTTTGAGTAACCAGTGAGGTATAATAGAAGCTGTTTGGTAAATCTAAGAATTGGAATATCCACCAGCTTTGGGGATTGTCTGCAGTTCACCCTTATTGAGTGACCTTAGCTGACTCTCCTGGGATTCCGGTCATAGTAAGTATTGGAATATCCACCACCAGGCTTAGCTTAATTGGTTGTACTGTCCAGAACAAATTCTAACAGGGTTCAAAGGCTATAGCCAGTTGCTGATTGGAGATCTCTGTTCTGTGACTTTAAAGTGTATTAAGGAAGAATTTGGTGGGACACTGTGCACTCCCTATGTTGCCAGCAGAACAAGACTGCAGTGTGAGCGGTGTGCTCTGTGTACTGTATGGTTCCACCCAGGACTTCCTTTACTTGACATGGATTTTGCACTTTTGTAAAGAGTCACGGAGCCCTGCTGTCCCATTGCATGTAATGCAGGGACCTCTCTATTTTAACACGTTTCTATTTTTTTTTTATATGGATCCACCAGCTTTGGGGGTTGTCTGCCCCATTCTTTGCAGTTCACCCTAACTGAGTAACCTCAGTGTGGCTCCCTGGGACCCCCGTCACAGGGCCTACAGAGAGCTTTCTGCTCTCTTCAGCTTTCCCAAGAGACTTTCTCCTGGCTCCGAGACAGAGCTCACTGCCCTTTTCTCACTGACTCTCTCAGATTGCTCTTTCACTGGGTCTCCTCCCTCCCTGGGAGCACCTGTTCTGGCACAGGGAGCCTGGATCTGCTTCACTTGCAGGGGCTGGCTGCCTTGTGACAGTTCACTTCTTGGCTTTGTAGAAGAACATAGGCTTGGAAGGGGCAGTGGCTTAGTGAATCAGAATTGTCGGATTATGAACAGGAGGCTGCCAGGCAATTCTCCAAGACCATTCTACAGGCCACTATCCTCTGATCCCACTGAGGAATACCAAAAGAAACTACACCATCTGCTCAAGAAATTCCCAGCTACAATACGGGAACAAATCTACATGGACACACCCCCAGAACCCCGACCAGGGGTATTCTATCTGCTACCCAAGATCCATAAACCTGGAAACCCTGGATGCCCCATCATCTCAGGCATTGGCACTCTTACAGCAGGATTATCTGGCTATTTGGACTCTCTCCTCAGACCCTACGCTACCAGCACTCCCAGCTATCTTCGAGACACCACCGACTTCCTCCATGGATGTAGAAGCACTTTACACCAATATTCCACATAAGGATGGACTACAAGCTGTCAGGAACAGTATCCCTGATGAGGCCACAGCACGCCTGGTGGCTGAGCTTTGTGACTTTGTCCTCACCCACAACCACTTCAGATTTGGGGACAACTTATACCTTCAAGTCAGTGGCACTGCTATGGGTACCCGCATGGCCCCACAGTGTGCCAACATTTTTATGGCTGACTTAGAACAATGCTTCCTCAGCTCTCGTCCCCTAGTACCCCTCCTCTACTTGCGCTACATTGATGACATCTTCATCATATGGACCCATGGAAAGGAGGCCCTTGAAGAATTTCAACAATTTCCACCCCACCATCAACCTCAGCCTGGACCAGTCCACACAAGAGATCCACTTCCTGGACACTACAGTGCAAATAAGTGATGGTCACATAAACACCACCCTATACCGGAAACCTACTGACCGCTATACGTACCTACATGCCTCCAGCTTCCATCCAAGACACATCACACGATCCATTGTCTACAGCCAAGCCCTAAGATACAACCGAATTTGCTCCAACCCCTCAGACAGAGACAAACACCTACAAGATCTTTATCAAGCATTCTTAAAACTACAATACCCACCTGGGGAAGTGAGGAAACAGATTGACAGAGCAAGACGGGTACCCAGAAATCACCTACTACAGGACAGGCCCAACAAGGACAATAACAGAACACCACTGGCCATCACATACAGCCCCCAGCTAAAACCTCTCCAGCGCATTATCCACGATCTACAACCAATCCTGGAAAATGATCCCTCACTCTCACAGACGTTGGGAGGCAGGCCAGTCCTCGCTTACAGACAACCCCCCCAACCTGAAGCAAATACTCACCAGCAACTACACATCACACCACAGAAACACCAACCCAGGAACCAATCCCTGTAGCAAACTTCGTTGCCTACTCTGTCCCCATATCTACTCTGGCGACACCGTCAGAGGACCCAACCACATCAGCCAGACCATCAAGGGCTCATTCACCTACACATCTACTAATGTTATATATGCCATCATGTGCCAGCAATGCCCCTCTGCCATGTACATTGGCCAAACTGGACAGTCCCTCCGCAAAAGAATAAATGGACACAAATCGGACATCAGGAATGGTAACATACAAAAGCCAGTAAGTGAACACTTCAGTCTCCCTGGTCATTCTATTACAGATTTAAAAGTCACTATCATTGAACAAAAAAACTTCAGAAACAGACTTCAAAGAGAAACAGCAGAACTAAAATTAATTTGTAAATTTAACACCATTAATCTGGGCTTGAATAGGGACTGGGAGTGGCTGGCTCATTACAGAAGCAGCTTTTCCTCTCCTGGAATTGACACCTCCTCATCTATTATTGGGAGTGGACTACATCCACCCTGATTGAATTGGCCCTGTCAACACTGGTTCTCCTCTTGCGAAGTAACTCTCTGCTCTCCATGTGTCAGTATATAATGCCTGCATCTGTAACTTTCACTCTATGCATCTGAAGAAGTGAGGTTTTTACCAACGAAAGCTTATGCCCAAATAAATCTGTTAGTCTTTAAGGTGCCACCAGACTCCTTGTTGTTTTTGACAATATAGAGGGAGTATTAAAACACAAATGAAAGAGAAGGGAAAAAAACATTCAGGAAACTTAACATTGACCTTGATAATTAAATAAGCTGTTTAGTTCAACTTCTCAATCATGAAAATATCCTCATTACTTTTCCAAAAAAACATTCCTATCCTTCTCAAATTGCTTTGAATCACTCTTGGCAATTATAAAAACGTAACAAATCTGTTTTGCAGATGTGGAATCTGCCATTTAAAAAAGTTAATTTTTAAAACTTCTATATATGATGTTTTTCACATACATTTTCTTTTAAAAGAAAGTTATTATTTATCAGCTAAACATATTTATGTAGATTTTGATATCCTTCACCTTAAAAAAATTAATTGTGATGGAAAGACAATATTGAACTTATAAGGTATAGTATTTAAAATACTATTATGTCGTTTTTACTGAAATCCAGTTAACTCAGGTTTGTTGCAAAGCAAGTGTGTGCTCAAAATAAGTGTTCTATGTATGGACACATTTATCTAAAAAGACCCCTGCCATTTGACAGAACAATGAAAGGTGTCCAGCTGTTACTTTTTTCCCTTTATTTCTACGGGAGCTTGGAAAAGACTGTGCTATTACTTGTTTGTGCATAGTCTTCACCTTAATAATGGTTGACGAGTTGAAGGAGGCCACTTCTGGAAACCTTGCAAGGGCCTAATATAGGTTAGTACAGTATTCCAGATAACTAGTGTGGCACAGCCAGTATTAAAATAGCACTACAGTAGTCTGTCATTTCAAATTTACAAAAAATACCTCCCCTGGTCTGAAACGAAGTGTGAGAATTTTCAGGCCAAAAGGAATCTCCCTGAACCTGATTTGTTTGAACTCCATGGCAAAAACTGTAACTGATTTTAATGCGAGTAAGATTAAATTGGACCCAGAGTGAGTTAGGGAATGACAATAGGGTTTTATTATGCAAGGCTACATGCAACCTCAGCTGCTGCTGCTGCCCTTTTTTAAAGTTCCCAAAAATGTGCAGGCATCTTGCAAAACAAAGACACAGTTGCTACCCCGAAGAGATTATATGATATGAAATAAGTATTGATCAATAGGAGAAAAGAGAGGATGGGGTGAAGAAAGACAAAAGTGAGAATAATACTTGGTGTATGATCAGAATAAGTAATATGGTTAGTCATTGAAGGCGTATGTATGAGAGAAATTCATTCTCTCTCTCTCTCTCTCTGAGAAATTTGAATTTGGTGAGGGAAGTTGGCTGTTATGAACAAGTTCAGGGAGGTCATTCCAAGTGTAAGCAGCAGCATGGGAGAAAGCATGAATGTGCTGTGAAGGGTGGAGACTGCGTATGGAGATGGTCATTGGCAGAGCAGGGGGAAGAGGAGCATGTCGAAGCATAGATAAACACTATGTGATGTGAAGGGCCTTGAAATGGGCCAGTGGGGATGTTTTTGCAGGGTCCTGCATGGAGCTCTTCCCAGCCCAGCTCTAGTCAATATTTTTATTGATGAGCTGGAAGAAAATATCAAATACCAAACCTAGGTTGAATGGTAAATAAGCCAGTTCTACATAGTACCACTTGGTAATCTGTACCACGTGGTAAGATGGACTCTTTTAAACATGCATTTTAAGGAAAGGGGGACTGTATTATGGAAAACACTGATGCTGAAAAAGACTTGAGGGTCATTATGGCTATTAGCCAACTGAACAAGAGTGATTGATTGATGATCCCTCGATTTCGAGGATGATCTCTACCATGGATTTACATATGGATCCTGAGATGACTCAGAAGTCTGATCCTGGAACCGCAAATCCGCCCGCAGTAGGTACAGACATTGTGTGGCAGACCAGTGGCCTGCTGGGAGAAAGTTATTTTGTTTTCCTTCCTCCTCTCTCTCTTTTCAGCTTCGAGGGCAAGGCGGTTCTCAAAGCGGGCCACTGCCTGATGGAGGATATGGCGCCAATGGGGTCGGTCGGTGGCTTGCTCTTCCCAGCTTGTGATGTCCATATCAGTTTTCTTAAGATACACTTTCAGTGTGTCTTTGTAGCGTTTTCTCTGACCATCACGGGATCTCTGACTATGGGTGAGCTGAGAGTAGAGGACTTGTTTTGGGAGGCGAGAGTCTGACATCCACACACAATGTCCAGCCCAGCAAAGTTGGTACATGAGGATCATTGCTTCAGTGCTGGTGACAATGGCTTCAGCGGGAATGCTGGCATTAGTGCGGCAATCTTGCCACCTGACGCAAAGGATCTTCCGGAGGCATCATTGGTGATACCTCTCCAAATTCTTGAGGTGCTGTCGATAGGTCACCCAGGTTTCACATCCATAGAGGAGTGTAGGAACAACAATTGTCTTATAGACCTGGATCTTGGTGTCCTCCCATAGGTTCTGCCATAGGTCAGGGTCCGTGAGCAATTTCCCAAAGGAAGCACTTGTGCACTGGATCCTGTGCTGGATCTTACTGTTGATTTTTGCATTTTGAGAAAGTTGGCTACCGAGGGAGCAAAAGTGCTCAGCTGTCTCCAAAGTCTGACCCTTGATGATGATTTGTGGTGGGTCATGTGCAAGGCCTGAAGCAGGCTGATGCAGCAATTTAGTCTTCTGAATATTGAGTGAGAGTCCTAGGCTTCGGTAAGCTTGTGCAAGAAAATCCAGTATGGTCTGAAGGTCATTCTCAGTGTGTGCGAGGATGACACAATCATCAGCATACTGAAGATCAGTAATGGACGCCCTGAAGACTTTAGACTTCAAACGGAGACGTCAAAGATTAAAGAGACGCCCATCCATTCTATATTGAATGCCAACTCCATTGGGGCGGTGATCTTTAACAAGGACCAATGACTGCTAAATAGATGGAAAACAGGGTTGGGGCAATAATGCATCCTTGCTTAACCCCAGTTTTGATGATGAAAGGTTCCATCTCAAGGCCATTACAGAGAACTGTGGTAGTCATCTGATCATGGAGAAGTCTTAGGACCTTAATAAATTTTGGAGGGCAACCAAATCTGGCCAGCACCTTCCACAGGGCTTCACGACTGACAGTCAAAGGCCTTTGTCAAATCGATGAAAGCCATGTACAGGTCCTGATTTTGCTACCGAGACTTTTCCTGGATTTGGCAGACCACAAAGATCATGTTGGTTGTCCTGCGGGATGGTCTAAAACCGCACTGAGATTCTGGCAGTATTTCCTCAGCAAGGGGAAGTAATCAGTTTAAGAGAATACGGGCAAGAATTTTCCCTGTTGTAGATAGCAAGGCAATGCCTCAATAGTTTCATATAGATGCAAGTATCACATTTGAACAAGAGTAGGATGGTGACAGAGAGCTAATGTGATACTTGCATCTATAAGCAGGGGTGTATTGAGTAGGGCTAAGGAGCTGATATTTCTTCTATATGTGGCATTAGTGAAACAGGAATATTGTGTTCATTTCTGGTGTTCACACTTCAAAAATGTGGTTGAAAAATTGGGAAAAAGGTTCCGAAAAGAGCTATAAGAATATCTTGGAGACCGTGCCTTAAAATGAGAGACTAAAGAAGCTCTTGCAAGGCAAAGTTAAGAAGTTTATAGGTCTCTTCAAGGGGAGATATTTTCTGATAGTGGAGTGTATTTAATCTAGCAGACAAAGGCATAACAAGATCCAGTGGCAGGAAGCTGAAGTTACACATTCAGACTAAAAATAAGGTGAACATTTTTGACAGTTTAAATAACTGGTTTGGGCGGCAGTGTGGCTTAGTGGTTATAGCACTAGACTGAGACACTGAAGATTTGGGTTCTATTCCTGGGTTTGCCACTGGCCTGAAGTTAGAGGCTTGATTTAGGAATCACTGGGTGGAAATTCTATGACTTGTGTTATGCAAGAGGACAGACTAGGTAATCATAACTGTCCCTTCTGGACTCAAAAATATAAGCATCTGTGAAAGCAAAGACAAGGTTGTTTTATGTAAGTTATGTCAGTAGCAGGGCATAGGGCTTTTGTTAGAATGGATATTGTCAACAGTGAAGTGAGATATGACAAGATTCTGAAGCTATAATGATAGTTAAGTGAAAGTGTAGATTGAGATGGTGTTCTATGAATAAGTGTAAGGGAATTGTAAGAGGTTGTGAAGTGATTGTTAAATTGTACCCATGTTGAATTCTTTCTGGGGACTTGGCTAAGTATAAGTGTGCACCTTTTTCCCTTTAACAGTGTTAGATAGAATCCTGTGGATAAGAGTGAGTAGGTTGTAAAAAGAGGTGAACTCTAGGGTTGGCAAGTTAAAGGTATGTGTATTAATGGGGAATACTGAGGAGGGGAGAATTAAGGTTGCATAGGCAACCCTTAACTCTGCAGTCCCTGGTTTTCAGAAGTTTGAGTTTCAGAGTAGCAGCCATTTTAGTCTGTATCCGCAAAAAGAACAGGAGTACTTGTGGCACCTTAGAGACTAACAAATTTATTTGAGCATAAGCTTTCGTGGGCTACAGCCTACTTCATCGGATGCATGTACTGGAAAATACAGTAGGAAGATATATATATATATATATATACACACAGAGAACATGAAACAATGGGTGTTACTATACACACTATAAGGAGAGTGATCAGTTAAGGTGAGCTTTTATCAGCAGGAGAGAAAAAAAACTGTTTGTAGTGGTAATGAAAATAGCCCATTTCCAGCAATTGACAAAGAGAGATGAGGAACTGTAGGGGTGGGGGTGGGGGGAAAGCATGGGGAAATAGTTTTATTTTGTGTAATGGCCCATCCACTCCCAGTCTTTGTTCAAGCCTAATTTAATGGTGTCCAATTTGCAAATTAATTCCAATTCAGCAGTCTCTCGTTGGAGTCTGTTTTTGAAGTTTTTGTTGTTGTAATATTGCGACTTTTAGGTCTGTAATCGAGTGGCCAGGGAGATTGAAGTGTTCTCCAACTGGTTTTTGAATGTTATAATTCTTGACGTCTGATTTGTGTCCATTTATTCTTTTACGTAGAGACTGTCCGGTTTGGCCAATGTACATGGCAGAGGGGCATTGCTGGCACATGATGGCATATATCACATTGGTAGATGTGCAGGTGAACAAGCCTCTGATAGTGTGGCTGACGTGAGTAGGTCCTATGATGGTATCCCCTGAATAGATATGTGGACAGAGTTGGCAACGGGCTTTGTTGCAAGGATAGGTTCCTGGGTTAGTGTTTTTGTTGTGTAGTGTGTGGTTGCTGGTGAGTATTTGCTTCAGGTTTGGGGGCTGTCTGTAAGCAAGGCCTGGCCTGTCTCCCAAGATCTGTGAGAGTGATGGATCGTCCTTCAGGATAGGTTGTAGATCCTTGATGATGCGCTGGAGAGGTTTTAGTTGGGGGCTGAAGGTGATGGCTAGTGGCGTTCTGTTACTTTCTTTGTTGGGCCTGTCCTGTAGTAGGTGACTTCTGGGTGCTCTTCTGGCTCTGTCAATCTGTTTTTACACTTCAGCAGGTGGGTATTGTAGTTGTAAGAATGCTTGATAGAGATCTTGTAGGTGTTTGTCTCTGTCTGAAGGGTTGGAGCAAATGTGATTATATCATAGAGCTTGGCTGTAGACAATGGATCGAGTGGTGTGGTCTGGATGAAAGCTGGAGGCATGTAGGTAAGTATAGCGGTCAGTAGGTTTCCGGTATACGGTGGTGTTTATGTGGCCATCGTTTATTAGTACTGTAGTGTCCAGAAAGTGGATCTCTTGTGTGGACTGGTCCAGGCTGAGGTTGATGGTGGGGTGGAAATTGTTGAAATCATGATGGAATTCCTCAAGGGCTTCTTTTCCATGGGTCCAGATGATGAAGATGTCATCAATGTAGCACAAGTAGAGTAGGGGCGTTAGGGGACGAGAGCTGAAGAAGCATTGTTCTAAGTCAGCCATAAAAATGTTGGCATACTGTGGGGCCATGCGGGTACCCATAGCAGTGCCGCTGATTTGAAGGTACACATTGTCCCCAAATGTGAAATAGTTATGGGTGAGGACAAAGTTACAAAGTTCAGCCACCAGGTTTGCCGTGACATTATCGGGGATACTGTTCCTGACGGCTTGTAGTCCATCTTTGTGTGGAATGTTGGTGTAGAGAAGTTTGAGTGTTGCTCAGCTCAATGATCTGCAAGGGGCTGACATACCACCAAGCAACCTTAACTCTGAATCGTTGTTTTTTGCCATTGAGTTACAAAACAACTTGCATTTTACTTTAGGAAGTGTATTGGGCCTCCTGACTCAACATTCCAAAACCCTGCTTCAGTTTATAAAGTGCCACTTTGCTATATAGCAGTTGACAATAAAAAGTGAACATTTATCCTGTTGAAATAAGTTTCGAAATTTTACTATTTCTATAATCAAATATCCCTTTGAGTTTATTTTGGTGCTTTATGGTAAATGTTTACTTTTTAGTATAGCTGTTGTATGTGCAGCACAATCAGCTTTAAAAAAAATGAAAAAATCTGCATGAAACTTTAATGTCTGGAACTACTGACGTTACTTCTCAGGATACCGTTTACACTGAATAGAACAATAACTTTACACTATACAGGAATATGTTATTTGGAGTGTACTTAAAATTGAACTAGGCTGGCCTGCATTATGGGCAGTTGGAGATTGCGTCTATTTGATTTTACTAATTTCTCCCATGACACCCAGTTATAAATGTCTTCCAGGAGCCATTGTTGTTTGCAGTGCAGATATGGCATTGCAGGAGCCAAATCATTCATATAAGTTGCTAGATGGATCCAACCTAGATTTATGTATGTAATGTACCTATACATCCCAATTTGGTTCTACAACTCCTGCTTATATGCCTCAGTGTTGTGTCCTATTCTGGGGAAATGGCTGCTTTGATTCAGTAGCATTTATGTTTCCCATGAAAACCAATACATTACGTGCTCTTGTATCATAGGCATTGTTTGCCCTGAGAACTTAGTGATTTCTATCTTTTTTTTAATTAATGATCTCCCCTCCCTTGCCAAATCCTGAAACACTCTTATGCATTAGATGCCAGAAGAGATTTGAATTTTTATCTGGAAAGAACTCAATGTTTTAAAAGGACAGAAAACATTTGTGTCTAAGACAGTTTAAAGAATCCACCTGTATCCCAGAGTCCTCTGTCCTTTGGGTGTTTATATGTATCTAAGAAACATAGAAAAGCTAAGCCGATATTCTTCTTTCTTTTAAAAAATGCACATATTTATGAAACAGATTATGTGGGGGAAACTCAGCTCTGAAAAAGAATGGTCTTTCATAAATGCATCATTGTAAAACGTTTGAGGAATTCCTTAACAGTGTAACTCAAAACTTCTGAATTTGGCTCCACAGAATTACAGTATCACAATTAATAGTTATGAAATTTCTTGGTAAATAAATAAAAGCTTGAATTAATAAGCAGCCAGCCAGTCTCCCAGACTGCCATTTTAAATAAGTTTGCTGGTTGTTGTTGTATCAGAATAATTATGATAGAAAAATCTCATATCACTGTGACAGTTCTCGGGGTACTCAGGATTGTGCGTCACCTTGTTGCATGCTGCCTGCAGCGAGAAGGAGTCTTGCCGGTGGTACCTGGGTGTTAGCTCCCTAACACCACCAGCCTGCCAGTCACTCTAGCACTGTCCTGTGGGTTATGCCAGCCCTGTCTTCGCCTTGCAAGTTAACAAGAAGTGCACACCAGTGTCCAAGTGAAGTGTTCCCCTGTGATATCCAGCCCCTGACATGAGCTACTCAGAAATCCCAGGTGCTCTGCTCCCAAAGGAACAGTGTACCCCAGTTTACTAGTTTTACCTTAAATCACTGCTCCTGTGTAATACACAGCACGTATGACCACTTACAATGAAACAAAAGGTTTATTTAAGAAGGAATAGAAGTTCCACTAGAAATGAATAATGATTGAAGCAAGAGGTTACAGTACAAAACAAAATCATAAAAATGCAAACTAGGGCCTACATTCATTATTAGATACGAAAGCTAGCTATTAAAGTAGGTTTTCCCCTCAAAGTTCAGTCTGTTACAGATCTGGCTAGTTTCACAGGAACCAGGATCCAATCTTTCATGAAACTCCCCCTCTCAACAAGATGTCTCCTCTGTGAGTGGATGCAGAGTGTCTTTCTCCCCCTGTGTTATATTGAATCAGTCTTTTGTCTTTATTCACAGACGGGACAATCCCTTGTTTGTTATCATGTTCCTTTTTACCTCCAAGTGGTTATTATTCTTTGCAGTTGTCCTTTGATAGTTTTCCATTGACTGTTTTGGGATAGGGCAAGACATTTGAACCTTGCATTACAATCTCCAGCTGACCAGGGATGGGTGAAAATTCCTGCCCACTTGAATGGGTCATCACCAAGATATATGATTTCTTGGTGATTAACTTTTACTTCAAGATCATAAGACATAGTTTTCAATATAGTTACATTATTGCTGCCAAGTTAAAGAAGTATTGGCTGGATGAATGGACTGTAAGGTGGATAGAAAGCTGGCTAGATCGTCGGGCTCAACGGGTAGTGATCAATGGCTCCATGTCTAGTTGGCAGCCAGTTTCAAGCGGAGTGCCCCAAGGGTCGGTCCTGGGGCCGGTTTTGTTTAATATCTTTATTAATGATCTGGAGGATGCTGTGGACTGTACTCTCAGCAAGTTTGCCGATGACACTAAACTAGGAGGCGTGGTAAATACACTAGAGGGTAGGGATCGGATACAGAGGGACCTAGACAAATTAGAGGATTGGGCCAAAAGAAACCTGATGTGGTTCAACAAGGACAAGTGCAGAGTCCTGCACTTAGGACGGAAGAATCCCATGCACAGCTACAGACTAGGGACCGAATGGCTAGGTAGCAGTTCTGCAGAAAAGGACCTAGGGGTCACAGTGGACGAGAAGCTGGATATGAGTCAACAGTGTGCTCTTGTTGCCAAGAAGGCTAACGGCATTTTGGGCTGTATAAGTAGGGGCATTGCCAGCAGATCGAGGGACGTGATCGTTCCCCTTTATTCGACATTGGTGAGGCCTCATCTGGAGTACTGTGTCCAGTTTTGGGCCCCACACTACAAGAAGGATGTGGAAAAATTGGTAAGAGTCCAGCGGAGGGCAGCCAACATGATTAGGGGTCTGGAGCGCATGACTTATGAGGAGAGGCTGAGGGAACTGGGATTGTTTAGTCTCCAGAAGAGAAGAATGAGGGGGGATTTGATAGCAGCCTTCAACTACCTGAAGGGGGGTTCCAAAGAGGATGGATTTAGACTGTTCTCAATGGTGGCAGATGACAGAACAAGGAGCAATGGTCTCAAGTTGCACTGGGGGAGGTCTAGGTTGGATATTAGGAAACACTACTTCACTAGGAGGGTGGTGAAGCACTGGAATGCGTTACCTAGGGAGGTGGTGGAGTCTCCTTCCTTGGAGGTTTTTAAGGCCCGGCTTGACAAAGCCCTGGCTGGGATGATTTAGTTGGGAATTGGTCCTGCTTTGAGCAGGGGGTTGGACTAGATGACCTCCTGAGGTCCCTTTCAACCCTGATATTCTATGATTCTATGATTCCTTACATGCTACTTGTGCATCTCACAATGATTATAAGTTATAAGCTTTCAGTAGAAACCTCCTTTCTACTGCTACCTTTCATGGATAAATACCATGAAAATGGTGTATTAGGTGTAGTGAGTTTGTGAGGTGTGAGACAGGAGTAGCTATTACCAATGGGCCTCAGTGTCATGATCACGTATTAGTGCACAAGTTGTACAAGCATTTATGCTCTCAGGACTTTATCCTGGGAGAATCTTACTGGCTTCTGTTGAGAGTGCTTAGCATCTTACAAGATCAGTCCCTTTATTTTGTGTCAGCCTCTGCTTATTTGGTGAATTTTTAATGAATGTTTATGTTCATTAAGGAGGAATGGGAGTTTACACCTCTGAACAGTGAGGAAATGAAATATACGGCCCATTTTTGTAAAGTGGCTTTATACATTACTGACCTGACCAGCAGACCATAGTTTATGGATATTTTAGAGTTACTGTTATTAACTAAATAAAATTACATACCATGGTTTTTTTAGTTCAGTTATACTGACTAAAGTGGTTGCCTCGTATCATTAGGGGAATTCTTTAATATGTGTTAACTGTTTGTAAAGCAATTATTTCTTTAAATCTCTTGACAGGACTGTGAGGACATGGGATGTTAACAATGACAAAAAGCACAAAGGTGTGTTTAAACCACGGTCAGTTCAAGGTAAACGGGTGATTCCTACAACTTGCACGTATAGCAGAGATGGTAAACTTATTGCAGCTGGCTGCCAAGATGGCTCCATCCAGATCTGGGACAGGAATATGAATGTAAGTGAAGTATACTTTTTAACTTTAGCAAAACAACTGTTAATATATGAAATGCTAAATTTTGAAGTAGTTTTAGGATGTTTTATATTTTGTACTTAAAATATTTTTTTTCTGAAAGACAAGCATTTGGTAAATGAGGTTTAATATTTCCCCTGCTACCACACCTCTGCCATATCAGTGCCTGCTGCTACCCCACCCAAACAAATAATGGCAGGAAATTGACTAGCTAGCAACCTGATTTTGTCTATTTTTATATATATAGTGACAGTTATAAATAAATAAATAAAAGTACTATCTGTCTAAAGATAACAAGGTGACTATAAAGAAGCTGTCACTTCCTATAGGCTCTTATGACATTAAAAAATACATGTCGGTGTTCTACTCCTGATGTTGAATAAATAATTCATCCACTTTGGAATGGGTGATACAGGTAATATACAGAGAAGATTAAGGTCAAAACACACAAAGATGGGAATGCACCTCAAGTAAAAATCTCTTCCTGTATTGTCCAAAATGTGAAATTTAACACGGAGGTGATATTACTCCAAAAGACCATTAACTGGAAATCCCAAAATTTCATGGCTATGCTACATCCCCAGACCGGTATGGCGATGAGTTAGATCCTGAGCATGTGGGCAAGACCCACCAGTCAGACACCTGGGAAAGAATTCTCTATAGTCCGTCTCATCATACTATCCCCTACATAAAGTTAGCAAGCTCAGTCTTGAAACTGGTTAGATTTTTTTGTCCCCACTGCTCCCATTGGAAGGCTGTTTCAGAATTTCACTCCTCTGATGGTTAGAAACCTTCATCTAATTTCAGGGCTAAACTTACTGATGGCCAGTTTATATACATTTGTTCTTGTGTCCACAGTGGCACTTAACTTAAATAACTCCTCTCCCTTCCTGGTGTTTATCTCTCTGATGTATTTATAGACACAGTATCTCCCTTCAGCCTTCGTTTGGCTAGGCTAAACAAGCCAGTTTCTTTGAGTCTCCTCTCATAAGGTAGGTTTTCCATTCCTCGGATCATCCTAGTAGCCCTTCTCTGCACCTGTTCCAGTTTGGATTCATCTTTCTTAAACATGGAAAACCAGAACTGCACATAGTATTCCAGATGAGGTGTCACCAATGCCTTGTATAATGGTACTAACACTTCCCTGTCTGTACGGCACCACCTTGTGTGATGCATCCTAGGACTGCATTAGCCTTTTTCATGGCTGCATCACATTGGTGTCTCATAGTCACCCTGTGGTCAACCAATACACCTAGGTCTTTCTCCTCCACTGTCACTTCCAACTGATAAATCCCCATCTTAGCAAAAATTCTTGTTGTTAATCCCTAAATGCATGATCTTGCACTATTAAATGTCATCCCATTTCTATTACTCCAGTTTACAAGGTCATCCAGATCTTGTATGATATTCTGCCCCTTGTCCATATTGGCAATATCTCCCAAGTTTGTGTCAGCCGCAAATTTTATTAGCACACTCCCACTTTTTGTGCCAACATCATTAATAAAAATGTTAAATAAGATTGGTCCCAAGACCGATCCCTGAGGAACTCCACTGTAACCTCCCTCCAGCCTGCTTGTTTAACTTTCAGTATGACATGTTGTATTCTCCCCTTTAACAAAT
The DNA here is from genome assembly GCF_002925995.2 of Terrapene triunguis. Classification (NCBI taxonomy): domain Eukaryota; kingdom Metazoa; phylum Chordata; order Testudines; family Emydidae; genus Terrapene; species Terrapene triunguis. Next base: position 19,480,954 of record NW_020664420.1, read on the forward strand.
TCCTTATTGACTTTCAGTTATCATATTAATCCTCATTTTCTCCAATATAACTAATAATTTCCCATGTGGAACTGTATCAAATGCCTTATTGAAATCTGTGTAGATGAGAGCTATTCATTTCCTTGTCTACAAAATCAGTTATTTGCTCGAAGAAGGAAATCAGGCACGATCTTCCTTTTGTAAAAACATGTTGTATTTTATCCCAATTACAATTTGCCTCTATTTCCTTAACTACTTCCTCTTTCAAAATTTGTTTCAAGAATTTGCATACAATTGAAGTCAAACTAACAGGCCTGTAGTTTCCCGGATCATGTTTTTTCCCTTTTGTAAAAATAGGAGTTCTACTAGCAATTATTCAGTCATAGTATACAACCCCCGAGTTTACAGATTGATTAACAATCCTTGCTATTGGACTTGTAATTTCATGTACCAGTTCCTTTAATATTGTTGGATGGAAATTATCCAGTCCCCCGATTTAGTCCTATTAAACAAGTTTGACTTCCACCTCAGATGTGGTAATTTCTACTTCCATATCCTGGTTCCCATTAGCCATCCTGCCACTACCCGTACCTGGCTGTTTGCAAAATATACAGAAAATTCAGCCATTTTGTCAGTTACCAATAACTTTTGTTATGTTCTTTTCTATTACATTTATTCTCAGGTAAATTGTTAAAGCAAATTGAAGTCTCTTGCAAATTGAGTGACAATGCACTTGATACCTTTATTTAATAACCTCCTTCCTAGCTTCTTAAATACACTGATCATTCCCTCCTGTAGTGAAATCAGTGGAAAGGGATTGAATAGGCTTGGGCTCTATGACTATTCCCTTGGGTAGATCCTTCCACATTTTCCTCATGGCCATCCCCAGCACCCCACTGAAAAATGTTACAGGGCCTGACCCCAAACCTGACTACTTCTTGGGATTCGCAGGCAGCCAGGAGCATGTGTGCAGAGACATTGAACCTCCTACTCTGACTCTGCCTTCCTCGGCTCACTAGCTATTTGGCTCCAAAGGACTGTTTTCGCATTGTTGCTCTAGGGAAAGGCTACGTGGAAAAGATCACACAGATTGGGATTGTATTATCTTCTTGAGTAAACTGTGCAGAACCAGGCCCATCTACTCCTCTCTGACTTCCCCAGTCTCTGTATCTTCCCCCCTTCCTCCCCCCCCCCCCCCCCCCCCCCAGATACTGGACATGCAGAGAAGCCCCTCTGGGGTTTGGAGATTCGACAGATGGTGCAGCAGAGATGGCAGTAAGGGGATAATCCACACGGGGAGGTACCTCTCACTGCCTGGACATTTGGGGCACACTGGCAATTCACAATGGTAAAAGAAAATATGCTAGAGACAAATTCATAATCCAAAGTGATCTCTTTATATCCCAAAATGCTAATTATTAAGTAATTTAAAATATTATTTATCAATGTAAAATCTAATTATTCATTTGTTTAGTCAGCATTCCCTGTATGGATGCCCACTTTTGGGGTATGAGAGCCCTTGGCATATGGGTTCAGAACTTTAGAGCTAGCAGGATCTGTTAGTACTTTGTGTGTACCCTCTCTGGGTAGGTTATTCCATAGATGCCAGTTACAATATTTCTTGCTTTTCTTCTGAAGCACCCAATACTGCTGTAGTCACGGATTGTTACTGCTTACTTAATTTCACAAGAATGAGCACCCACATAGGAAATACCCAAAGAAGAAAGGCAATTTGTCAGTAATTGGTTCCTGAATACTATTGTCTATATGGATCTATATTCCCTGCATATTTCCCCCAGTTCTTCAAGACTATGGATTATTGATTCAGTGTCAGGAACTATGTCAATTAGAAACACTGTCCATTTTATACTCTTTGGGTCAAGCATACAACCCAACAAAAACTAGAAAGCTTTGAGCTCATAAGTTATGGCCACATGCATCCTTAGAGTGTGGATCCTTACAGGTAGTCACCCCAGAGAACCAAAATTATTGGGATATAACTTTCTATACATCACATATGTTTTCATGGTTGTAAAAGTTTAATAAAAAATTAAATGGAATTACATTGGGAGTAGCTAATATATTCTTGTCTGAATTTGCTGAATAAAACAATAATATTTTGTCTGTGGGAATGTATGTTCAATTTCCAATATTTGATATGGTGATGGTTAAGTATATGAAGTCATGGCCATTTAAACATTTGTGCAAATCCTGCCGTGTTGTTACATGACACAGTATTTCTGAGGAATACCATCCAGAAAACACTGTCATAGAGCTGCATTAGCAAATAACTGTGTCATAATCAATAGTACAAATTATCAGAATAGGGCCCAATTATTTAGAAGCTGAAGTAATAATAAGCACTGGTAGGAAAAAAAATTTTTAGAGCCAAGCTTATGTTGTAAATCATTGAAAACGTGACAACTCTAATACAACTTGATGGCTTTATTGAACAAAAGGATATTGGTGAACAATTTTTAACTTAAATAAAGTATCATTGTAATAGTAACCAGTTCTGCTTCTCCTGTCAAAACTCTTAATTTAGAAAAGGGGAACAAGCAATTTCGGGACTTCACAAAGATTAAGCAAAGTTTGATTGCAGTGGGGAAAGGGAAAATATGCAGATATAAAGGGAGAAAAAGCCCACTCTCATCATATTTAAAGTACACTCTATTTTTCGTTTGTCATCTATTTTTATTTCTGTTTTTATTTCCACTGTAAACCTAGTAAAACTTCCTAATGGCATGGAGTTTTTAGAACTCACTCTAAGTGTAAACTTGTTCTAACAGAATAATAAATTTTTCAGAGACTGGCTTTCATCACCTATGTATGCTGTTGATTTAAACATATACAGTATTGAAATATTAAACTTTCTGGTGTAGCTTTAACAATAATGCTCTTGGTCATCTGCTTATTCATGTGCTTTTCTTTATGAACCTTTGTGTGTCTTTATAAAATGACATATTACAATGCTGATAGAGTGCACTTTAAGGTGATTATGAATAATTTAGAGATGTATTCCATGCATCTTTATCTCTTTTTCCAACCAGTGACCTCTAGGTAACTAAGGATACTAAACTGGTTGTCAGAGAGAAATTAATCTTATAATCCTTCTTTTGAATTTGGATTTTTTTAAAAAAAGACTAAGATGATTTCCCTCGTCAGTGTTGTTGAGAGTCATTTGAAAATACACACATCTCTTTATTAAAACAGTCATTACAATTTTGTTTCAATGGCATTTGTATTTGAAGGTATCTGGGTGCCTAACAGAAAAAATACTTGTGTATCCCTAAAACTAGGCATTTTGAAAAAGACAACATGGCCAAATAAAATCAATATCTAAAGCAGCATAAATAACTCATCAATAAATTACCACATCAACAATAAATCAATACAAAATAAAGGAACTCCTGGGGAAAATAGTGTTCTCAAATTTAAATTTGGAGATCTTTTCATTTGGCAAATAATCTCAATTTGTATTTTTTTCATTATAGCTATATATATGCTATATAAAGTGTCCTGAAGAGGAATTAGGAAGAGAGTGAGCCTGAATAGTGCACAGGATCTAGGAGGGCATTCCAAGCATGAGAAAAGGCACAGAGGTGTTTGTGGAAGAAGGAAAGCAGGGAAATGTCAAGACATGTCAAATTGACACAAAGCATTGGGTGTAAGCAGTAGGAGATGAGACAGAAGTAGGCAGGAGTAGAGCTATGAAGAACCAAGAGGTGGGGATAAGGAGTTTGAATTTGATGCAGAAATATATAGGAGCGATGCTTTTCTTTTGTTTTTAGAGAGATTTTTTTAGTATGTTTGTCAAACCGTCATTTGACGTTGTTGGAGTGCATGCAGTGTTTCATGTATGACTCAGACTATGCTGTATCACAGTAAAACCCTTTCGGGATGGAAATTAAGGTATACAGATGTATCCCGAAAAACACTTACTGCTCTGTAACGACACATCACTATTGTATGAAGGGACAAGCATTCTAAATAACTGTTTACGTTAGACCAGTTGGTACCCATTCCCATGCCATTGTTGGGGACTGTGATTTGGCCCTTACAGAGCAGGAAGAAAGACAAAAACATGGTAATATGGTTTAAATCAGCCGCCACATTATCAATTCCATTCTAATAGAACAATCAGGCAAAAAATGATCCAGTGCGGGTCTTGGAGGAGGTGATGGAGAAAGAATGGGGAGGGAGAGGGGGCAGGTGTCCTGATTCACCCTCCGCCAAAGAATTAAGAGGAGTTTCAACACCATTGCTGAAAACTCCCACAACCCTGCCTGCATAGCAGGATTGCTACAAACCAAATTGGGGGGTGGGGAGAGAGTTTCTTGCTATACTGTACTAGACTTCAGGCCCACCCCTCTACCTTTAGGCAATATCATCCCATATACTTGGTCCCATGTTCCCAGGATCTGTGAACACCTTTAATCCCTCATACTGGACCCAAGCATAGTTTTAACAAACAAGATCATTAACCCAAAGAACCCTACTTATTGGGCCTCCAGGGTGCCAAGAGGAAGATCCTCTCTTCCCCCCCAACCCCCTCCCCAAACAGCAGCTAATCCACAATACTTCAGCAAATTTGATACAGAGAGAATACTACTTTCCCTGCCCCCATAAAAGCTTAATGCCCCCTGCATGCCTAGAAACTTGGTTTCAACCTGACACTAGGGGTGGGAGGAACACTAGCAATCGTAGTATATGAAAGGGGGCTAATAAAGCTCTTCCCTGGGTCAGTAAGAGACAGTCAGCTCCCATGGCACCCTTTGAAGCAGCTAGTCAGCCGCAATGCTGGCAGAAAGCCATCCCTTATGTAAACCCACGCCTGGCAGCCCATTGGGGAAGGTAGCGGAATCCAGCTGGTAGGGCTCCATGTCTTTTCCTTGCCATAACATCTAGAGCAGCTCCACTGGTGGCTGTGGGAGCATTACTCTTCTGCTCCAGATATGACCACCAAGTATCACACCTGAGCACAGGAATCATGTTGGTTTATCTCTTGCAGAAGCTATTGTGCTATAGTACTGTTAAACTATTTAATAACATCGTTAGAGTGAATAAAAGTTACATATAGTAAATGTTTACATGACACATTGAAGTTCAGTATTAAGCAGGGTTTTGATTTTATCTGTAGTCTGTGTACAAATAAGCACTATAGTTAATATAGATTATAAAATATATATTTATAGCTTTCTGTGCATTACTCAAAGTAATGTTATTTATAAAGTTTTTGTTCAAAGACTTATTGCAACAAACTGAACACTCTCCCCCCCTTCTCACATCTCTTCTCTGCCTATTTCTCATTCCTAGTCCCTAGTCATTAGCTAAATCCATCAGATGTTAGTCCAAGCCACATGTCACTTTAGAAATTTATTCTTTTCCATATTGCATTGTGGTGTTAAGGCCATGAGTTTGGTTTTATGATCAGATTCACTTTTTCACTTTTTACTAGTAACATGGTCTTTGAGTGTTTGATTCAGTTTTCTCTCTCCTTCTGCTGCTTTTTGGTGAAATTCCAAATCTCCCAGCTGTATGTCATGACAGTAAAAATGCTTTGGAGGAACACTTTTTGTCTTCATGAAACAGACATTGGTATCTTGCTTCCCAAGCTAATGCTGAAGTTAGCTAAATGTACTCCAGCTTTGTCTTGCTTTTCTCCAAACTCTCCAACATGATCATGATCAATTCTAATCACCTGCCTTGGAGAGTTTTTTTATAGTCTCATAAATCTGTACATTTTTCTCACATCCATATGTTGGCTATACATGGTTTTTCCTTAAGGTTCATGTGCATGTGCACGGACAGTACACATTAGGAGAACTATCTGTCAACTTCTCACAAGTATTTTGAACCACTGTCAGCTTATCTGACAACTACAGATTCAAAGGGTAGGAAAGTAAATTCACTCATCTTTATAATAGAGTGAAAATAGTAGTATGAAATATTTAACCACATAATGACACAATGAAACAGTGCAAACTTGGGTACTCTGAGGGTGGAACAAGAGAAGTGAATGGCAAGTATAGGGAGGAGGAAATGAGAGAAGAGATGTAGTTTAGATAAAATTTTGAAGGACCTGCACAACCATATTCATTTGCAGATCAAAGCTGCCAAAATGTTAGATCTACCTGAAATATTAGTGGAGTTAAAATTATTGAATCCTTCTAAATATATTTTTAATACTGGAATGGAGAACTGTGTCTTTTGGTTAGTTAACTTCTACATGTCCCAGTTTTCACCATTTGGAAATTGGGAATAATACCTGCCTCAAGATATGTTCTGAGGGTAAAGTCACATTTGTAAAGAATACTGAGATCCTTGAGGGGGTAGGTAAAAAATAATGTGTTTTATTAATTGAGTAACATTTCTGAAAGCTACCTTGTGGCATTTTACTAAACATTCTGTAGAGTCCATAATCGACCAGTCCCTGGAAACTATTGAGATGCTCTTCCTTGAGTATGTGGAGTGACTTTTCTGTATAATACATACTGTATCTGAATCCTGTTTCTCAGTCTCAGGGACAGTTTTGGCTCATTTTGTAAATTTGTGAGGTACGTCACTATCATTTAAATCATTGTAAACAAAATAGTAAATGACTAATTTACAGCAGATAGATAGTAGTAGTAGTGCTATCTTTTGTATACAGCAAAATATTAACGAAAAATGTAAAACATTTTGCAAGTCTCAGCATAATTTTTTATTTGCTCTTAAGCTGATTGATTTTTTGCTGATGAAGAGGTGATATACCTAAAGGTGAATTTGTACAATTTTTTAATCTAATACTTTCATAGGAAGACTTACTATAAGTGATATGGTCAGTTCCTCATATTTTTAAGCTATTTTTTCAGATATTTCTTAAACAATGGCCAGGATATTAGTCTGCTACTGCTTGTCCTTGTATTAAGTTTATATTTATTTTTAAAGCCTGCTTTGATGTTAAAATGTGGTAATATTTTATTTTAATGAGTGTCAAAGAGCCCAACCTCTGTTATATACGTACATTACCGAACTTAAAATACAATAATAATGAAGCCCCATGCTATCCAAATAGACTGCTCACAGTAAAATCACCAAAGTTGACAGAACGATAACCCCTAGAACCATTTGCTGAACAACCCTTAAACCGCACTACCCTCAAAAACCTGATGGCAAAACAAAAGAGATGGGCCTTGTAGTATGCCCTAAAGATTAACAGATCTGAGCTCTGCACCTGGTAATTTACCAATACTCATCTTAAAAGTATTTTCCAAATATTTGTATGATTTATAGAACTAAGATAAATATATTTCTGTATTTAGCAATTATTTGCTTTTAAAGGGCTTTTGTAAGCTTTAGGTTTGAATTGTAAAATGTGACAGCAGGAAAAAAAAGTTGTAACAGGGACTGTATTTTCAGATCTGAAAAGTTTTACAAATAATGGAGCCATTTTGAAGATATACTACACAACCAACAACATGGCTCTAGATTAGATAATGCACACAGACTGTGTAAGATTGATTTTTTTGGCCTGAGAGGGGTGACCTTTTTGCTTTAGACTGGGAATCTAAGCCCAGAACTTACTTGGAAAGTAGTTTGTAAACTTTATCTTGCTGTCCTTATTAATGGACTTTACAGCTGATGTTGCCAGACAATGCAATGAAAGCAAATAGGATGATCTGAGACTTGCTGTTAATATTTTCTCCTTTAAATGAAAAGTCCTCTTCTGGAGAGAGAGAGAGAGAGAGAGAGAGAGTGTGTGTGTGTGTGTGTGTGTGTGTGTGTGTGTGTGTGTGTGTGTGTGTGTGTGTGTGTGTGTGTGAAAAGACTGATTTTTTTTGCAGTTGGAGTCTGCTCTTTCCATTTTGTTTATTTGTGCCAAAATGTAGCCTCTTAAAAAGGAGGTTTTGTTTGTTTGCCCACATCCACTCAAATGCAGCGTTCAGTACCAGAACATCATGCACACTTGCACAATATTATAAGTTTTCATTTGTGGTAATATAAAGCTTTCCAATATTGCTAGCTTAGTGTATTCTCTTTACGCCAGGTAGACTGTACTCGGCACTTCAACTATATGATACACATTTGTGTGTGTCTCTCTTTTTTTTTTTTTCTTTATGTAGAATTAGGCTTTTCTTAACATCATTATGTCTTAAAAATATGTTTTTTCAGTAAAACAAACCAATTTAATGATGGCTAAGTTTCTAAACCCTGTGGGTTCGGGGACAGAATAGCCCTACTGCTGCTCCTGCATGTCATAAGAGGTGACTAAAGGAGGGCTGCCTGAAGACTGATGGGCTCTGCCAGGTTAGAAATTTGCCCAAGACATACCATATGATGAGCAAGTCAATCATGTCCATACCAGATTGGTCACAGCCTGGATTAATAATGACTGCGCCAACCGTCTCCCACCAGGGCGGATGCGACAAGTATACTACTGGTGTAACCCCAACAAAGAGGATCCGTGGAAGAGATAACATCACCATAGCCACATGGAATGTAAGGACACTGAGACAAATAGGGAAGTTGAAAAAATTCACGTACGAAATGGAACAATACTCCTGGCACCTCCTAGGAATCTCTGAGGTCAGATGGAAGAACTTTGGAGAGGCACTAACGGAAGACGGCTATGTACTCTATTACTGTGGAGAGGACAAACATGTCAACAGCGTAGGATTTCTTATGCATAAAGATATCAAGAATTAAGTATTAGGATGCCACCCAATATCAGCAGGCTTACTTCCATCCATCTAAAGACAGTACGGTTCAGTATCACAGTGGTACAAGTCTGTGCCTCTATAACAGACTATGACGATGAGCAAATTGAAGATTTTTACAATCAGCTCCAAGACATCATCAATACGGTACACAAGAAAGATCTCCTGATTGTACAGGGAGATTGGAATGCTAAAGTGGGTACTGACGCACAGGCAGATTGGAAGATCTAGAGGAAGATGTAGAAACAATGACCAACAATTTCAACGCTGTAATGAATGAGGCAGCAATGGACATTCTTGGGAAACACCATAAGAAGACAAAACCTTGGGTCACAAATGAAATACTACAAATGTGTGACATTAGAAGAGAAATAAAGAGAGACAAGAACTGCACTGAGGGAGCTGATAAATACAAAGGAATTGGCAGAAAGATCAAGAAAGGAATGAAGGTGACCTAGGAGATATGGATCGAAAAACAGTGCTCTAAAATTGAAGAGTGTATCAATAATAAAAATAGCAAACGAGCCTTCCAGATTGTAAAAGATCTGACGAAGGAAAGATGGACCAAAGCTAACGCAATTCAAGACAAAGAAGGCAACAGTCTTACAGAAGAAAAGGACATCATCAATAGGTGGACAAATTATTGCTATGATCTATACAACCACCAGACAAATGGAGATCTTAGTGTCCTAGACAGCCCAGATTCAACGGAGGAGGATGACTTTCCAATACTGCGTGAAGAAGTGAAGACAGCTGTGAAATCACTCAAGAACAGAAAGGCTACAGGTATTGACAACATCCCAGCCAAACTGATAAAATTCAGAGGAGAAATAGTAATAGATGTACTCACCAAGATGTGCAACAAGATCTGGCAGACCGATGAGTGGCTCTCCACATGGACACAGTCACTAATCATCACTCTGCCAAAGAAAGGCAACCTGCAATTGTGTCAAAATCACCAGACCATAAGCTTAATTAGCCATCCCAGCAAAGTGATGTTGAAAGTCATATTGAACAGATTGAAGCCACAAGTGGAGAATATCATCGCTGAAGAACAGGCTGGCTTTCATGCTGGAAGATTTTCAATCTTCGTGTTCTATGTGAGAGGTACTTACAACAAGACATCTACCACATCTCTGTGGACTTCAAGAAGGCGTTTGACAGAATATGGCACAAAGCTCTCTGGGCAACCATGAAGAAGTACAATGTTGGCCGTAAGCTTATTCTTACCATTAAACAACTGTATGCCAAGGCCAGCAGTGCAGTTCTCGTCAATGGCACAATAGGAGAGTGTTTTTGTACCAGTATTGGAGTCCAGCAAGGCTGCCTTCTTTCGCTCACACTGTTCAACATCTACTTGGAGCGCATAATGACTGATGCCCTAGAAGCTCACTTATGCACAGTCAGCATTGGAGGGCGAACAATCTCAAATCTTCAGTTTGCTGATGACATTGATGGCCTGGCACGTAGCGAAGATGAACTTGCCAACCTTGTGAAACGATTGGCTGAAACCTCGGCAAAATATGGCATGGAAATCAGTGCAGAGAAAACCAAGCTGATGACAAACAAACGTGACAGGATCAGCTCACATATCACTGTCAGTGGACAAGAGCTGGAGACAGTGAAACAGTTCAAGTATTTGGGGGCAATCATTACTGATGAAGGATCAAAGGCAGAAATTCTGGCAAGAACTGTGCAAACAGCAACAGTGGCAAAGCTAAAACCAATTTGGAGGAACAAGTACATCTCCCTGGAATCCAAACTGAAACTGCTGCACGCACTGGTCATATCCATTTTTCTGTATGCATGTGAGACATAGACCCTTACGGCAGAACTTGAATGGAAAATACAGGTAGAGAAATGAGATACTTCCATAAAATCCTGGGCATCTCCTACTTCGACCACGTCACTAATGAAGAGGTCTGCAACATCATCATCCAACATGCTGGGTCATATGAAGACCTCCTGATGACCGGGAAGAAGCGCAAGGTGAAGTGGTACGGCCATGTAACAAGATCATCTGGCTTATCCAAGATCATCCTCCAAGGGACAGTACAGGGGAAGAGAAGAAGAGGTAGACAGAAGAAGAGATGGACTGACAACATAAAAGAGTGGGCAGGAATGGACTTCGCAGAGACTCAAGCACTGACACACAATCATCAGAGGTGGAGACAATTGGTTGATTGCTCATCAATGATGGTCCCCAACAGCCAATGCAGTTATGGTAGTGATGATGATGAAGTTTCTAAACAAACAGGTCAATATGCAGAATATAGATATAGATCAGTAGAAATACTGCAGCGTCTTACCCTAAGAGCATGCCTACATGGGGATATTAATTTGAATTATTTGTTTGTTCTAAGTGCACCATGGAAAAAGGGGTAAACATTGAGGTGGCAACATTTGCAGATGATAAAAAAACTACTCAAAATAGTTAAGTCCCAAGCAGACCGTGAAGAACTACAAAAGGATCTCACAAAACTGGGTGACTGGGCAACAAAATGGCAGATGCAATTCAGTGTTGATAAACGCAAAATAATGCACATTGGAAAACATAATCCCAACTATACATATAAAATGATGGGGTCTAAATTAGCTGTTACCACTCAAGAAAGAGATCTTGGAGTCATTGTGGATAGTTCTCTTAAAACATCAACTCAATGTGCAGCGGCAGTCAAAAAAGCAGTCACAATATTGGGAATCATTAAGAAAGGGATAGCTAATGAGACAGAAAATATCATGTTGCCTCTATATAAATCCATGGTATGCCCACATCTTGAATATTGCATGCAGATGTGGTCGCCCCATCTCAAAAAAGATATATTGGAATTGGAAAAGGTTCAGAAAAGGGCAACAAAAATTATTAGGGGTATGGAAAGGCTGCCGTATGAGGAGAGATTAATAAGATTGGGACTTTTCAGCTTGGAAAAGAGACGACTAAGGGGGAATATGATAGAGGCCTATAAAATCATGACTGGTGTGGAGAAAGTAAATAAGAAAGTGTTATTTACTCCTTCTCATAACACAAGAACTAAGGTTCACCAAGTGAAATTAATAGGCAGCAGGTTTACAACAAGCAAAAAGAAGTATTTTTCACACAACTCACAGTCAACCTGTGGAACTCCTTGCCAGAGGATGTTGTGAAGGCCAAGACTATAAAGGGTTCAAAAAAGAACTAGATACATTTATGGAGGATAGGTCCATCAATGGCTATTAGCCAGTATGGGCAGGGATGGTGTCCCTAGCCTCTGTTTGCCAGAAGCTGGGTGTGGGCAAGAGGGGTTGGATCACTTGATGATTAGCTGTTCTGTTCATTCCCTCTGGGGCACCTGGCACTGGCCACTGTCAGGGCTGGTCTACACCCAGCCGCTAGTTCGGCGGCTGGGGATCGAAGTTCCGGGTTCGACTTATCGCGTCTGGTCTGGACGCGATAAGTCGAACCAGGAAGTGCTCGCCGTCGACTGCGGTACTCCAGCTCAGCAAGAGGAGTACCGCGGAGTCGACGGGGAGCCTGCCTGCCGTGTGTGGACCGCGTCTGAACCGCGGTAAGTTCGAACTAAGGTATGTCGAATTCAGCTACATTATTAACGTAGCTGAATTTGCGTACCTTAGTTCGAATTGGGGGGTTAGTGTAGACCAGGCCTCAGAAGACAGAATATTGGGCTAGATGGACCTTTAGTCTGACCCAGTATGGCCGTTCTTATGTTCAGAATATCACTGTTGCAAATAAACAAAAGACTTCCATTTTGGCCCAAGCAAATAACAAACTAATGGATCCGTAGAGATTTTGAAGAGGGCAGTCTCACTACATCTGGAAGTTTCTTATGTTAAATATAAGATAAGACACCCAAATTTACCAGGGGTAGTCAGTAAGCGGACCATGGGCCAAATCCGGACCACCAGACACTTCAGAATGGATCACAAAATCTTTTGATTTATTTATTATTGTTTTTCCTGTGTGAAAAATGTTTCTCTGGACCTTGATTATGTCTTGACCAAGAAATTTGGACCTTGACAAAAAATAATTGACTACCCCTGAAATATACTGTATTTCTCTTTCAAACTCTAGGAAAATTTTCCATAACCATACTATCCTATACTTTCATTCCACAGGTGTATGTGCCAGACCTTTGCTCTAGAAACTGGAAATCATACACTAGCTTGCCAGGAGCTAATATTAACACATTCATATATTATTCTTTTTTTGTATATGTCTGGTTCAGCCAGTACATCATAATCTGTACCCTGAAACTAACAGCATATGATTGTCAGATTTTTTTCCCCCTTTTGTTACAATAAAATGTGCACTGCTATATTTCTAAGTGCATTTCTGATTTATATAATAAACAATTTATAATAGGGAACTATCTGACTGTTTGCACTAGGTAGCATAGTGGTGTGAGGCAGTTCTAAATCTCAGTCTTTCACCCCTGATGGAAATACCAAAAAGATCCTTCTTTGAATTGGTGTATAGTCAAAGAAAGAAAGCTTATGCCATCATGAAATATGTTCTTTCTTTGGTTTACTATTGAGAGAGAGAATATATATTACAGAAATTGCTGAGAAACTACATAGTACTGGTAGAAAACAGTTTTTTGATATATTGGAAATGCTATAGTTACATAAGTAGAGCGATTAATATGATGGCATTTAAATATAGCCTGTCAGATATTGAGACCCTTACTCAGGCAAATCCCCATTCACTTTAAGGACTTGGCCTATTAACAACAACAACATTAAATTTGCATTCTTTTTTTTTTTTTTCATAGCTTAGAAAATAATATGAAGAGTGACCTTTATGAGTGAGTCAGAAAATGAAAAAGTTCCAAATTTTGTTCTAACAAGATGATAGGTCACAGAGGTGAACTGAGTTTCCAAAGTGAAGATTTCTAGATACCGTAGTATATACACCACTGACACAAGCTAAGCACATTATTGGTTTAGAGCCAGATAGGATCTGTAATTTAGGGAAAGAATTTTATACTTAGTCTGTCTAATGGGAAGTTAGCATAGGGCATGAGTGTTTTCATTGTAGTTTTGTAGTATGTTGCTCTTTCTTGAGACAAGTGAGAAGGACAGCAGATTGGTACTGTATGTTTCACACAAACACAACTTTGTGCAGCTCCTAATCTTTATGTTTATATTATTACAAAGAATCCTAGAATTCATATCTCTTGCCATACTCAGGATAATAATTTTGCTGACACTGATGTGGATTTGTAAAAGTCCCAACAAAAACATGTTATGTAAATTATTTTAGACTTTTGAGAGGCTAGACATAGACTGAATAAATGTAAGACTGTTGAGGGGAAAAAAGAAACCAAAAATATTTCCAAGAGAAGTTGATTTTGAACTAGCATTAATTACAAGCAGGTTTTTGTTTTGTTTTGTTTTTACCCCGTAGATGTTTGTTTTCTTGCATGATTGAGAAATGTCACCTTCTGGAAGTTGATTTTTAAATACCATACAACATGTATGGTATCCAGTTTTCTTGTCTCTCCCAGCCTCCCATTTGGGTTCAACTATAGTGGGTGCTTGCTTCTGTTTCCTAATCAAGTTTTAGACAACTTTATGCTATGTTTTATTGGTTCGTTAGTGAAGAACAAGGTAAATGAGATGAATAAACAGTAGGGTAAAATAGAGCAGTTCATTGGCACAAATGAAATTTTTCAATTACAAATGTTTTTGATCAAATATTTCAATTTTTTCAGTGGGGAAATTTTGAAACAAATAATTGTTTCCTTTTTAAAACTGAATTTTTTTTTTCAAATGGTGAATTTAACTTTTCCCTTTTTCTCCATTGCTTTCTAATTTGATTTGGTTTCCTTTTTCCACTGTAACTTGTCAAAATTTCCTCAACTTTGTATAAGTTGTGGTATCAAAAGGAAAAATGTAACATAACTTGCCATTCTGAGACCTAATGTTGGGGGGCAGATTATCCCAGATCTACCAACTGTAGGGTTCTTACATCTTCCTTAGAGATATCTGGTACTGCCTACTTTAAGAAGCAGGAAACTGAACTAGGTGGACTTCAGCTCTGATGCAGTTCCTTTGTTTCTATGTAATTTTTTCAAAAATGAAGTTTTGAAAAGTTGGAGTAGCAAAAGGAAACAAAGGAAGTGCTTATGGAAAAGTTATAAGATTGCACATTCAAAATACAGTGGATCAATTTTTGTTGGATTAACTTTATTACAATCAGTGGGGTTTACAGCAGGGATGAATTTGGCCCAATGTTTTAGATCCATAATTGCAATAACTGTGTCTATTAGAAGATACTGTTTTATATACTGATAATATCAAGCAGTTTTTGTCTTCAAAACTATTTAAAGACATCAGTTTATTAAAACTCGCAACACCCCTATAGCTAGGTAGGCAAATATTACTATTCCCATTTACAGATGCTGAGACATGGCCAGAAAAGTTATTTGACTTATCTATGATCACAGCTGTGGAGACATTATCACTGTTGGGATTGGAATTTAGGAGTTTCAAGCTTTTAAATCTATGCTTAGACCAGACAATGACACCTCTCACCAGCAGTTAGAGGTCTGTCAGAGAAAGCCAGCACAGACCTACAAAATGAAAATTACATATTCTAAAAAATCTTTCTAATTTGGTAATCTTTATTGAGTGAGTTTCTGTGGATTCTAGTTAGAACATTCATAATTAAAATAGCTATTTTCCAAATAATCATATGTTAGCTTATTAAGCAAAATAAAATAATTCTTTTTCATGATGTCCCTATTACATAAAGCTTGTTTTTAGCAGATGTTGATACTAAACAGTTAGCAGAGAGGGTGGTGAAATAGGTGGAGCATTTTCCAGCTGTGTTTTATTTAACGTATGACTGTTGTGATACTACGCAGACTGAAACCAGATATATCCATGGAACAGCTGCCTTCCTTGAACCACGTTAATTTTCTCATGAGATAGAGAACTCAGTTTGGTGTTGATTATGAATATTTACATTTCACACATTGTATATGTGTAAGTGTGTGTGTATGTGTAGATAATGAATGTATATGTATATAATAAATACTTATTTATATCTAGATACTAGTTTATTTAATCAGATCCTAATTTATCTCAATCTTTCTAATCTGTAGTTATCTAAAGAGTAAGAAAGTTCACAGCATATAATTTTTCATTCTGGCTAAGTTATGTAACATGTAGTTTTAAAATTAAGAAATTTTCTTGTAATGTGATTGCCATTTCACTTTTATCATGTATGTCTGTCTGAACTTGGTTTTCCACTTGTTGGTTCAAAGAAATTGGCTGCATTCAATGCTAAGTGATTATATTTAATTTTCTTTCCTGTGAACCATACTGACTTTGAACAGTCAAGATTTTCAAAAATAGGAGCCTAAAGTTAGGTTTGATTTTTCAAAAGCTGTGAGTACCCAGGAACTCTCACTGAAGTCAATGGAAGATGGTGAGTCTCAGCACTTAATAAAAAAAAAAAAAAAAAAAAAAATCAGGCACATGAGCATTTGCTTGAGTACTTTTCCACATCTGGACTTTTAAGAACTATTTATTATAATAATTTAATTTATGTTGGTGTAGCCATAATGAACTAGAAGCTGTACAGAGAGATATGAAAACACAGTGTTCACCATGCAGAGCTCATTAATATTGTTTAAATTTTATATTGTGGTAACACCTACTGGCCAACCAGCAAAGGGCCCCTTGTGCTACACTCATATAGTAAATGACAGTCTGTGTCTCAGAAAGCTTACAGTCTAAAAAGAAAGGACAGGTGGACGAGACAAACATTTGGGTCAGGGTGGGGAATGAAGCAACATAGGATGTGTGCAGTTCTAACCAATCAGGAGCAATAATCATAATTTCCTGCCTCTATAGCCATTATCAGGTTGCAGTGTACTATATGCACTACAGAGAAGAAGAAGGTGGCTGTGTGGATTTTGATTGAGGGTTTTTTTTTGTGTATGGGAAGAAGCACAGAAATGTTCGTGAGGGAGAAGCACATAAGTAGGGGATTGAAGCTGCCATTATTGGCAGAGCACAAGCTTGATTTCCTAGAACTGTAAATCTGTTAAATAGGGCAGGGATAAGTGGTGGAGGGCCCTAAAATAAAGACTTGTGTTTGATGCAGTGGAAGGAGACAAAGTGGGCGCAGCAAGCCAAGATCATGATCTTGGTTACAGAATATATAATGGACTTCTGGGGCTGCGGTGGTTGGCATCAAGGCTAGAGAGAGGAGATTACAGTAGTTGAGGCACATGGTGAGGAGAGGCCGAAGAAGAGTCTCGGTAGTCTGAACAGACAAGAAAGGTCTAATCTTTGAACTATTATGTAGGCACAAGATTTGGATATGGCTTGAATGTGTGGGTGTTGGGTGAGGGTTGAGTCAAGGATGATGCCCAGATTACAGATTTAGTGACTGGGAGGATGGGGTGTTGTTCATAGTGATAGAGAAATTGAGGAAATTTATGAAGGCTGGGCAAAGAAGCTCAGTTTTGGCCATGGTGAGCTTATATTGCCAGCTGGACATCCACAAGGAAATGTCAGAAAGACAAAATGCAGAATTGGATGGAGAGTGACAGATTTGTGAATTGTTGAGATGAAGGTGATATATGAAGTCATACCTGTGGATAAGAGCATGTAGAAATAAGGGCGTGGAGAAAGAAGAGCCAAGGGTCAAGGATGCCCCAAACCATGGTGGACATCCACTGAAATTGGGAGAGAGGAAGAGAAGAATGCACCGAAGGAGACAGTGAAGAAGTGATCAGATGGGTCAGAGGAGGACCCAGGAGAGGATGGTGCCTCAGAAACCAAGTGAGGGCATGATTTCAAGAAGTATATAGTAGTTGGCTGTCTCAAAGGCTGCTGAAAGGTCAAAGAGAATGGGGATGAAGTAGAGGTGCTGGGATTTGGCCAGGAAGAGGTTCATTGAGACTTTGAGAGCAGTTTCAGTGAGGTGGACAAGGTGGAAACTAGATTGGAGAGGGGAAGGGATGACATTGGAGGAGAGGAACTCAAGACAGTGATTTGAGGGTGAAGGAGGGAGGGAGACAGGGCCGTAGTTGAAGAGTCAGGTAGGTAAAGAGTATTTTTCTGTAATGGAGAGGAGTCTGAGGAGAGTGAGAGGTTGAGGAGAAGGTAAAGGGGTGAGAGTGGAGGCAAGAAAGATAAGGGGGCAGGATGGGATGGAGTTAGTGGGGGGCACATGGAGGAGTTAGAAGAGGAGAAAAAATACAAGAAGCCTCACTATTGGTGACGGGGGTGGGGGGAAGGAGGAGAGTGATAGGAGGGACAGGAATGGAGATGGTGGGGTAAAAAGTATGTCATGTTAGAACTTGTCAGTTTTCTCTTTGAAAAAGTCAGTGAGATCCTGAGCAGAGAGGGGAATGGGTGCAGGAATGGGGGAGGGGTTAAGGAGGGAGTTGAAGGTGGCAAAGAAGTTGCTGGGATTACAGGTATGATAATCAGGGTGATGAAGCAGAATTGTTTGGCTAGGAGAATGGCAGAACTGAAGGAGGAGAGAACAGATCTGTACAGTGGGAAGTCAGCTAAGTCACAGGATTTGCAATAAAGAAATGGTTTTTAGGGGTGATCCATGACTGGGTCAGCCAGGGGAACCTTGCAATGGGAGAGTGGGGGGAGGAGAGTGTAGAGTGAAGGGAATCATCAAATGTGTCAGTGGAGCAGAAGAAGAAGTGGTCTGGGAGTGGAAGAAAGTTCATGAAAGTCATGGAAAGACCAGATGGTGGGGAGAGAGGTAGGGGCACAAATGGACAGTGTTGAAAGAGACCAGATGGTGGGCAAGAGTGGGAAAACAGCAGTGGAGAGATCAGAGAGAGAAATGTTTGGTGAAGATCAAATCAAGTGAGTCGCTATTTTATTGAGTTTGAGAGTTGACCTAAGTCTGCAGCTCAAATGAGGGAAGTTGAAGTTACTGAACATGAGTGTGGAAAACTGAGAGGAAGATGCAAAGCTGGAATTCAAAATCAGAGGAAGGTAGATGGAGAGGAGCTGGGAGGGTGGTAGATGACGGGGAGTGGGAGGGAAGGAAGAAAGAGGAAGGGAGGGTTTGGAAGCAACTGTAGAGGAGAAACCCAACACCCCCATCACCTTCCTTTGGTGAAGAGTCTATGAAGATTCTATAATCTGCAGAGACAAGATAGATGAAGATTATACAATTTCTTGCTATGTATTTGGAGAATCCCTAACTCAGTGGGCCCTGGAGACTGATTTGGATACATTAGCATTACCACAGTATTATTAATAATAAATAAAAAGATAATGATTTAAATGAAGTGAGAGAGAAAGAAGGACTAATAGATTTTGGGAAGTCATTCCAAGCATATGAGATAGCATGGAACAAGTCTAAAAAATTCAGGTTAAAAAAAGTAAATACACAGCAAAACCCAAATATTTTATGCAAATTTTTTTAAAAAAATATAAATACTTATTCAGAAATTGTACTATAAAACACCAAAGCACATCTTTAAGAAGGCTTGTTTATTACAAGTTGTAATCTATCTTCCTCCTGTTTAGCTTAAATCTAGTGCTGATGCATCTTGTGATGAAATGCAGTAACATGGATTATTCTCTTCAGAGTATCTTGCCAGACCCTACTCTGGTGGCTGCGGCGGTTTTATTAATATCAACATTTGTTATACTTGTACCCAGAGACTTCAATCAGGATTAGGGCCCCATTATGCTGGGTACTGTGTAAATCTATTTAAAAGACAGTCTCTTCCTGGAAAAGCTTACAGTCTACAGCTGTAGTCTTGCAAGCTGCTCCATGTGGGAAGTGCTCTGTACTGTGTGGTGTTCCATTGACTTCAGTGGGACACCAGATGGGTACAGTGGTCCACCTGCATGATGCTGAGACCTCCAGATTTAAGTTGATACAGCAGGAGGGAAGACTCTAAATCCTTTGTTTTCTTTAACTTTATAGAGAGCAGTGTCTTTAAGGAATGGTTTAAATTTACCCACTCACCCTCAAGCAGTTCTAAATTATGCCATTGGAAACTGAATTTTAGTGCACCAGAACAGCACCTTGCAGAGGCACTGAGATCTTGATTTGAAAGACGTTAATGTAACTGGAGGATGCTTTACAAAATATCTCTTACCCTGAAAGATCCCAAGGTCTGCTGGGTAGAAGTTGATATTGCCATAAAATGTTAATTGCCCAATTTATTTAGGACTCTAGGACTGTTTCTAAAGTAAGTGCCAGATTAAAGCAAATTCAGTGCTTACTTCCTTACGTTTGAATGAAACCATATGTTTTGACAGAATATCTTTCCATTGCTTAACAATGTGCAGAAACATTTACTCTGATCTGAATGATTAAAATCCAATATTTTCATATTTTGGAAAAAATAACTCCACAATTTGCAACTGGTAACTGCAGATTCACAATTTATGAAGGTGAAGTCGGAACTCACTTCTTTTTCATATGTAAACTTCATGATAATTAATTAATAAAAATTATTTGCAGCAGATAACTTTGAAATTTGAAAGTTTTGCAGTTTTTACTAATGTATATGTATAACTTTCAAATTTGTATGTGTAGATGGTAACTGGTGAATCGTAAACTTTAAAGTTAACATGAAAGAGAAGGAGGGAAAAAATGCCAACATGTAAATAAATGTGACTGAAACTGCCAAAAAGAAGGTGTTCAAGTAAAATACTAAACCCTCTTGACTTATTTCCCTTCTTCCTCCCTCATGCCCTATAAGTTAACAGGATTCTCACTCTCTTCTATTTGTGTTTCCATTGTTTGTGTACTTCACAAGAATCCGAGCTGCTTCCCTCTCCACTCAGTATTGGAACACAATATAAATAAAAATAGGATGTGATCCTGGAAGGTACTGAGCTTCTCATATGAGGTTCTAAGCACCATTCAGGCCTGTTTAAGGCAATAGAAGTTGAGTGCACTTAGCAGTTCTACTCGTTGTAGGACTGGGCCCAACATATTCTGAGTGGTAGAGCTTTGCTGACATGTAGTCAGGGCAGTGGGGAAAGATGGGCCAAAATCTTACTTAATTTTTAAATAAATAAAACAACTCCCACCCTTCCCAGCAATTTACTTTCTAGCACTCTGATAGCCTAGTTTGGTTTTCTAGGGATTTTTTGTTTCAAATTTGAATATTTAAAAATTGTAGTAAAATAACCTGAATATGCTTCAGATAACTCAGTAATAATTGTACACCTGTAAACTGGGCTTATAAAAACCAACAGCCTCTGTTTGCCAGAAGCTGAGAATGGGCGACAGGGGGTGGATCACTTGATAATTACCTATTCTGTTCATTCCCTCTGGGACACCTGGCATTGGCCACTGTCAGAAGACAGGATACTGGGCTAGATCGACCTTTGGTCTGACCCAGTATGACTGTTCCTATGTTCCTTGTACAATATTTGTGATAAAACACTTGTTCTTTGAGTTTTAGCTGAGTGTACCATGATTACCTCATAAACAGGATGCACTCTCAACTTGTTTAAATATTTCACAGTGTGTTGCAAAATACAAACCTTATCCCCCCTCATCCCCCTCACCCACACACCCTGTGCTGTTTCAATGGATTTAATGCTGATAAGGCAGGCTTGTTTACAGCAGACACCTTGTCTTGGGAAAATCAAATATATGAAACAAATAATAGATCACAATATCAACCAGTAGGATATACTGTGTACAATCACTGTTCCTTTCTTGGAGAAATGTGTGTTTCTCCTTGTGGAATTCATGTAAGTTTTAAACAGTTATCAGGAAATCATATTAATTTCTCTTGGCTATCTGATAAATCAATTAAAAGCTGTAATTTTTTGGTCATGATTAAGATCTTTTATTTAACCACAGACACTGTAGTTTAATGTAGATATCTGCTTATTATCACTCAGACTCTACAGTATCTTTTAAACTTATTAAAATGGGGTGTCAGTTTTGTGTGTGGGCTTTGAAGTCTTACAAAGATTGTGAGAAATGACATTTGAATAATTGTTGAAGTAATTTTGTGGCAGCTGCACTATAGTTAGTTCTCTATATGGCCTCTGAAAACTTGCCCATGCTGTTGCTTGCTGAAAATAGTCAAAAGAATATTGTGCATGATGCTGTTCAGGGTTTTTGTAAGTGCTGTGTTTGCATGGGCAAATTTAGAGAGCCCTACAGACTGAAACAGTGGTGTTATAGTAATGTTAATATTTTGTCAGGCATACGGTTTTAACAAGATTTCATAAGAGAGAAACTCATCATAGTTCAGTCGGTTCTTTTTTGAAGGAAAAAAACCAAATCCCACAACCCCTTTGATGGTAGCTGGGCAAGTCCATTTGGAAGCAATCAATATTTTTAATGAGAGAGGCAAGAGAGTGTTTTCCAGCTTAGAATAAGAAATATGTTTTTAGCAGGCATTTAGAAAGGGGAAATATCATAAATGTTGACACACAAAAATGCTAGCAAGGCAAGTTATTTTAGTGGCATGGGTTAGATACTAGTTTATGAAAAAATGCATAGGGACATTGCTTTTCTATGGTTGAACATTTTCCACATGTAATGTAAAAACCAAAAGGGGATACTGTCCAGTAACTTTTCTTTTATTAGTGATATTTATCATTGTTTGTTGGCCAACAAGGACTTTTGTCTCAGATATAAAGTTTGACAATACAGCCAAAGGTTCAGAGGAGACTTAATTTTTAAAACTGTTAAGAGAATATTTTGCATTACTATTGAGAACTCATGTTCCCAAACTAGGATTTTTGACGTTTCTCTTGATTGATTCATTTTAAATAGTTTGAAACTATTTGGTATAGTTAATACTGTCTGTGAGAAATCAGTAGATGGATGAGAAAGCAAAGACAAAAGGCATTCTTGTCCGTATGTCCTAGATCATATCCTTTTGTAACACTGGCCATCCAGTTGACATGCCCTCTTTGTCTGCAACTCCATTTAATCAAGTGTTTCAGGTTTTTTAGCCCAATTGTCTTCCCTGAGACCTTTAGATAAAATAATTGAATTTATGTGAATCAGCTTCTTACATCACTTTCAATGGAGAAAATGGCAAGAGGTCTTTCACTTCCTGTTTGGTTATACCAGCCTGTGATTTATGTTAAAGTTAAGTATCAGAGGGGTAGCCGTGTTAGTCTGAATCTGTAAAAAGCAACAGAGGGTCCTGTGGCACCTTTAAGACTACTTCTGTTAGTCTTAAAGGTGCCACAGGACCCTCTGTTGCATGTTAAAGTTAGTCTCTGTTGTTTTAAAAAAATGATTAACCGTCTCTCCCCTCAAAATTGAGAATTCATCAGATCAAGGTTTTCACATTTGGTTCTTAAATTTTTTAGCACTGAAATAAATCTTTGTGAAAAAGCTTCATAATATAGCGGCAGGGTTCCTCACCACAGGGCAATATAAAAATGCAATTATTGAAATTAAGGATGGTAAAAGATCTGTTACATCATCTATTCTTTTACTCATGTAGGATTGTTTCCCACATTATATTTTCCCACTGCTGCTTGAAAAAGCTGTAGATAAAAAAAAAAAATCTGTATTTAGTACTATTCAGAAATGCTACTATACCATTGCAGTGTGGAAAATCACTACTGGAATGTCTATATAAAATGTATAAAAGACTGTTGCTGGGTATAGGAGGACACATGACTATGCGATCTTGGCAAAGAAGTTAGAAAAATGGAAACAATGAAAAAATACACCGACATTTAGTACAGTTGGAAAAACAAAACTTATACACAGTGGATAAAAAAATGTCACAATGTTCATAACCAATGATCACAGAAGTAGGAAAAATTGTATAAAGGAATCTTAAGCATGCTAACAATGCTTGAAAACATGTTTGAGAGGGAAAATAAGATTGCAGAGAAGGGTGAAGTAATCATGGATAAACTCTAAGACCTAAAGTTTCATGAATCTTGTTTGCCATTGGTGAGACCACTTCTGGAATAATGTGTCTGCTTCTACCATTTAAAAAGGATGTTGAAAAATTAAAGTGTTCAGAAAAGGGCTAGAAGAATAATTCAAGATGTGGTAAGTACTCACTACAGAGACTTAAGGAGTTCAGTCTATTTAATTTACTGAAGGGAAGCAATGTGTAATGGCCTATAACTACTTACCTAGGAAGAAGATACCGCATGGCTCTTTAATCTAACAGACAACCATATCTAGTATTGGGAGTTGGAGTTAGAGGTAGATAATGCAATTAAATATCTTTCCCGGTGTTTGGCAGAGATTAGGGCATGGATGAGAGCAAGATGAATATGTCTTCATCCAAATAAAACATAGGTGATATTGGAAGGTTTGAAAAAGAAATTGGAAGATATGGCAAAAACTATTGTCCCTCTCTGACTGAGGATATATCTTGGCTTTGTGTCAGTTGTGATCACAGTTCTGATTACATTGCCAAGTCTCTCTGGATGTGATCACCCTTCAGTGTGAACTGTGACAGTTTTTTTCAGTTGCCCCATTTTCTTTCTTTGCCTCCATAATTCACACCTTTGTCACCACAGAACGAGACTATTGTAATGTGCTGTACTTGGGGTGACATCTTGTATCTATTCAAAAGCTACAACTACTGCAGAATACAGCAGCACACTTATTAAATGAAACACATTGCTGTGAGTGTCTTGCTCTGGTGATTCATAATTTACACTGACTGCCTGTGGATTTCACGGTGGGAGACCAGATTTCACAGTCCGTGACACGTTTTTCATGGCCATGAATTTGGTAGGGCCCTACTCATAGTACATGCAGCCCCAGGGAGGACACGGGGGCTCAGGAGCAAGGGACAGAGAGTGGAGCGGGGACCAAGCAGCTGCCCTTTAAGGAAGGGGAACAGCAGAGCTCCTGCACGGCTGTGGGAGGGGGGAAGGACCCCCCAACATCCTGACAGCCAGGAGCTGTCTCCTGCCTGTCAGCTTTTGGTCCCTGCTCTGGGCAGGCTCCATGCAGCAAGGAGGAGCTGGAGCAGGAGCTGCTGCCACCACAAGAGGAGCAGGAACAAAAAGCGCACTTGGCCAGGCAATAATGGTGCTTCCAGCTGCTTCGCTGGCTTCCTGCAGCACTGCTCCTCCACCGCTGGGATACATCTGGAGGACTTCCGGGACCTGAGTCAAGCAGGGGCCACATGCACACAGGAAAGCAATAGGGTGGAGCCCTAGGTCCCAGCTTAACACGGTCTTGGATCCTCCAGCCCTGCGGGGTCCTGGGACCCAACGTCTGAGCCCTGGGTTAGCACTATTGATGTATGGACGGAAGGGGGGTTAGGCTTGAGCCCGGGCTCAAGCCTGGGTTTATCTTACCGTGTAGGCATACTCAAAGAGAACATAAAGTTAGAAATGAGTGAACAATAAAGGGAAAAGTCAGCTTGGGTAAAGCATAGGGGGTGAAAGGATGTATAGGGAGAGAGGAGGTCAGCTGTAGATAGGGGAATAACTGTGTATGGTTGTGCGTTTGCAGCTGGAATATAGTAGCAGAATATAGCAAAATATTAATAAGTAATCTCTTCTTGCTGCAGTTCTACAATTCAATAAGGGTATGTCTACACTACGAGGGTAATTCGATTTTACTTAAATCGAATATGTGGAATCGATATTGCAAAGTCGAACGTGTGTGTCCACACTAAGGACACACTAAGGACAGTAATTCGACTTTGTGAGTCCACACTAACGGGGCGAGCGTCGATATTGGAAGCGGTGCACTGTGGGCAGCTATCCCACAGTTCGAGCAGTCCCCGCTGCTCATCGGAATTCAGGGTCGAGCCGCCAATGCCTTCTGGGTAAAAAAAATTTGTCGTCATCCGTCCGTCACTAACGCCCTCCCTCCCTCCATGAAAGCGCCGGCGGGAAATCAGTTCGCGCACTTTTCTGGTCAGTGACAGCGCGGACGCCACAGCACTGCGATCATGGATCACGCTGCGACCATCGCTGCACTTGTGGCCGTTCTCAACACCTCGCAGCTTATCATACACCTTTCCCTGAGGCAGATGCAGAGAAATCGGGCGAGGAGGCTACGGCACCGCCGTGAGAGCCTGAAGTCGGAGAGTGGCACAGAGCTGTCAGAAACCACGAGCCCCAGCGCCCAGGACATGACGTTGGCAATGGGGCATGTGGATTTTGTTGAACGGCGATTCTGGGCCCGGGAAACAAGCACGGAATGGTGGGACCGTATAGTGCTTCAGGTCTGGGATGAATCCCAGTGGCTGCGAAACTTTCGCATGCGGAAGGGGACTTTCCTCGAACTTTGTGAGTTGCTGTCCCCTGCCCTGAAGCGCAAGGACACCCGCATGCGAGCAGCCCTCACTGTCCAGAAGCGAGTGGCCATAGCCCTCTGGAAGCTTGCAACGCCGGACAGCTACCGGTCAGTCGCGAACCACTTTGGTGTGGGCAAATCTACCGTGGGGGTTGTTGTCATGCAAGTAGCCAAGGCAATCGTCAAGGTACTGCTCCCAAAGGTAGTGACCCTGGGAAACGCGCAGGTCATCATAGATGGCTTTGCCGCGATGGGATTCCCAAACTGCGGTGGGGCTATCGATGGGACTCACATCCCTATCCTGGGACCGGACCACCAGGCCAGCCAGTACATCAATAGAAAGGGCTACTTTTCAATGGTGCTGCAAGCACTGGTGGACCATCGGGGACGGTTTACAAACATCTACGTCGGATGGCCGGGCAAGGTTCATGACGCTCGCGTGTTCAGGAACTCTGGTCTGTTTAGACGGCTGCAGGAAGGTATTTACTTCCCAGACTACAAAATAACTCTTGGGGATGTGGAGATGCCTACAGTCATCCTCGGGGACCCAGCCTACCCGCTAATGCCCTGGCTCATGAAGCCCTATACTGGCGCCCTGGACACAGAAAAAGAACT
>NW_020664420.1:19507477-19686217 GCF_002925995.2 Terrapene triunguis
TGAAAGTTTTAACGGCCCTTGCCGCCCCTCCTTCTTTGGACTTTGGGTGAGGGTGGTGTGGGACTTGGTGGCGGGTGAGGGCGGTTACAGATAGACTGCAGCGGGGCTCTGTCCTCCTGCCTCCGGTCTTGCAGAACATCCACAAGGCGCCGGAGCGTGTCCGTTTGCTCCCTCATTAGTCCAAGCAGCTTTTCAGTAGCCTGTTGGTCCTCCTGACGCCACCTCTCCTCCCGTTCCATGACTGCTCGGTGCATTTGTGACAAGTTCTCCCTCCACTGTGTCTGCTGGGCTGCCTGGGCTCGGGAGCAGCCCATTAGTTCTGAGAACATGTCTTCACGCGTCTTCTTCTTCCTCCGCCTAATCTGCGCTAGCCTCTGGGAGTGTGCTGACAGGCTGGGTTGGGAGACAGTCGCAGATGTGTCTGTGTGAATTTTAAAAAGGGAGTGAATTCCTGAGACAGATAAATGAAATTGTATACAAAGAACCTAGTCTTTCTCTGTGAACAAGACCATGCACTGCACCTCTCACATGCGCACTCAGGACAAGGTCGAATTTTCGGCCGTCGCCTTCAGTGCCTGTGGACTTGCGGAGGTCTTGGAGTGTTCAGAGAACTGTGGCTGGAGACCTGAACTTCTGGAGCGGGCAATAATGGTAAGCCGCAGACTTGTGGCTGCTTAAAACTCCAGCAGTAGCACTGGCCTCCTTTCACATTGAAAGCAATGCCAGTCTCTGCTGCCAGCAATCAGGACAGCATCAACTCTGCCCCTGTCCCACCCCCTCGCGGCTGTCCCAGGGAAAGATCCCTGTATGCTGCCCCTCTCCCTCCACCGCGTGGCTGTAAAGCAGTCCCAATACTAACATTCCCCTCCCTAATTCAAAGCAGGGCGTCATGAGCGACATCACCCTCCTGAGGATCCCGGACACCCAGAGAGAACGCATGCTGCGGGAAAGCATGCAGAAACCGGGGCCGTATGCCGCTATGTTATGTCGTGCGATGATCCCGGAGTACTTGATTGTGGCGTGGAGGGGACATGTCTGCTACCACGGAGGGCCCACTAAGATCGCCCTACCCCGGAACCTGATCAACAGGCTTGAGCTCTACCTCCACGAGACCTACGAGGAGTTCTCCTACGAGGATTTCTCGTCGATCCCCGGCCACATTGACCGGATTTTCGCGTAGGTGCACTGGGACTTTGGAGTGGAGCGTCTTGGGCCTGGGAATCATGTAGTAACGGACATTGTGAAATTTTTTTAAAATACTTGGGACTAAATTGAGAATAGCCTAAGACAGAGAAATCATGAAAACCCATTTGTTACCTTTGTAAATATTCCTGTTTTGTACCTGATTATTTTTTTACTAGTTTACAGCACTTTTATAAATATACATTGTTAATAGTATAAATATTACCGTTCTGTTTTAAATAAATGTTTACATGTTTACAGCACTTACTGCTTGATCCTTCCCCTGATTCTGTGTCCGGGGTAAGGGATGGGGACGGTTGGTACGGGATCTCGGTAAGGGTGATGAAGAGCTCCTGGCTGTCGGGGAAATCAGCGGTGCCAGCGCTGTCGACTGCCTCGTCCTCCTCATCTCCTTCCTCCTCTTCCCCGTCCGCTGAGGAACCGGCCGCGGACAATATCCCATCCTCGGAGTCCACGGTCAGGGGTGGGGTAGTGATGGCGGCCGCTCCCAGGATGGAATGCAGTGCCTCGTAGAAACGGGATGTGTGGGGCTGGGATCCGGAGCGTCCGTTAGCCTCTTTGGTTTTTTGGTAGCCTTGTCTCAGCTCCTTGATTTTCACGCGGCACTGCGTTGCATCCCGGCTGTAGCCTCTCTCTGCCATGGCTTTGGAGATCTTCTCGTAGATCTTAGCATTCCTTCTTTTGGAGCGCAGCTCTGAAAGCACGGACTCATCGCCCCACACTGCGATGAGATCCAAGACTTCCCGATCAGTCCATGCTGGGGCCCTCTTTCTATTGGATTGCACGGCCATCTCTGCTGGAGAGCTCTGCATAGTTGCCACTGCTGCTGAGCTCCCCTCGATGTCCAAAGAGGAACTGAGATTCAAACTGCCCAGACAGGAAAATGAAAATGAATTCAAATTTTCCCGGGGGTGTGGCTGGTCAGAGCATCCGAGCTCGGACTGCTGTCCAGAGCGTCAACAGAGTGGTGCACTGTGGGATAGCTCCCGGAGCTATTACCGTCGATTTCCATCCACACCTAGCCTAATTCGATATGGCCATGTCGAATTTAGCGCTACTCCTCTCGTTGGGGAGGATTACAGAAATCGATTTAAAGAGAGCTTTATGTCGAACTAAATGGCTTCCTGGTGTGGACGGGTGCAGGGTTAATTCGATATAACGGCGCTAAAGTCGACATAAAAGCCTAGTGTAGATCAGGCCTAAGAGATTAGCACAGTAGAAACTTCCTCAGTGTCTTACATGCCCCACTTTCTACACCATCCACCTCAAATTAATGCCTCTGTTTTAAAAATAGCTACAAAATGTTAGGGACAAAAAGAAAAAGGGAAAAAAAACCTTGGCTGGAACAAATCTGTTGTGTTAAAAAAGCATTAGAAACTTGGAAAATCATCAACTAACTGAAACGTATCCTTGAAATGTGGTCAGAAGTTCACAAGTTTCATTTATTATATGTATCATTGTGTTACTCTGAAGGTGCCTTGAATTTCTGAGGTATAACATAACTGTATATGCATCACCATGTCGAGCTTCTTCCTGCTAGGATTGACAAACATGTTTTATTTGGGATAGTGTTTTTTTGCAATGTGAATCCCTGTTCCCTTACTTCTGGATAGAGACCACTTATTTGTGGGAAACAGCTTTTTCAATGCTTGGTCATCTCCTTTCTTCATTATACTCCAACCATCATCTCCTCCTCTCCGACTTCAGTACTTCCGATGTTCCCCTTCAATCCATCCAAACTTTCTGCATAGAATATATTCCTTACTTGCTGCTCTGACCATGTTGCTCCCCTTTTTGAATCCT
The DNA here is from genome assembly GCF_002925995.2 of Terrapene triunguis. Taxonomy (NCBI): domain Eukaryota; kingdom Metazoa; phylum Chordata; order Testudines; family Emydidae; genus Terrapene; species Terrapene triunguis. Next base: position 19,510,484 of record NW_020664420.1, read on the forward strand.
TCTCTCGCTTCCTCTTACCTTTTAATTCCATTGTCACCTTAAAACTCCGCAAAAGTGTGCCCCTGCCTATGTTGCTGCTCTCACTTTGCCCTGTTACCCCATCTCTCATTTTTTATGCCTCATTCGAACTTCCTCCTTTTCTTATGTGCCAACTATGCTCCCTGTCTCCTTGCCAATTATTCCTTAATGCATATGTCCACCACAAGGCCAATTGACTCTAATTTGCTGAACAAGTGTGTTTTGTTGTGCTACAAAACACACACAGCTGCACAGTTTGTTTCATTAAATGCAGCCTCTAGTTATCTGGTGCATTACATGTCTGAATTATCATGGCTTTTTTAAATTGTAACCTCCCTCGAGTAGGGATCTGCGTCTTCCTCTCTGTTTTCTACAGTGCTGCAAACACTGTTGGCATTCAGTAAATTATCATAGCATATTTTGGTCTTATCCATAGATTTATTTACACCCAATCTGTTCATAAATTAGAGCAAGGCTTACCTTGTATTCTATGAATAGTTCGTTCATTCTGATCATGATATATGGTATAAAACCTTTAAAATGTCATGTGGAAGTCATAAAGACATCCCCTGTGGACCCCAGAATTCTTTTGCTGGGACTAATATTAAATACTTTGTGAAGGAAATAATGTATTACTGTACATTTTGTTGAAATGTGCTAAAACTATCACTATTGTCAAATATTTGGGGACTTGACATGACATGAGCTGTCTATATAACATGAATGGCACTCCACAATGATGGGTAGATTTAGTATTAGGTAACTGAGATGGGTGTATATTTATGAAGCAATTTGGTGATACTTTTTAAAACTAAGGGCAGGGGGAAAGCCAACAGGTTTGGAGGAGCACGTGGTTCGGACATCCCTTAGGGGAGAATCTATAAGTGGAGATTCCCTATGTCCTAATAAGGAGGAGAGGATGGAAGATGATAAAATACAGGTAGGATTTGATGAGAAAGAGTCAAAAGAAAAAAAGTTCCATTCAATTACATCATGTAATGGCAGACAGCTAAAAAGTGACAAGTTTTTAAAGTGCTTATATACCAATACTAGAAGTCTAAATAATAAGATGGACAAACTAGAGTGCCTCATATTAAATGAGGATATTGATATAATAGGCATCACAGAAACTTGGTGGAATGAGGATAATCAATTGGACACAGTAATACCAGGGTACAAAATATATTGAAGGACAGAACAAGTTGTGCTGGTAGGGGAGTGGCACTATATGTGAAAGAAAGCATAGAATCAAATGAAGTAAAAATCTTAATTGAACCAAACTGTACCATAGAATCTCTCTGGATAGTAATTCCATGCTTGAATAATAAGAGTATAGCCGTAGGGATATATTACCGACCACCTGACCAGGATGGTGATAGTGACTTTGAAATGCTCAGGGAGATTAGAGAGGTTATTAAAATAAAACACTCAATAATAATGGGGGATTTCAACTATCCCCATATTGACTGGGTACATATCACCTCAGGATGGGATGCAGAGATAAAGTTTCTTAACATCTTAAATGACTGCTTCTTGGAGAAGCTAATCTTGGAACCCACAAGAGGAGAGGCAATTCTTGATTTAGTCCTAAGTGGAGCACAGGATCAGGTCCAAGAGGTGAATATAGCTGGACCGCCTGGTAATAGTGACCATAATATAATTAAATTTAACATCCCTGTGGTGGGGAAAACTCCACAGTGGCCCAGCACTAGCATTTAATTTCAGAAAGGGGAACTACACAAAAATGAGATTAGTTAAACAGAAATTAAAAGATACAGCACCAAAAGTAAAATCCCTGCAAGCTGCATGGAAACTTTTTAAAGACACCATAATAGAGGCTCAACTTAAATGTTTTCCCCAAATTAAAAAACATAGTAAGAAAACCAAAAAAGAGCTAAACAACAAAGTAGAAGAAACAGTGAGAGGCACAAAAAGGCATCCTTTAACAAGTGGAAGTTAAATCCTAGTGAGGAAAATAGAAAGGAGCATAAACTCGGGCAAATTAAGTGTAAAAATATAATTAGGAAGGCCAAAAAAATAATTTGAAGAACAGCTAGCCAAAGACTCAAAAAGTAATAGCAAAAAATGTTTTAAGTACATCAGAAGCAGGCAGCCTGCTAAACAACCAGTGGGGCCACTGAACGAACGAGATGCTCAAGGAGCACTCAAGAAGGATAAGGCCATTGAATTCTTTCCATCGGTCTTCATGGTTGAGGATGTGAGGGAGGTTGCCAACCCTGAGCCATTCTTTTTAGGTGACAAACCTGAGGAACTGTCGCAGACTGAGGTGTCATTAGAGCAGGTTTTGGAACAAATTGATAAACAGTAATAAGTCACCAGGACCAGATGGTATTCACCCAAGAGTTCTGAAGGAACTCAAATGTGAAATTGCAGGACTACTAACATTTAAATCAGCTTCTGTACCAAATGACTGGAGGAGAGCTAATGTGACGCCAGTTTTTAAAAAGGGCTCCATAGGTGACCCCAGCAATCACAGGCCAGTAAGCCTGAGTTCAGTACAGGGCAAACAGGTTGAAACTATAGTAAAGAACAAAATTGTCAGATACATAGATGAACATAATTTGTTGGGGAGTAGTCAACATGGTTTTTGTAAAGGGAAATCATGCCTCACCAATCTACTAGAATTCTTTGAGGGGATCAACAAGCATGTGGACAAGGGGGATCCAGTGGATATAGTGTACTTAGATTTTCAAAAAAACAGGAGTACTTGTGGCACCTTAGAGACTAACAAATTTATTAGAGCATAAGCTTTCATGGGCTACAGCCCACTTCTTCGGATGCATATAGAATGGAACATATATTGAGGAGATATATATACACACATACAGAGAGCATGAACAGGTGGGAGTTGTTTTACCAACTCTGAGAGGCCAATTAAGTAAGAGAAAAAAAACTTTTGAAGTGATAATCAAGATAGCCCAGTACAGACAGTTTGATAAGAAGTGTGAGAATACTTACAAGGGGAGATAGATTCAATGTTTGTAATGGCTCAGCCATTCCCAGTCCTTATTCAATCCTAAGTTGATTGTATCTAGTTTGCATATCAATTCCAGCTGAGCAGTTTCTCGTTGAAGCCTGTTTTTTAAATTTTTCTGTTGTAAAATAGCCACCCGCAGGTATGTCATTGAATGACCAGACAGGTTAAAGTGTTCTCCCACTGGTTTTTGAATATTATGATTCCTGATGTCAGATTTGTGTCCATTAATTCTTTTGCATAGAGACTGTCCGGTTTGGCCAATGTACATGGCAGAGGGGCATTGCTGGCACATGATGGTATATATCACATTGGTAGATGTGCAGGTGAATGAGCCCCTGATGGTATGGCTGATGTGATTAGGTCCTATGATGATGTCACTTGAATAGATATGTGGACAGAGTTGGCATCGGGCTTTGTTACAAGGATAGGTTCCTGGGTCAGTGTTTTTGTTCAGTGATGTGTGGTTGCTGGTGAGTATTTGCTTTAGGTTGGGGGGTTGTCTGTAAGCGAGGACAGGTCTGTCTCCCAAGATCTGTGAGAGTGAGGGATCATCTTTCAGGATCGGTTGTAGATCTTTGATGATGCGCTGGAGAGGTTTTAGTTGGGGGCTGAAGGTGACAGCTAGTGGTGTTCTGTTATTTTCTTTGTTGGGTCTGTCTTGTAGGAGGTGACTTCTGGGTACTCGTCTGGCTCTGTCAATCTGTTTTTTCACTTCAGCAGGTGGGTATTGTAGTTTTAAGAATGCTTGATAGAGATCTTGTAGGTGCTTGTCTCTGTCTGAGGGATTGGAGCAAATGCGGTTATATCTTAGAGCTTGGCTGTAGACAATGGATCGTGTGGTGTGTCCAGGATGTTAGCTGGAGGTATGTAGGTAAGTGTAGCGGTCAGTAGGTTTCCGGTATAGGGTGGTATTTATGTGACCATGGCTTATTAGCACAGTAGTGTCCAGGAAATGGACCGCTTGTGTGGATTGATCTAGGCTGAGGTTGATAGTGGGATGGAAATTATTGAAATCATGGTGGAATTCCTCAAGGGCTTCTTTTCCATGGGTCCAGATGATGAAGATGTCATCAATGTAGCGCAAGTAGAGTAGGGGCGTTAGGGGACGAGAGCTAAGGAAGCGTTGTTCTAAGTCAGCCATAAAAATGTTGGCATACTGTGGGGCCATGCGGGTACCCATAGCAGTGCCGCTGACTTGAAGGTATATATTGTCCCCAAATGTGAAATAGTTGTGGGTGGGTGAGGACAAAGTCACAAAGTTCAGCCACCAGGTTAGCTGTGACATTATCGGGGATACTGTTCCTGATAGCTTGTAGTCCATCTTTGTGTGGAATATTGGTGTAGAGGGCTTCTACGTCCATAGTGTCCAGGATGGTGTTTTCTGGAAGATCACCGATTTTCAGAAAGCCTTTGACAAGATCCCTCACCAAAGGCTCTTAAGCAAAGTAAGCAGTCATGGGATAAGAGGAAAGGTCCTCTCACGGATTGGTAACTGGTTAAAAGATAGTAAACAAAGGATACGAATAAATGGTCAGCTTTCAGAATGGAGAGAGGTAAATAGTGGTGTCCGCCAGGGGTCTGTATTAGGCCAGTCCTATTCAACATATTCATAAATGATCTGGGGAAAGGGTTAAACATTGAGGTTGCAAAATTTGCAGATACAAAACTGCTCAAGATAGTTATGTCCCAGGAGACTGTGAAGAGCTACAAAACAATCTCTCAAAACTGGGTGACTGGGCAACAAAATGGCAGATGAAATTCAATGTTGATAAATGCAAATTAATGCACATTGGAAAACATAATCCCAACTATACATATAAAATGATGGGGTCTAAATTAGCTGTTACCACTCAAGAAAGAGATCTTGGAGTCATTGTGGATAGTTCTCTGAAAACATCAACTCAATGTGCATTGGCAGTCAAAAAGCGAACAGAATGTTGGGAATCATTAGGAAAGGGATAGATAATAAGACAGAAAATATCATATTGCCTCTATATAAATCCATGTTACGCCCACATCTTGAATACTGCGTGCAGATGTGGTCGCCCCATCTCAAAAAAGATATATTGGAATTGGAAAAGGTTCAGAAAAGGGCAACAAAAATGATTAGGGCTATGAATGGCTGCCGTATGAGGAGAGATAATAAGACTGGGACTTTTCAGCTTGGAAAAGAGATGACTAAGGGGGGATATGATAGAGGTCTATAAAATCATGACTGGTGTGGAGAAAGTAAATAAGGAAGTGTTATTTACTCCTTCTCAAAACACAGGAACTAGGGGTCACCAAATGAAATCAATAGGCAGCAGGTTTACAAAACAAAAGGAAGTATTTTTTCACACAACTCAGTCAGCCTGTGGAACTCCTTGCCAGAGGATGTTGTGAAGGCCAAGACTATAAAAGAACTAGATAAGTTCATGGAGGATAGATCCATCAATGGCTATTAGTCAGGATGGGCAGGGATGGTGTCCCTAGTCTTTGTTTGCCAGAAGCTGGGTATGGGCAAGAGGGGATGGATCACTTGATGATTACCTGTTCTGTTCATATCCTCTGGGGCACCTGCTATTGGCCACTATTAGAAGATGGGATACTGAGCTAGATGGACCTTTGATCTCACCCAGTATGGCTGTTCTTATGTTCTCAATTCACCCCTATTCACTAATTGGCCACTAATTTGTGGAAAGACATAAAACAAGAGTTAATGCACAATGTTCAGAAACTGATTCAGAGAGAGGGAGAGAACTGGAATTTTAGATGTAGATGCAAGCAGTAATGTTAATAAAAAAGTTTTGCCAATGATTAGTAAACAAGATTAGGCTATAGTTAAATATGTTAAGAGGCCAGAGGCCAAAAAGTTATTTTCCTTGAAAACTGCATCAACTGTTCCCAGTGACTGCAAAAACTTTTTGTTCAACCTTCAATTACTTTTAGAGTACTTGATTTAGTATTACAATTCAGGGTTATTTTCTTCAGTAGAGTAATATATTGAGGGTGACTTTGCAGTTAGAAAAACAATTTTTTTACTGAGAAACTGAGCAAATTATTTTTGGAAGAGAAATACAGAACCCCATTGTAGTTTTTACATCATTTTCAGGGTACAGCCTTATTTTAAGTGGGATCCTAAAATCTTTGGGCTGGGCAGGTTTTTGAAAATCGCTGCCTTTTTTTTTTTTTAATATTCAAACTTAAGATAACATATACCCTAACTTTTCCCCCCTTCCCATTTTCAACATTATGTTAGCTTGTAAAGGGAAAAACATGTAAGTATCCCCAGGCACAGAGGCTTTCTGTTTTCACTTCTGTGATTAAATACAAATAAATGTGTCTGAATCTGGGAGCCTTTGGTAGGTACCAGCCTGCTAAATGTCAAGGGTTGCTCTTCCAATGCAGAAAGATTCAGTTTAATTGACAGATTAAATTGGCAGTAGTGTAAACGTTTTACTCAGAAGAATCTAGATCCTACATTCATTGACTATAGTGGAACTTTTGAGTGTGCAAGGGATGTAGGTCAGAGATCTAGGTATGGCCAGTTTATTTAAAATGGTTAAATTCCATATCTTAATAATAGTTGTGACAGTTTGATGTGATGGTCATTTGGTTATGGTTAATTTATTTTAATTATTTGTGGTATTTTGCAAACACAAAATAAATCATTTTAAATTATGTGGTAATATTTAATAAATATTGCAGGATATTTATTTACCAGAATAATTCACAGTGCATCTCAAGTGTGTTATCACACAGTCTGAAAAGAACCTTTTTGTAGTTGATGTCATAAAATATGTTCTTGGGTGTTTAAGAATAGCACCAACAAAAACTTGTAATCTGCTCAATGTGTAGTGTCCAGAATAAGTATATTAATTTAGAAATGACAATTTTAAACATGGTTCCTAAGTACATTGATTAAACCTAGGTTACTCTATTCAGTTTCCAAGTAGTGTAAGAAAAATTTACATGATTTCCCAAGCTTTCTTTATGTGTACATGTAAGAGTCAGTTGTATGTGCATTTCCTCTAAATTTTAGGCCATATTTAGGACTCAATCCTGCAAACAGCTGAGCAAGTGAGCAACTTTACCTATGTGAATATCTGGGCCCTTAATTTGTAAATATAATATATTACAGACAGAAAACTACATTAGAGAACATTATTATTAGTTTGCAAAGTCAACTCTCTAAAGTTCATAAATGTCAGAATCAAAGTTGCCTGTGGAACCTAATTTATCCTACTTGTGCATATGCATTATGATACAGTCTTTAATTACATAATACCATACTATTTTTTCCACAGAACCCCTGCCTCATTCTATGCACAGGATGGATGGTGTTCATTTAATGAACAGTTCTTCAATTTTTCAATGTGTGGCCCTAGGCCTTATTTACTGCATGCTGCTTAAACCTGGAAGACGGAATTATTGAATTTCCTCATGGGCTTTTCTATGTTGCTCATCATTAGTGTTTGTGTGCTTCGCAAAAATTAATTATCTTCTCCCCAGCCCTGTGAGGTGTTAGAGGTGTTACTGTCCCCATTTTACAGATGGGGAGCTGAGGCACGGAGAACATTCTATAGACAACCTTAATGTTGACATTTCCTAACTTTTGAGTGCTTGACTTTAAAACTTTAGTAATGTTTTTAATGTAGTTTTTTGTGTGTAATAACCTAGCTTTTTAAAAGCAAACTGATAAAACAGAAATTCCATCATGTGGTATCATATTGTCACCCACATGGGTCCTCAGGAGGGTTGAAGCTTGGATCCACTGCACAGACCTCTGCCTCTTGAGCTAATGGAGTAACTGATAGCAATAGAAGATCGTCATACTCTATGTGGACTAGCACTAGAAGGGGATGAGACACGCGTTGCCAGTCAATTCCACAGATAATTGCTGACAGCAGAGAAATTGAGACACTGAGAAATATTGGGTTCTGCTATAGGCTGCAGAGGGGAGTGTTCCTTAGTGGGAAGAGACCCTTCTGCCCTGTCCCCTCCAATCTGTCTGTCCCAGGCCTGTCTCTTCCTCAACCCTGGCTCCTTTTCTCAGTCCCAATTTCCTTGCCAACCAGTCCCAGTCTCTATTCCTGAGGCTTCTCATCTCAGTCTCCTGCCCAGCCAGCCCTTAATTCCCCTTCCTGTCGAACTCCTTCTGTCCAGCGTCCTATCCAGCGAGCCCCAGTTCCTCACTATCGGGTCTTTGTCCAGAGTGTCTCTTTCTTCTCCAACTGACTCCTAGCCTCTCTCTCCAGGCTCCTCAACCAATCTCAGTCTCTCTCTTCTTCCCCCTCCCCGCCCTCCACAAATCCCTCCTGGCTTTTTGTCCCAGTCTCTTTGTCCAGTTGGTCCCATTTCTATTCACCTACTCCTCATCCCAGTCTCCTTGTCCAACTGGTCCCAGTCTTTCCCTTTTTCCCTCCAGCTCCTGATCCAACATCAGTGTCTCATTCCCCCAGCCAGCTGGATCTCAGTCTCTGCCTCACAAACAGCTCCCAGTCTCATTGCCCAATCAGTCCCAATGTCCTTTCCCTTCAACTCCCAGTCACAGTTTCTCTCTCCACCTCCAATCCCAGTCTAACTAGATTCCTTTCCCCTCATCCTGGTCTTTTGTCCCCACTATATTCAAATCAGACAGCTTTCTCCTCCACACTAGCTGGGTGCCAGCTGGGTGCCTTGCCTCACCTTGGCTTAGATCAGCCAGGAGTTGCAATTACAGGAATCTGAGCCCCCACAGTCATGGGTTGGATCATGGTCTCTCACTGTGTGGAATCTTAGAGTTTAGCTGTTAAAATTGAAGTCTCTACTGAGCATATGCAAAAGTGTAGTTTTTCAAGGGCTTATAACTTGGCCAGATTTGAGCAGATTTTCACAAGGATGGCAAAAGGTTTAAACCTGACACATAGGCCACTGTCCGTCAAATTTCAAGCCCCTGCTCCAATGGGTAGGCACACTAAAGTATTTCAGAGAAAAGGTTTTAAGAATCTTTTATCATGGTCAAAACACTGTTTCTCACTAGCCTTGTTGTTGGAGACAACTAGACTAAATGGGTTCGAATTAAAAAAAAAAAAAATTCAGCCTGAGGCAGACGTCCAACATGAAGAATTTTAACCCAAATGGTTAAAGTTTGGCAAAATTGTAAGCAAGAGAAAACACTTATAGTAGGAAGTGTCAGACAACCTTAATTCTAGCTGCCTATGATTAAATTTATATATGGAATCTTCCATACTGAAGGATTTAAAAACATGCATATATGTACGAATTACTTTTGTCATTTTACACAAACTGTGTTCAAGGGCTTTTCTACGTGAACACTTAGTTTATGGCAAGTTTAGGTATGAATCTACCCCACACTAGCCTGCTTCACACTAACTGGTCATGTAGACCCTGCTGACACCCACCAACAGTTTTTTAGTGCACTTTGATTTAGACCAGGGGTTCTCCCAACAAAATGTTTGGTGGCTTCAGAATGTGGCCATCAGCTCTTGCTGGTGGCCGCTCTAACAATTTTTCCTAAAATACTTAATTAACTTTAGGAAAAACAAATGAATATGCACATATACATGTCCAAATCATTGTAATTTATTTATGTAGGATTTTTTTTTTGGAGACTCAATAATAAAAATAATGTACAGTTGTCTCTATTCTTTACTGGACCTAAACAGAATAGAAACACAAATAAGGTGCTTTGCACGTTCTTGTCTTTTGTCTTATTGTTTTTTAGCTTTTTTTTTATTGCTTTTTTTTAGACTTGCTAGTTACTAAGTCTGCTGTGAAAAGTGATATTAACAAACACACAAATATCACTTTTCACTGCAGACTTACTCAGCCCTGGCAATCCCGGGGACAAATTGAGCCCTGGATGGGGAGGTGGGTATGGAGGCAGCGGTAGCCAGGGGTAATGGGGCACTACGGGAGGCAGTGGAGGCCAGAGGTGATGGGAGGGGTAGTGAGCTCGGGGAACGGAGCCCAAAGCCCCGTGGCTGGAGCCTGCCATCCCAGGGCTGAAGCCCGACCCCCACCACCCTTAGGACAGTGGGGAACTCACTGGCTGCCTGCTCCTCCAGCTTTTGTGTCTCCAGAGAGGGGCCACTGCTTTGCCCTCTCCCCCGCCTCCCCACCAATAACGACCCAGAAGGCTGTGGCTGCAAGAAAAGCACGTGGTGACCACATTTGAGAAACGCTGATCTAGACCCATTTCAAAGCAGGTTAAATCAAAACACACTAAGGACCTGTTAGTGTATATCAGTGTGGTCCACATGGACAATTAATGCCCACATTCTAGTGCAGGGTAGATTTACATCCTAGTTTGCCGCAAACTAAATGTTTGTGTAGACAAGCCCCAAGAATCACAGAAATGCAGCTATATCTGGTTAGCAAGTAATTTTTCTTTAACAGAGTACAGCTGTACACAGCATTTAAGGACAGAAAATAAAGAAGGATGCATTTTCTAAATGAAAGATCCGGGGAATTTAATTAAGTGGAACATAAGCTTGTGAAAAGTGCTTTGGTATCTTTAATAACTAGGACCTTTGTTTTAAGCAAGGAAGGGAGAACCTGGGTTTTGTGAAACCTGTAAAACTTTTTGTAGTTAGAGGTTTCACGGAACATTTTTTGAGTTTCACAAAACATTTTTCCCTTTTTAATATAAGGGAATTTCAAGACAAAGGTGGATTGTCTTGGTTAAATAAAAGTCTGTTCTATGCAAGCAAAAGATTCATGTATAAAAGTAATTCCTGCCCTTTTTCTAGGATTAAAACAAAAAATATACAGCATTTCCAAATATGAGTTTTTCAGGTGCAATATGGAACTCAAACCTCAGAATATTTGAGTTTTATTCTAAATCTATAACTCCTGATCTTAGGCAGATTCTAAATTTGGCAAAAGAAATTCCCCCAGTCCTTCTTTTAAGTCTTATCCAAAATATTTATAATGCATTTTGACATTTTTAAACTATAAACCTGCTATAGGAGTGATGAGAACTGAGTGTCTTGTAATAAAAATATTTTAATCTCAATCTTTTATTTCTCATTAATGGGAGTTACATGTGGGTATTGATTGTATGTAGATGTGCAATTGTTTTTCTGTATTATAAAATGAAATGTAGTGAAAAGTTAAAATTTGCCTTTAAAACCACTTTAATAATAATAAGCTATAATGCAAAAGGAACATTTTAAAAAGATTATAGAAATGTTAACTGTTTTCCCCTCCTTGACTCAAAAATGATTTTCTATTAAAAAAAAAAAAAGACAGGAAATGTAATAAAGAATGCTTAATGCTGTAAGGAAATAAGTATATTCAGTCTGGAAGTAACAAAGTTTTTAAATATGTTATTTGCTTGACAAACAGGTTCATACAAAGTTCCACTGCAGGCAGGCACATGCTCCTGGCACTGAAACTTCATGCTTGACGTTTTCCTATGATGGTACTGTCCTTGCTAGTCGAGGAGGTAGGTGAATAAAAAGCTCTTTGATGTATGTTGCGTAATGAAATAAGTTTAGATTTATGCTATTAACTAATGTGGGAAAGAAATTCTGGCCATTTTAAATCATATCACCTAGAGGTAATTTTTCATGCTAGGAAAATAATGCATTGAAATCAGAAGTTAGCTTTTCTCTGGATTTTTTTTTTTAATCTGAAATACTTCACAAATCTTATCTTTCATTACCATACCTTGCTCTAAAATTGTGCTTCATCAGCTGTTCTGAACATGGATGTGGGAAGTATGTCAAACTTTCTAAGGGAGTGCAGCAAGGCTTCCTGCTCATCGGGTCATAACATCGCTGCTGCCCCTCCGTCCTGAATAAATTTGAGTGAGTGTCTTTGTGACCTGTTGCACATGGATGCGGTGCCACTCAAATTTGGTCCAGCCACCCTTCCATCATGATGGAGCGGCACCTGAGCCAAATTTGAGTGAGTGACTTTGCAGCCTGGCACACTGCATCACAATGCCCACTAGCAGTCTTCAGTACTGAAATTAAGAAGTACTGCCCTGAAAACTTTGTGGAAGTTAAGATATGTGCTTTTAAACATTTCCTAGTCTATGCACAGCAGGATCAAAGGGCTGGTTTATTTAAAGTAGAAGCTCCTTTATCGGAATCACTGTATTAATGGCTCCAGTTCCATATAGATTACATTAGAAAGTCCTGTTTTGTAAGGTGGGCTTGAATGTTGAGAACACCTGTGGTACATTTATGGAAGGACATTTATAAAAATAATTAAGGGAAATTGTAGAAAAAAATTATTTAATTTATTTTGCTATGTTTTTATTGTACAAATTCCAATCTTTTTTTAACCCGAGCAATAATAATCCACCAAAATCAGAAATTTTAAATTTGAATAAAATAAACAAACAAAATTAACTATTAAGAAATTTTCAAAATTAATACAAAATGTTCAAAAGTAACAACTTTTTTCATTTGTTCTTTGTGGAAAAGCCTCCATCTCTCGAGCAGTGTTCACTTTATATTGTTTATTGTTTATTCTCTCCCCAATTCACTTGTCTATACACTGTAATTTTTTGTCATTGGTTTGTATTTTATCTAATTTGTATTGTAAACGCCATGAAAAAGGGAGCTTCTTATTTGCCTGTAAAGTGTTGTCAACCTCTGTGCTCCTGTATAAATAATGAAACAATTATAAATGGTTCTCTGAGTCTCCTCCTGCTGTTATAGGCTGAGATTTTCAAAGCTGCCTATCATGCTCTAATCAGACTTTCTCTTTATGCTATTAGTTTTCTTCATTTGTCCTTCCACGTGATACCTTTCTTCGGAGGACATTTTCTTAAGCTCTGTATTTGTGAATTTATGGAACTTGCTCAGTAGGCTTTTGTGTCTTTTTAGTGTTGTGTTGCACTTCCTTCCCCCGTGCTCTTCCCATCCTTATTTGTCCCCAGAATGTGTATCCGGATGATCAGGCATCCAGATGACTGGTCACACTATGTCTAACTTTCTTAATCATTAGTCTATCACATTTCAGTTTAAATTGTATAAAAACTTGATTTATAGTATTGCAGGATTTAAGCATAAAAAATGGCTCCTTAGTGTGTTTAAAAATATTACCTTAATATACAGTATTTGCTTGGTTAGATGATTTTTTAAACTCTATATATCTGCTATACTAAAAAATGAGAAGGATTCATGCTTTATTTTAAATTCTTTGTTTGGTTAATGTTTTAATACAAGTATTGCTTTGGATCTGTACCAATAAAAGCAGGTGTGGATCCAGCAGTCATAGATTAGCACACCTGCCAAGTGCTGAGGATCAAAGAGAGGATCATTGTTTGGGGGAATGGGGACTTTCACTGAAAGCCTGATTGCCTCCTCTGCATCTGATGTAGATTCTGATTCGGAGATGAGGGAGGTGAGGCAGAGCTCAGCTGCAGGCACAAGGGAAAAGGAACAGCAGAGGAGTTGCTTATGGGAGTTCCTGGCTTCGTTCTTGTCAGTTATTAGCTAAGAACCTGACAGAAATTTAAGAAAATGATATTTACACACATTTCGTTATTTTAAAAAAAGCATGTTTGACAATGTTTTCTTATCTTAACAGTAAAGAGTGATTCAATAGTGTAGCTACTAATATATCATAAAAACAGGGCCGGCTCCAGGCACCATCGCAGGAAGCAGGTGCATGGGGCGGCCAATGGAAAGGGGCGGCACGTCCGGGTCTTCGGGGGCAATTTGGCGGCAGGTCTCTCGGTTGAAGAATTGCTGCCGAAGAAGGAAGCGGCGTGGTAGAGCTGCTGCGGAAGTGCCGCCAATCGCAGCTTTATCTTTTTTTTTTTCTTCACTTGGGGCGGCAAAAAAGCTGGAGCCGGCCCTGCATAAAAATAAAACTGAGTTTTATATTCTTGTATTATATAGAACTTACAGTGAACTTCTCTTGTTGTTTATAAGATAAAAATCTCTGAAAAATCATGTGGTGGCTCAATACATTTCTTGGTGTATCTTCTTAGAGGTGAACAACTCTTAGGTGACTCTTAAATAGTCAACTTATAAATGAAAACCAGTGCATCATGACTACATGTAGCTAAATTCAATGAAACCTATTCACCTCTGAGCTTTCAGATAGCATGTGCAAATATGTGCTACCTGTATGGCTCAGAGATGAATATACTTCTTTTTTTTTCTCAGTTTTTAAACATCTCCCATTTAAAATATTTAGAAGGAAAAACTGTTTCTTGATGAAGAAGAGATTCCAGATACAGTATTTCTGATTAATAGATTTAGAGAATGTGTAACAATACATATTGGCCATGATTTTGAAAAATTTGATCTATACAGACTTCTGTTTTGATCAGGGCCGGCTCCAGGCACCAGTGGAGGAAGCACGTGCCTGGGGCGGCGCATGCTAAGGGGTGGCATTCCGTCCATTCTTGGGGAAGCACAGTCCAAGCGGCTTTTTTTTTTTTTTTCTTTTGCAGTTCGGGCGCTTTTTTTTTCTTTTTTCTTTTTTTTTTTTTTTTGCTTGCGGCGGCAAAAATGGTAGAGCCCGCCCTGGTTTTGATAAACAGCAAGATGAATTGTTCCTTAAGGTAAATAATAACTTTGGATTTGCTTCGATCAGTATTTTCTTAAGTAAATAAACTTGACATTCACCTAAATAAAACACTGATATTTATTGGCACAAATGGATATTATATAGCTATGTCACCTGTTTTTAATATCTGATTTTTAAATCAAGATTGATGTTTTTCTAAAAAATATCCTCTAGTTCAAACAGACATTAATTCAGGGAAGTCTTACAGTCTGTGTTATATGGGAGGTCAGACTAGATGATCATAGTGGTTCCTTCTTGCCTTATAATCTATGAATTTATGGAGCTCAGAGGGTTTTTTGGAAGGTTTGGAGTTCTAGCAGCCACAATTTCTTCATGGATAGAGAAGCTAATATTCTTAAACACAATGCCAAGTGGGATGGTCTTTTGGAAGGGTAAAGTCTGGAGGACCCGGTCATCCTGAGAGACATGGAAGATGGTGTAAGTGTAGAAATGCAAAATAATTTCTCTCCCAGGTCCATGTTCTGTCATTTAGCTTTTGGCCCATGTGGGGAGTGATGAGCAGTTTCTGTCTCCTGGGTAGCTCCTTAATTGTCTTTCTCCAGCCTCGTGTGCATGAGCCATTGCAGAAGTACAGGGCTGTGACCTTGCCTTCTTTGAGGTGATGTACATTTCAATGGTGCAACAGCATAGGAGTCCCTGCATTGCTCAGAGAAAACGGGGATGCTCATGCATACTCTCCTTCCATTTTTCTCACACATGTAAGGGCCAGAAAATATTTAGACAATGTTAAAGATATGTTTTTGTTTTCATACATTTAATATTTTGATGTTCTCTTATGTTAACCTTTTTATGTAAATAGCTTTCCTGTGTGTTTTAAATAATTTTATCTTATTCTATAAACTTTGTTGTTAGTGCAGAGAAATGAATCTTTTCCAGTGATCTTTGTGATGATTCAATTATCATCCTTGGATCTGTGCATTCAGCATGAGACTTGAGGGAAACTGCCACAGCTCTGAAGTTTAGAGCCTTTCAGGCACTAGCATGGGAGCCTTATGCAACACTCACTTGGTGACTTAGACTGGGCCACACATTTCCAGGTCAATTGCTCTCCTGGCTGATGTCAACAGTGGAGCTCCCCGGAGATTATCACATGGTTCACTTTCCAATTTATGGCAGCACCCTTGCTTCACAGTATCTCCCTCACCTGCCTGTATCCTTTACAGTCTTCCTGATCAGCATTTTCTCCTGTTCCATCAGCATGTTGGTTCTACCTTGACTGAAGGCTATTTACAAAAGACCTATCTTGGGTCAGCAAAAATGAAGGCATTATTCTGTTAGCTCTCTGTTAACTGTAGCAAATTTGGATCTAAACCTTATTAGGAATGACTGTGGCTGATCCCATCATTCTAAGAGTCTGGCCACAAATAATCACATGGACCAGGGCACCTGCTTGTAATCCCACCCTGGGATCCTTGTGCTGCTTATTGGCATGGAGAAAGTTAGAGGCATTGTGTTTCTCCGCAACTATATAAAATCATCCCAGCTTCTCAGGAGAAGTCTGCCATAAGGACTTAAAACTTTAAGTGGGGGAAAAAACTGTAATGTGGTATGCTCAGGCCTAATGTGAATTCTTCTGAATGTCCCGTTTAAAAAACTGCTTGACTGCCTTCTTTCTTTGTTTGAGGCTACATTTAAAAACTTATGTATGGATTCATCTGGCAGTTATTTTAGTCTGTCATGAACTAGTTGAAGGTAGACCAGTGTTGCTCCAGCCTCTATAGGAATTGATGCATTTAGAAATCATTATTAAATAAACCTTGGTGTTGTGGGATAATCATATAGTAATTTTCCAGGTAGCGGTGACTTCACCTCCAAGTGTGAGTTTGGGGCACCAGTGTCTGATTTACATTCATATTAAATTTTCATTGATACGGTAGTTCTATGGATGCATCCTAAATTTATTCTAAAGTGTTCTGCCTTAATGACCATGTCATTCTAACAACATTTCTCCCACATCTGTCAGTGCCCATCCCAACAAGGCCTTTCTCCAGAAACTGAATGTGAAAATGACCTTGAACTTTTATCTGGAACCGACCAAAGCCCTGCAAAAGTCTTTCTAGCTTCTTCTTTTCACACAAATACAGTAGGTTTTGCTGTTAGCAAGAGAGCTATGTCTAAATAACTGTCTGATTGCATTTCTCCATGCTACAGCTTGGCGGGTCTGCAGCTTAAAGATCATGTCAAGGCTCATTCCATTAGGGACAGAGCAGCCTTGGATGCTAGCTTCAGATCTGTCCCTATCCAAGAAATTTGCAAAGCAGCCAAATGGGGTTCTTTGCACACATTAACAAAGCACTGGTGCTTTTGTTTTAGCATCTAGACAATAATTATTGTTTCTCATGTTACAGAAACAAACACTTCGGTACTACTGGGATGGGCACTATTAGAAAACCCTAAAAAAAATAGATATTCCCAAGACAGGGAGTTCAAAACCCTTGTTCTCTTTTCCCTCCCCCTGCCTTCCCAAACAACATAGATTTACTCTGGTCAAAATAATTTTATTTAAATTTGCCACCTTTCAACAAGCTTTCATGTTGAAGAGGTATCTTAGTCCTTCATATTTTATTTACACACACACACACACACACTGCTGCTTTCATTCAAAGACATGCCACCTATCTTGATTTTCTGTTGTTACCGTCTGTTATCCATTTTTCCATTACATTTTATTTTAGATACCCTCTTTAAGCTCTTTAGTCTCCATGAGCGGGAATCCACAGTGATGAATATCTTTGGAGAAAAGAAAATGACTTCTCTCTAATTCTTGTGCTCTAGTTGTGTGCATTTCTGTGCATTACCGCTCACCCAACCCCTCCCATCAGAGTTCAAGGGAATTCTGTAACTTCTTATCTAGATTTAATCTAGTACTTGTTTAAATGACTTTGCAAGTTCCTCTTCTCACCTTTGTTAAGGAACTGACCTGGAATGCAAGGAGGTCAGCTAGTTGCCTTAGTGAGGGTTCTGTAATATGCAGGACCCTGTTGGTGCCTCAGAGACTCAAAATTCTAGAACTATGAGAATTTCTGCCTCCTCTCATTCTGGAAATATGTATCCCAGAGTGATAATCCATAGATATGCACATCTCTCTACACACAAGAATTACAGGTAACTAGCCTTTTTTTAACACGTAGTTAATATGACATAACTACCAAAAGGGAATAAATAGCATAACTTTGATTGACTTGCTGATTCATACCACATTTATCAAAGACACATGACAACTGCTATAAATGACTTATTGTGAAGTAGTTCTGGCTTTTACAGTCACAATTGTATTGGAGGGGCTGTCCTGCAGTGTGTCTCCCACAAGGAATTCTGGCTGATTCCCTCAGAATTTCAGTAGGAAGAGGAGCATATACAGGAATAAAAATGTGGCCACTTTTGAAGGGGCACTTTCTGTGCCCCCCGCAGCCGGAGGAACTGCCTCCCTCGTCCTGCTCCACACGGCCGGAGGACCTGGTTCTCCCCACCACAGCCCTGGGGACGGTGGTTCTGGCTCTCTCCCCTAACCCCATCCCCCATGGCTCCGGGGCCAATGGAGCTTGCTCTCCCCCTGCAGACGGAGGAAATGGATACCCCTGCAAAGGAGGAGCTCGCTCTCCCCACCCTGGCCCTGGAGGAGTTCTGTGCCACTGCTGATTGGGGAGGGGAGCATGCCCCTGCTTCCCCCCGCCCCCTCCCTCCCCCTGCCCAGTGCACACCCCTGAGTGGGAGAACACATGCAGCAATTTTGGTGCACTTGTAATGGGTGAAGTGTGTGCACCATCTATAACTGCTCAGCTGGCTGGTACAGAAAGTAGGCTGAGCTTTGGGACTAATTTCTGTCTACCCTTCCTTGCCCCCTTTCAGGTAGCTAATGCCTGCACTCCATGCTTGGCTGCTGTGTGTCTTCTAAGGAAAAGGGGAGAGCTCCTTATGCTCTCTCCTCCTCCTTTGCACCCATGTAGGACGAGCTGTAATCTGGCTCCATATATCTTATGTAACTTTTGAACTGTTCCTTCCATTTTAACCTTTGTGATTTAGCTTGTGAAAAGTAAATGAAAATTAAATTGACAACTCCCCACTCCCCCTGAAAAAAATCCCTTACAGCCCCAAAACCCCACAAGCACAGGAAGGATTAGTGTTTAAGGAGTTTCCATTCTGCTAGAAACAGCTAAAAGTCATAAAGTAGATGTTGGTAGGACTTTGCCACTGAGGAAAAGTCCATGACAGTCTCACTGAAGCATACAGTAAGGAACACTACAGGTGGTATTTCTCATTATTGAACTTGAAGCCATCACTTTAGGCACAAACAGCTCATTCTTTTCATGTAGCACTCCCGCCCTCTTAAACATACTGTTTTTTTCTGCTTTTGTTTTATTGTTTTATTTAGCTTTTGGGTCCCTGGACAAAAATTAAGTTCCTACAAATATGTAATTCTTGACTCTTATGTGCTAACTTTTGTCATTTATTTGTTGTTTGTTTCATAGGCGATGATACATTAAAAACATGGGATATCAGGCAATTTAAAAAACCTCTTAACTCAGTTGAAGGTCTGTCCAGCTTCTTCCCAATGTAAGTACTTTATTTACTCCAGCCAGTAGAAGCAGCTGCAGAAACAGCCAAAGCAGGGACAGCTGTAGTGGGAGGTGAGGGTAAAAATGGGGGCCAGTTGGGGCCATCCCTGGACCCTGAACTGTTCAGGGGAGACCCCCACCCCCACCTTCAAGCGGTCAGGAGGCACTAGGAGCCAGGTGGTGCTGCCTTCTCCCCAACCTCCCACCATCTGACCTTGGGGGAAAAACTGCAGAGGAACCAGCCAGACACTCCAGTTGTAGAGCAGCTGCAGAAAGAAGCACCAGGAGATAGGATATCTCTCCAGGAGATAGGATATCTCCATTAATTTTTAGGGGGGGAGCGATAGCTCAGTGGTTTGAGCATTGGCCTGCTAAACCCAGGGTTGTGAGTTCAATCTTTGAGGGGGCCACTTAGGGATCTGGGGCAAAATTAGTACTTGGTCCTGCTAGTGAAAGCAGGGGGCTGGACTCGATGACCTTTCAAGGTCTCTTCCAGTTCCAGGAGATAGGAAGCCAAAGCAGGGACCTTCGGATATTGAGACAAGTTTCTACAGTTTTAACTCTGACCTGTGCAGATTGGCTGTTTGCACCAACCCTCTTGCTCCACCTCCCTCACAGTCACTTCACCTCTGCTTCACTCTACACTTGCCCCTCTCACTTTCCACTGCCCTGCCCTGTGACCTTCCCTTCCCTTCAGTGTCCCCTTTCCCTTCGCTTTTTTTTCATGTAGTTTATTGCCTCCTAAATAAGCCCACCCCCGAAAAATGACAATAATTGTGCAGCTAGCATGATTGCTGTCATCACATAGTTCACTCTGCTTGAGTATGCTGTCCCCTTCCGCACCCAGGAACCATCTGCTACTCTGTGTTTGTACAGTGCCAGGCACAATGGGGCCCCACTCTTGGTTGGTCCCAAAGCACTACCCATAATAAATATGATTAATAATATTTAATAATTAGCAGCTGTAGTATGCAGGAGAGCGGAGTTGGAAAGTAGGTAACTGGACATTATATGTAGCATCTATATGTTGAAATTATTGTGTTCGAGCTCTTGGAGGGCAGGTATTGTATTTATTTTATTATTTTGATTTGTACTGAACACCTTGTTTTAGGCACAGCCAGTTACACCTCTCACTGAAGATTGGTAGTTTTCAAATGATATCTCAGAAATAAGTCAAAGACAGATTCAGTCTTAGACTTGGAACTCTTTCCGTGCTTCTAGCATTGAAAGAAAGGAAGGAGCATGTTGTAAAATAGTTTTGACCATCTACTTACAATTGCTGTAAGTGATCAGGGTGTATAGCCTTTGGCCTAGGGGCTCTAACTGAGTGGAGGTGTTCAGGGACGGGAGTCACCAGACAGGAGTGGGAGGCAGGCCTGTCCCTACCCATGTGCAAAGTACACAGCTGTGTAGGGCACCAGGAAATTGTGCCCTACGCAGCTGCCTGCTGCTCCAGTCCCTGCTCCGCCTCTTCCCCATGGCCCCCGCCCCTGCTCTGCCCCAGCCCCGCCTCTTCTCACCCCTGCTCCACCCCCACTCCACCCTTCCCCAAAGCCCCTGCTCCGCCCCAGCCCCGCCTCTTCCACCCCTGCTCTGCCCCAACTCCACCCCTTCCCCAAAGCCCCCACCCCTGCTCCTCCTCTTCCGCCCTTGCTCTGCCCCCACTCCACCCCTTCCCCTGAGGACTCCAGAAGTGGTCAGGCCTGCCCTCACTGGTAAGTAGAGCGACCCGGCTCCAGCCTGCTCCGCTCCCCTGGTTCCCAGCCACGCCGCCGGCGAGTGCTGTGTGGCGGTTCCCTCCCCTCAAGCCTGGGAGCCAGGGGAAAGGAGCAGGCTGGGGCCGGGTCATTCCACTTCCCACAGGAAGTGGCCAGGCCTCCCCCCCCACCGCAGAGGCCTGGGGTGGGGCCCCCCACAGCCCCCCCCCCCCCCAGGGGGGGACTGCATAGGGCACCAAAATAGCTAGGGACGGTCCTGGTTGGAGGAATTGCAAGCCAAAGTCCCATAAACAAGAGTCAGGGTCAGTCAGGCCAGGGTTGGACATCGAAGATCAGAAATAGTGCCAGGTTAGAATCAAAAGGCAGAATCAGAGTCAAACTGAAGTAGACAACTGGACATCAGAGGGAGTACCAGGCTACAATCGAGAGGCAGGAATCAGGGTCGAAGTCAAGCTGGAGTCAGAGACTGGAGATCAGGAGATGAGGCAAAGTCTGGCACTGCAGTAAGCCAAAGTCTGTGTGGGTGCCCAGACAACTTCCTGGGGCAACCCCTGGGGTTAAGTAGGGGCACTTGGCCAATTAGACGGCCACAGGGGACTATCACTCTGGGTCTCTTGGATGGTACTTCCTGTGGCACCTACTTGCCACAGTGTTCCCTGGTTGTGCCTCTGCATGGCCTCCTGGTGGCAGTGTGGGAATATCAGGTACCCTATGCTCTACAGAGCTGGGTTCTAGTTCCTCAGATTTATAATTGCAACTTAAAATTAATTTGACAGATATTTCATTGGTGAAAACAGATTTCATGACCTACTCATTTGTTTGCTGATTTGGAAATTGCTGATTTTTTTGGTTTCCTGTGCTGAAATTTTGATAAGACTTCTGAAAAAGAGATGTTTTTGTTAGTTTTGCCAAATTTGGATATTTTGTGCACAGCTTTATTTGTACGTATGATTTTAGTTGTCAGACATAGTTAAGCCATTGACAATAGGTTTTAAAAACCTTTTGTATTAACTGTAACAGATAAAAGGGATTGTCTTGAAGATTCGTTTAACTGTATTTGTAATGATGTTCCCAAAACATATTACAAGTGTACCCATTATGATGATGATTTATTTTATCTACAGGACAGATTGCTGTTTCAGCCCAGATGATAAGTTAATTGTCACGGGCACCTCTGTTAAGAAAGGAGGTGGCAATGGGAAGCTTATTTTCTTTGAACGGGAGATATTCCAGAAGGTGTATGAAATAGAAGTCACAGATGCTGTATGTATTTTATTTTTCTTCTAAAGTAGAATTCAAAATGTAAATTAAATCAAGTGGTCTCTTTTTTTTTTTTTTTTTTTTTCACACATGAAAATTAAGATGGCACTTCTCATTTTTATGTGCATATAATTCCCATTAACACACATGTAATCTTCATTAACCTTAAATCTCATTTTCGAGGGGATCCCTGAATGAAGACAGTGTAGAATTCTCTGAAAAAATGCCACCTTTATTTATTCTACTAAACCCTGGGACGAGATGTCCTTGAAGCAGAAGGAAGGTCCCTACTTTGATAGCCACTCCTATATGAAATGTGTTCCCCTGAAGACTTCCTGGGTACCCTCTCCAGTTGTGAAGCCATGTAGAAGTCCAAAAATTCTGACACACATGCCTGTGCCGTTGAATCCACCAGTTCTCATGTTAAAAGATTCAGCTCTCTTCGGGGGAAAACTCATATTTGTCCCCAGTAGTTGGCGGAGTCAGTGCTATGGGATAGCCTGGGTAAATGCAGAACTCTTCGCATTCTTGTGTCAAAATGTAAGTCACCTATCTGAAACCCTTGGACAAGGAATATCCTTTGTCAGCAGTAATATGCAGTCCTAAAATACATGCACCTATAATACAAGAAGGCTTATGTGTATGACTTGAACTACCCAGCTATTTCCTAATACAAAAGTGAAGACTATATCATATAAAACAAATTGCCATAGTGGTGTACACAGGCAAGAATGTAGATTGTAGTAGTCGGAGTGGAACAGAGTTGTGGACGTCTGCGCACCAAATATGAAACATCCACGATGGTTGATAAGAGAATATCAGGTGGCCAATTATATGCCTCACTGGGCCAAGTAAGCCAATTCATTGATTCCCCTTTCTATGACAGGCACCTCCCATTGACCCATATCAGTCTTCTTGACCCATATCAGTCTTCACTGGCACAGCCCAGCAAGACTCTGGCAGGAGTCCATTTACATTGAGACTGATATTTGTACAAGAATTTTCTTCATTAGATGCCATTTTCTGATCTTTCTTGATCCTGCAGTGAAATCTGCCTGAGGCTGAATTTGTTATAGCAAATATTTCTATATTGGAAGACTTGGAAATCAAAAACACAGAGAATTAAGGAAGAAAGAAAGAAGAGTGAGGTTTGAGGGGTAAAACTTTTTTATTCTAGCTCACATCTTATCTATAGTAGTTATACCTCATTGCAGTTTTACTTTAGTATTAAAGAATTTCTCTAAAGAAAACATTGATGGGATTCCTACACTTTGGTATCACGTACCTGCTATGAGACAGGCCAGAATTCACCCTAGCTTTCAAAAATTTTTGGCCTTTTTGTGGCACCAGTAGTACAGCCTCAAATATCAGTACATCAGTACCCCCTCTAGAACATCATGACAAATCAAAGGCATATTCAGCTCTGTAAGTTAAAACATGGGAGACAGGTGCTGTGAGTAGCCTCTATGGGGCATAGTGCAAATGACGAAAATGACACTAAAACTCCAATAAAACTGAATTTGAAGTCCACAGGAGTGAGAGTCTGGAACTGGTCATGATGGCTGCATCTCCTACTGGCAGGCGGAGAGAGCTCATTTTACAATAGCAGTCAGAAGAGATTTGTAAGACTCCACTTGAGCTTTTTGTTCTACAAGAGTGGGAATCTTGGGTGGTCTTTTATAGAAAAGTAGTTTCTTACCTGTTAATCTGTTTCTCTGAAAATGTCATTTGACTGTATTTCTATTCACCCACCCAAGTTCTCTGAGTTTGGAAGGGAAATAACATTTTCAATGACTGACTTTTTTCCTGACAGTCTTGCCCTAGCATAACAGTTCTTTAGGATTATTGGAAATTCCTAAATGCTTGCAATTTGAGGAGCTATCTACTTTTTACTCATCTAGGCACTGAAACAGGATGTTCTAGACTGGGTATTGGGCCACTGACAGTTCTCGGAATTGGGAGGAGTTGAACTACTGTTGCCTCAAAGGGCCAAATATCTGAGAAGTGTGGAGAGGATTCCAGCCTGTCTCCTTCTTGGGAGCTGAGACCCAAGAGTATCTAAATAGTCCTTTTTAAAAACTGTAGTAAATGACTTTTATCCATAAACATTTAGTACTTCTACTTTTTCCTAATTTGTAGCTTTAAAATTTAAGATTGATATTCTCTTAATTTGAGTATAATCAATGGATAAAATGGAACACTGGAATTACTAGATGAAGAATTAAGATTTACAAAAGCTGATCTCATGACATAATTTTCTATGGGCCAGCACTAATAATGCCTCTGAAATTGGTCTGTCCAGAATCCAACTTCAACACTGCACATCTAAGAAAAACACAGTTAAACATATTAGCATTCATCTTTAAAAAAGGGGGGGGAGAGAAATTACTCTAAAACGCCGTTTTAAAACAAAAGTAATCTGTTTTCTCAGTGCCTTTCAGTTGCTTGCACAATTCAGCTTTTTCATTAGTGTTTTCTTTTTCTTGTTTTTCTCAAATTGCCATGTAAGATGAAGTATAAACAAATTGAGGAATGTTGAAGAATGAATGGATTTTAAAGGCATACAGAGTTTCTGCAGCTTACAAGTTGTACGTGCTGCTTGTTAGAAAGATTATGGGCTTATAAAGAGATAGATGAATATCTTGTCTGTGGTTTACAGAAAGATTCTTTTAGCAGTTTGGTACAATTTACTTGCTTTCTACTGAAAGATTTCATAGTGTTTTTTTTCTCTATAGTCACTTAAAAAAGTAAATAGAACACTTATTGTAATTGAAGATAAATATGTTCTTCGAGATTGCACATGTCCATTACACTTTAGGTGTTTGTGCACTCCACTGGCACAGTTGTCAGAGAGTTTTCCCTTAGCGGTATCCATCAGGGCTACACGAGTGTCCTCTGCTGCCTCCCGCACCATGCTCAGGCATAAATGGTTGAGCCACCTCGACGTTCCTCAGTTCCTTCCTACCACCCGTGATGGTTTTTGGAACTCCCCCTCTTTGCTTCTGCAAGTGTTTAGGCAAATCCTGTGAATAGTGGCCTTTCTATAGTTAGTTTGTACATAATTTTTTTTTAATTATTGTTTTGTGTGGTTCCGGCACCCGGTCTGGGTACTGGCCTCAGTACCAAAGATATGCTGCACTCTCCAGGTTTCAAGCCCTGGCACTCTTGTGATAAGGCAATGCCTAATAGTGACCCTTATCCCAGCTGTGAGCAACAAGTGTAAGGACTTTAAGCCTCCATTCTAAAAGAGTAAAGTATCTGCTCCTCAAATAGGTGCTATGTCTTTCATCTGAGCTGTCTACCTCACTCCAGGTACAAACGACTCAGCATTGACCACTAGCTCACTTCCAGCACTACTGGTGCTGAGAGGCAGATTGGCATCACCAGTACTGAGGAAGAGTCATGGAAATTGGATAGTGTGCTGGGACTGGCAAAAGAGGTAAAGCCTTTCTAAAGACGGGTGCATTCAAGGAGAAGGCACTCCCTGGAGCACACCTCTAAACAGGGGAGTTCATTGACTCTGGAGCCCAGTACAGGCATGTTGAGACTGGTCCCTGAATCACCTTCATCAGCATCTCCTCACAGCATGGAACCGCAGAGTGTCTTCCTAGTGTGGTCTACTCCTGAGACATTTGAGGTTGCAAGAGAGTTGCTGAATCTCTTGGTCCTGCTGTTACCTGCAATTCAAGAGACTCACCTGTCATGGGTTTCCAAGGTACCATCGTAAGTGCCTTCACCTCTGCACTGGGCAGTTCCATCGATTCAGACGTCAGGATACTGGTTAAATCAGTACTGTCAAGAGCAAAGCCACAGATGACTTCCCTGACTCCCCTTTCTTCAGAGTCTGAACCTGCTTCACCAGTACCAATGGGTGTGGCACCACCATGGTCACAAAAGGAGGCAGCTGCTTCGTCAAACTCTGAAGTGGGATCCTATGTGTCCCAGCCTAGCCAGTTCCAAAGTCACTAGTATGTTACCTGCCTGCCCTGGTTTCAGCCTCAGTTACAGCAAGGAGCTTATAGAAGGAATCCTTGGGCATTGCCTGGTTGGAGCCCATGGGGCTCCCCGTGTCATTCAGGAACATCCCTGCAGCTCCATCTACTGATCATCAAGAGCATAGGCAGCACAAGCACTCTAGCATTGGTAGCAAGCCTGGCACGGAACAAATTTGAGATCCCTCTCATGACCAGCTGCAAAAGGAGCAGGAACTGGACCATCCCCCAGTACTATTGGCATCTTCTTCCTCATCTCCTGATAAGGTAATTGTGGCAGAGCCTATTTCTCTGCTTCCTGATGATTTTAAGACCCATCAGAAATTGTTCAGGGGGGTGACTATGGCCCTAGACATCCAATGGAGGAGGTCCAGGAAAAAAATCTCACAAGCTGGTGGACATATTGACATCTGCATCTCCAGCCAGAATAGCACACCCTATAAATGAGGCTATCTTAGATCCTCTGGCAGAGACCAGCTTCCCTGCCTCCAACTGCAAAAACAGTGGACAGGAGGTACTATGTCCTCTCACAGGAGTTCAAGTACCTGTATAATTATCCCCCTTCAAAAACTGTAGAGCAGCCCTGAAATCCCTGGATGGACAGGTTGAGAGCAGTCTAACAGTTCTAAAAGTGCCATCTTTTTTCTTTTCCAGTTTTTCAAAAACAGCTTTCCTACTCTGTCATGCTTGGACTCACATCACAACAGATCGATGGGTTCTAAGCACAGTGGGAGTGGGATATATGCTCTAATTTATTTCTACCTCCATCCTGCTTCCCCATCCCTCTGCAGGGACCACCCTCTCATGAGACAGTGTTACTGCAAGAAATACAATCGCTCCTTGTAGGAGCTGTAGAGGATGTCCCTCCCTTTTTCAGAGAAAAGGGGTTTTACTCCCGATACTTCCTGATCCCAAAGCCGAAAGGGGGTGCCAGGCCTATTTTAGATCTAAGGCAGTTAAACAAGTTCTTAAAAAAATCAAAATTCCAGATGTTCACTCTAGCTTCCATAATCCCTTCTGTAGAGCTGGGGGACTGGTATGCTCCTCTCGATTTAAAGGATGCCTACTTTCATGTGACAATTCATCAGTGCCGCAGAAAATTTCTGAGATTCACTGTCAGAATCATCAGTGCACAATGCTCCCCTTTGGTCTCTCAACTGCCCCATGTTTTTACAAAGTGTATGGCAGTAGTACCAGCTTTCCTCCAGATTACTCATAGACTCATAGACTTTAAGGTCAGAAGGGACCATTATGATCATCTAGTCTGACCTCCCGCATGATGCAGGCCACAAAAGCTGACCCACCCACTCCTGGAATAATTCTCTCCCTTGACTCAGCTGTTGAAGTCCCCAAATCATGATTTAAAGACTTCAAGTCGCAGAGAATCCTCCAGCAAGCGACCCCTGCCCCATGCTGCGGAGGAAGGCGAAAAACCTCCAGGGCCTCTGCCAATCCACCCTGGAGGAAAATTCCTTCCCGACCCCAAATATGGCGATCAGCAGAACCCCGAGCATGCGGGCAAGATTCTTCTGCCAGACCCACATTGACCACTGATACTAATTACCAGTGATGGCATGTTATTGACTTATTGACTAAAATCATGTTATCCCATCAAACCATCCCCTCCATAAACTTATCAAGCTTAATCTTAAAGCCAGAGAGGTCTTTCGCCCCCACCGTTTCCCTCGGAAGGCTGTTCCAGAACTTCACCCCTCTGACGGTTAGAAACCGTCGTCTAATTTCAAGCCTAAACTTCCCGACGGCCAGTTTATATCCATTTGTTCTCGTGTCCACATTAGTACTAAGCTGAAATAATTCCTCTCCCTCCCTGGTATTTATCCCTCTGATATATTTAAAGAGAACAATCATATCCCCCCTCAGCCTCCTTTTGGTTAGGGTAAACAAACCGAGCTCCTCGAGTCTCCTTTCATACGACAGGTTTTCCGGGGTCCATGTTTTCCCTTACTTGTACAAATAGCTGATAAGAGGTCAATCCAGGTTGCAGATAGTGTCCAGTATAAGCATAATCCAATCCACCTTCGATGCACTCAGTCTGTTGATCAACTCAGACAAGTCAGTCCTGTCTCCATTACAGAAAATGGAATACATTGGAGCAATCCTGGACTTGACAGTACCTTGACAGGTCTTACTACCACTAGCAAGGTTTCAGACAGTGCAGAGCCTCTGGGGCATGTAGCAGCATACACGTAGCAGCATACACTTATGTGGTCCAGTACACCAGACTGCATCTCAGTCTTGTTCAAGGCTGTATTCTCCAAAAAGGCACCAGATAGACATGTTACTGTACGTACCAAGTAACATTTTATCTTCACTAGATTGGGGGATAGACCCAACCGATATCTGCAAGGGATTTCCTTTTGCCCACCTCAACAATCTCTGACCTTAGTCACGGATGCCTTGGACCTGGGTTCGGAGGCTCACCTGGGACACCTGAAGACACAAGGTCTCTGGTGTCCCCAAATCTCAGACTGCACATAAATATGAAGGAGTTGTAGGCTATCTGATTAGCTTGCATGATGTTCCTTCCTTGCATCAAGGGAAGAGGCATATTGGTGCTGACCGACAATATGACCACCATGTTTTTATATAAACAAGTCTGGGGAAACCTGGTCCATACTACTTTGCTGGGAAACAATACTAATCTGGGATTGCTGCATCGACAACTCTATATTTCTGATTACTTTACAGGGGTTCAGATTACGTTGCAGATCACCTGAGTATGTTGTTTATCTATCACCACAAGTGGTCCTTTCATCCACACATAGCAAGGTCCATTTTCCAGCTCTGGGGAACTTCCCAAGTTGCTCTGTTTGCAACAAAGGACAACACAAAATGTAACCATTCTGCTCCAGAGCAGGACACAGCCCTGGTTCGTTGACAGATGCTTTTCTACTGCCGTTGTCAGAGGGTCTCCTGTATACTTTTCCCCCATCTCTCTTCTGGCCAAAGTGCAATGCTAGTCTGCCTTATATTGATCACCCTGGCATGGCTCTGTCAACACTGGTTCTTCTTCGAGTAGTGTCCTTATGGGTGCTCCACTATAGGTGTGTCTGCGCCCCTGCGCTGCTGATTGGAAAACTTCGGTAGCAGTGTCCATTAGGCCCGCACATGTGCTGTCTCTCCTCGTGCTGTGCCACAAGTGCACAGGCGCTGACCCTCCTCTGTTCCTTGTCAACCACCCCTAGCTAGAGATGGCACCATTAGCAGTCCGTTAAGACTATTGTTCTCCTGTTTGCATTTGCAGTATTCCCCAGTATAGTTCCAGTTGTAGTTCTGATTGTTATTTTTCTGTTCTTTCTACCTTTAAATTTTTTTTTCTTCTTTTAGTCTTTTTTCCCATCGGGGACCCTTCCCCTTAGCAGGGTGTGCCCAGATACCTGTGCTTCAAGAAGTGCCACACCTACAACGATGCGATCCCGGATACACTCTCAGTGCATCCTCTGCCTCGGTGAGGGCCACATACAACAAAAGTGTAGCCTCTGCCAGCAGCTCCGGCCGAGATCCCACAAGGACAGAGAGCTTTGCCAGAAGATTGTCTTCATGGAGGTAGCTCTTTGACCTCAATCTCCCGGCGGATGTGAGTTTTGCCCACAACCTTGAACTTCTGGTCCAAGAATGTACCCACAGATGTCTCCTCCACCGCCACCATCTTGGTCCACTCACCCATGGGCACCTGCACCAGATCCTATGCCACCACAGTGGCCATAATGGGCTCT
The DNA here is from genome assembly GCF_002925995.2 of Terrapene triunguis. Taxonomy (NCBI): domain Eukaryota; kingdom Metazoa; phylum Chordata; order Testudines; family Emydidae; genus Terrapene; species Terrapene triunguis. Next base: position 19,540,304 of record NW_020664420.1, read on the forward strand.
TTGGGCAGCACACCGAAAGCCTGCCTCACAAGCTTCAAGCCTCGCCTGAGAATTCTCCAGGCACGCTACCTCAGCAGCAGTATCTAGGGCCTCAGAACTGCCTCAGGAGATGGAGGAACAGGAAGCCAGTACTGAGGAGGACATAACTCCCCCCTTCCAGACAAAGCTGTCATGCCTCTCCCACCAGCTCTGGCAGACGACTTCTGTCTTTTCCAGGAGCTGGTGAAGAGGCTGGCGGACACCTTCCACATACCACTAGAAGAGGCCAAGGACACCCACCATCAGCTCCTTAATATCTTCCATTCTTCGTCGTCCTGAAGGGTTGTCTTCATAATTAATTAATTCATTTTAGACCTGGCTAAAACAGTGTGCCAAAGCCCAGCATCAGTAGCTTGAACTTGTAAGCAAAAAATACTATGTCCCTGCAAAGGAATCAGAGTCCCTTTTTTCACACCTGCCATCCAGTTCCATCATGATGGACACTGTCAATTCCCATGGCCGACAACACCAGTACAGGGATTGGAAGTGCTTTGATCTCTTTCGTAGGAAGGTATATTCCTTGGCCACCTTACAGTTCCGTATTGCCATCTATCAGGCGCTCACTGCCAAATACAACTACACAAATTACAACAAACTTAATGATTTTATTGATAAACTGCCATCGTTCAGGAAGAGCAACTAGTGGCAAAAACATCACTACAGGCGGCCATTGATGCCGCCGACATGGCAGCTGGGTCAATCTCCACGGTGGTGGTGATGCAAAGGGCATTATGGCTCCACTTGTCAGGATTCCTGAAAGAGGTGCAGTCTGTGGTGGAAGATCTTCCCTTTGAGGGTATGAGCTCTTTGCTGAAAAGACCAACGCCTCCCTTCATACCCTGAAGGATTCCATGGCTACCCTCAGGTCGCTGGGAATCTATACACCGGGGTAAAAGAGACGATTTAGTCCCAATCCCAGCATAGGCCGTGTGTGGCTCAATACCAACCTCAGCTCCATTATGAACCACAAAGGAAGAAAGGAAAATTCCCAAAATGGAAGCCATCTGGTCTGCAGCCTTTGCCCAAGCCCCTGTATCTTAAGCATCACTTTTGACTGGCAGGTCGAAAAAAAACTGCATTCAAAAATAAAACAATGTAAAACTTTAGAGCCTACAAATCCACTCAGGCCTACTTCTTATTTAGCCTGTTGCTCAGACAAACAAGTTTGTTTACATTTGCAGGAGATAATGCTGCCCACTTCTTGTTTACAATGTCACCTGAAAGTGAGAACAGGCGTTTGCATGGCACTGTTGTAGCCAGTGTTGCAAGATAATTACGTGCCAAATGTGCTAAATATTCATACGTCCTTTCATCATCAACCACTATTCCAGAGGACAAGCATCCATGCTGATGACGGGTTCTGCTCGATAACGATCCAAAGCAGTGCAAACCAGTGCATGTTCACTTTCATCATCTGAGTCAGATGCCACCAGCAGAACATTGATTTTCTTTTTTAGTGGTTTGGGTTCTGTAGTTTCCGCATCAGAGTGTTGCTCTTTTAAGACTTGTGAAAGTATGCTCCACAACTCGTCCTTCTCAGATTTTGGAAGGCACCTCAGATTCTTAAACCTTGGATTGAGTGCTGTAGAGATCTTTAGAAATTTTACATTGGTACCTTCTTTGCATTTTGTCAAATCTGCGTGAAAGTGTTCTTAAAACAAACAACATGTGCTGGGTCATCATCCGAGACTGCTATAATATGAAATACATAGCAGAATTTGGGTAAAACAGAGCAGTAGACATACTATTCTCCCCCAAGGAGTTCAGTGAAAATTTTATTTAACACATTTTTTTAAACAAGCGGGAAAGCATGTCTTCTGGAATGGTGGCCGAAGCATGAAGGGGCGTATGAATGTTTATCATATCTGGCACGTAAATACTTTGCAATGCCAGCTACAAAAGTCCCATGCAAACATCTGCTCTCACTTTCATGTGACGTTGTAAATAAGCAGGCAGCATTATCTCCCATAAATGTAAACAAACTTGTTTGTCTTAGTGATTGGCTGAATAAGAAGTAGGACTGGGCGGACTTGTAGGCTCTAAAGTTTTACGTTGTTTTGTTTTTGAGTGCAGTTACATAACAAAAAAATCTACATTTCTAGTTGACTTTCACGTTAAAGAGATTGCATTACGGTACTTGTATAAGGTGAATATACTATTTCTTTTGTTTATCATTTTTACAGTGCAAATATTTGTAATAAAAATACACCTCTAACGCGACCCGATATAACACAAATTCTGATATAACGCGGTAAAGCAGTGCTCCGGGGGGGGCGGGGCTGCACACTCTGGCAGATCAAAGCAAGTTCGATATAACGCGGTTTCACCTGTAACACGGTAAGATTTTTTGGCTCCCGAGGACAGCGTTCTATCGAGGTAGAGGTGTAACAATATAAAGTGAGCACTGTACACTTTGTATTCTGTGTTGTAATTTAAATCAATATATTTGAAGATGTAGAAAAACATCCAAAAATATTTAATAAATTTCAATTTGGTACTCTATTGGTATCCTGCTGTTAATTGATTTATCTTGTTAGACTGACCTCACACTTGGTAAAGCATCCCCCATCCTTTCACCTGCTCCTGTATTTTTCACTTCATACATCTGATGAAGTGGGTTCTAGCCCACGAAAACTTATGCCCAAATACATTTGTTAGTCTCTAAGGTGCCACAAGGACTCCTCATTTTTTTTATTGTTTAACAGTCTGATTAAAACTGCTATTAATTTTTTGAGTTTTTAATCATGCAAGTTAACTGCGATTAATTGACAGCCCTAGTTTAAATGTGTAATTTACAGTGTGTATATTTTGTGTTTATTAGTGCATATGTAATTGGATTTACAAACTGTGTGTGTGTGTGTGTGTGCGCGCGCCTGTTAAAAGAGAGAGTGTGAGTACACAAATGTATATCAGTTGGTGACAAAGGACTGAATCTGTTCACCGGGCTCATGCAAGTAGTCTCAGTGACTTGAAGCAGGATTTAGTCCAAATTGTTGAGAAAAATTGCATCGTTAGCCCTTTATTTCAAAAATGAAGTTAAAATAATAGGACTTATTAAGGGTAATTATAAACCAGCTCTGGTGGTACAATATATGTATTGGGAAGAAAAAAATAACAAAGAACACTACTGTGTAGAAAGTTTAAACTATGCAGATAATACAGTTTTTATAACTGTTTTGTATTGCTTCCATGTTTTTATGGCGTTCCAACAATATAGATAATTCAAAAATGCTAATGGGCAGTAAACTTAATCTTAAACCTTCTTGATAAATAGCCAGTGCATTTGGCCTGTAAATGAACCTGGTGGGTAATGGGAATAAATTGAATGGGAATGTCTGACCAAAGTAGTGTCTGACATTCCTTTCCATCATACCAAGCAAACCTTTTTTCACCTCTTCTTTTAAGTTTTCATGGGAAAGTGCATTATTGCTTCAAAGCTGCTGGAATGAAACCTTTTGGTTTTACTAATGGACTAGCAGTGTATTAGCCTCTACTGTTCTGACACATTAATTTAGTTTTCATGCACCTACAAGTTTTTTTAAGGGCTAGTCTGCACTAGAAGTGCTATAGTGGCGCAGCTGCACCAATACAGGTGCACCACTGTAGTGCATTTGGTGAAGACACCCTATGCCGATGGGAAAGAGCTCTCTCGCCAGCATAATAAAAACACCTCCATGTCAGCAGGAAAAGCTCTCCTGCTGACATAGCACTGTCCACACCGGCACTTAGGTCGACGTAACTTACATCACTCAGGGAGGTGGCTTATTCAAACCCCTGAGCGACATAAGTTACACCAATGTAAGTGGTAGTGTGTACGAGCCCTAAGATACTTTCTAGGACTGTCTGCTGCTCCTATTCCTGAGCGTCATGCCACCACAAAGAGACTGGGACTTTCTAGGAGTAAAGCTTATTGAACCTTGCTGAATTAGAACTAAGCATTTGTAAATATACATGGTTCATATGCCTGCATTTCAGGATACTGGCAGAACATCCCCTCACTGCAGGCATCCGTACCTCCTGTTCAGAACCCTTAGTTCCCCCACCCACACATAGACTCAGGCTAGGTCTACACTACCCGCCTGAATCGGCGGGTAGAAATCGACCTCTCGGGGATCGAATTATCGCGTCCTGTCGGGACGCGACAATCGATCCCCGAATCGACGCTCTTACTCCACCAGCGGAGGTGGGAGTAAGCGCCGTCGACGGGAAGCCGCGGAGGTCGATTTTGCCACCGTCCTTACAGCGGGGTAAGTCGGCTGCGATACGTCGAATTCAGCTACGCTATTCGCGTATCTGAATTTGCGTATCTTAAATCGCCCCCCCCCCCCCGTAGTGAGGACGTAGCCTAAGTGGCTTGTGCACTATGTTACAATCCAGCTCTGGTCAACATCTGCAAAATTGGGCCCTTTGTGTACACACTGCCCCATCACTAAGAAATGGTGAGGGCTTTATCTTGTGACTATTACTCATATTAAGCGTCCAACTTGTGCACAGCTAAAAAGGATGGTCAGCCAAAGAATAGTTTTCACTAGATGTTCTAGATTAGATTCTTCCTCTGTTGGCAATAATCGCTCTCTCAGCTGTAGAAAAATAAGTCTTGTCTTGCCCAGCTCACACAGACGTTCCTCAGTTGTTGTCTCCCATTTCTGTCCTGACACAGTAATCCTAAAAAAAAGTTTTCCTCTTTTGCCCTAATTCCAAATCTCCAAAAGTAAAGCAGTTGCACTCGTTAAATGTGGTAGGGACTTCGATATTGTTTTCACAGAACTAAGGCGTTCAAGAACATTCTGAAGGCATGTGCTCTCTCTTTATGAGGCTAAAGAAAGGAATAAAGGGCTTTTTATACTCTAGGATAATTAATCAAGGCCTGATTGACAGAAATTTACCAAATGGCCCAAGTTGATATTTCCTTGTTGTTTGAGTCCCGTTCTACTAGAGGGATTTCTGTCTCCTAAGCAGCAAGTAGATCAGTATCTATCTTTATAGTTAGGGGGCGGTGATTTTGGTTGCAACATTCCAGCAGCAGAGCAATCCTTTTACCTGTAATTGAAGTCAATGGAAGTTAAACTTGTGGCTAAGTTCAAATCTGACAATATGCTACATGCATGCATCAAAATATTTGCAATTTTCAAGATACAGCGTGCACACCCATGTGTCTTAAAAATTGGAATCCTGCCCTCAATTATTGTTCTCTGCAACTGTTTTTTAGCCTATTTTCCATTAGTATATAGAAAATTGTAATTTGCTCTTACTCGTTTCCAGTCCAAATTCCTTTGAGCATTTCCACACATTTTCAAAGTCACAATTCACAAAGTCAAAAACATTAGTGTTGCTTCCTTTACTACTTTATCCTCCTGAGTATTCTAATTCTAATAATTGTGTGAACACTACATTCTAGATGCTTCTTAATCTCCCACTTTATTTACTGCACTTGGCTCCTTTTCTCGGATGAGATCCAGAGGAGCCTCAGTTCAGATTTTTTTGGGTTTAAGGCAGACCCTTTGTATAATTTTAGCATAGTTTTTGTTGTGTAAACAGGCTCTTTCGGGCTGGAGTGGGAGAGCTTTAGCATAATATCAATACATGAGGATGTCTTTTTCCACTTCAAAGGGCAATTAATATGAACTGTGTAAATAAAATTATTTGATTTGTTTTTCAGTTTTGCAAATATTTTTAAATGGATCAGTTTTAAATGAATTTTTGATCTTTTTCAGTTTTGCATACAACATAATTTGGAATAGTAACTGTCGTAGGCCCATAGGCCCCTGTCATGGAAGGAGGGAAGAAAGCTAATTAAAATACAGCTGTTCTCTAAGAGCCATGTCGTCTCTCCTTCCTTTGGTCTGTGGAAGCAGTCAGGGGGCAGACCACCCCTTCCTAGCCATAGTAGCATGGCAGACCTACCTTTGGCTGCCGGCTCACCACTGTGCTCTGAGACACCAATAAAGGGAGATTACAAAGTGTTTAGTTGGAATTAATATTGTCACAAGCAGCATTAACTTTCATGATTTTTTAATGCAGATCTTCAGCTGTTCTTGGGGAGGGGAGCCTGCCAATTAATGCAGCTAATGGGCCATGCAGATCTTTTGCAGTGGGAGGAAAGTGGCTAAGGGAGGGATGAAAAGGGCATTCACTGCCTGTATCTGCTTTTTCTCTTACTCCCATAACTGCACCATGATTTCTTTGTAGTTTTGCTCTCCTCTGTGCATACAGATCTTAATTATTACTCCCTAATAATACCTTACAACCTTGCACTTTATTTTATACCGCCAGTAGTTATTCCACCGTTAAGATTAAAGCTAGCTTCCCATTAGAAGTTTGACTTTCTGTCCACCCTCAGCTTCCCAAAAAATAAATGAATTCCCCCTGAAATTTCACAGCCACATCTCAGCCCAGGATACCTGGAAGTTTCTTGGAAGTTTGGGGAAATCAGAAAAAAAGTTTTTAATGTGATATGCCCTAATTCTGAGCTTGGGTCAGTACAGGCGGTAAGGAGTGATAAGGTGTCTTTACATCACCTTTTCAACCTGGAGGTAGCCAGGAATTATTCTTCTCCTCTATGAAAGTTGGAACAATCCCAATCATTGTAGCATCCCAGAGCAGCCAGTTTGGTGCACTCCTGCTCAGTTTTGTAATGAGTAATCTTGTGGTATATATTGGTATGTAGTGGAATTTTATAGTGTCCTAAAAAAATTGTTTTTAATGTTTGTGTGTGTGTGTATATATATATATATATATGTGGCATATATATATATGCCATGTAAATCAGGTAGGTTGAGAGTCAGGGATGAAGGACTTTGTGCCATTGAGGAACTGACTGAATGCCTTGGGCATTAATTTCCAAAGTTTTAAATGTATTATTTAAGGGTATAAAATTGTTCTTAAGAAAGTGTAATATTTTGGAGATGGCAAAGTGAGAGGAGAGACTCCACTAAAACATACTTTCAAAATGAACTCTTATTAATACAAACTAAGGGCCCAATCCTGGGAAGATTTAGTCCTGTCATCTAAGTCAGTTGAACTCTATGTAAAACTAAATACATCAGTCTTTCCAGAACTGGGCCCTTCTTGAATATACTTAACTTGAAGAATGGGGCTTTGCTTTTAATTTCCTGGTAATTGTCAGTTTATCTTTCAGGTTTTACATTCAGGAAAATTTTCCATGAAATCCCAGCAAACCAGATTCAAATATGGATATCCTTATCTTTAATTCATTGTGTTGTGAAAAATTAAAAAGCCAAGAAGTGTGAATTAGTTTTTTGATTTTTTTTTAACTTCCTACATTTTGATCATTGACGTTTCACCCCAAACGCCTGACTTCAAAGTGTTTCTCAGGGTTTTCATTGGTTTGACTCCCATTCTTTTTATTGGAATGTGTGTGGCTAAATCCAAACCTGTTGCGTTGAAATTTTACTCATATTTTTCAGCATTTTTTGTATTGAATTTTTTTTGGACACGAGGTGCTATTCTGCCCTCTACTGAGTCTATGCAATCCCACTGAAGCCACTGGAGTGGATAGGGCATAACTGAAGGTAGAAAATTTGTACCATTCTTTTTATTTTAATGTCTCTTGGTGAAACATGTCTGCAGTTTAACAGAACATAGCAATGCTATGTAATAATTTAAGACAGGAACAGGAAGTGGTGAATATTGTTTCTACTCGTTAAATTCAGGGGGAAATTAGGTGAGCAGAATGTATTTCCCAAAGTTACAATTTGTCCAGGACACTGAGATTAACATCCCTGCAATTAATTAAAAAAATATCAAAAGATATGTAATGACAAATTGTCACTATTAGGTCAATAGACACAACATTTAGATGTTGTAAAACCAAACTTTTTCAAAACTTAATTTTTTATCTTCAGCTATTTGTAGCGTCATAGCTAAGGCTGTATGTTTTTAAATTTTATTAATATTGTAACTCCTGACTGTACCCCTTAAATGTAAATGCAACTCCATATAACTACTAAATCTCTGTGTCAGACAAAGTTAATGTTAATTAATTTATTGTATCTTAAAAAAATTATGCAAATAAGCAGCAAGAGGCACTTTCTTAAATAATATTGCTTAATTATATTTTAAATGCTTTTAAAGACAATAGATGTTACTGCATTAAAGTCAATAAAAAATAAACAGTTCTTCACCATGAAATTACAGTTTATTGAAAATCTAAAGATATGATTTATGTTAGACTACATAGGTGCGTTAAATAAATTTGCTACCTGGATACTTATCATGATGTTGACAGACTGGTGTTCCATCAGCAGTGCTGACATAAAAATTATAGTTTAGACAAACACTCTGTCAAGAGAGCCCACTTGGCTGCTGTTATGGTGGCCTGTAATTATGGAGCCTGACTACCACTGTCAAAATGTCTTTTTACGCATTTCAGTATCTCTTCTGCTGACAGGCCGCTTATCTCACTGTACGGGTGGCCAAGAACAGCAAATCAAAATGACACAATTCAAACAGACCCCAGCACATATCGTCATGGCCACTGAGGCAGAAAGCAATTGGCACTTTTGAAAGAGAAGTTTTGCTTTTTTAACGACAAATATTTTTAATCAGCAACTCCTGCTGTCACTGTTTTATCTTATAGGTTCAAAACAGAACCTGAAACAGGATTATTGTGGTTTTTTTACCCCCAGTCAGTTTCAAGTACCTCTGGAGCTGAATATTTGACCTTTCAAATTGAGACCATGAAGATTAGCAGGAAGCTTTAATAAACTCTAAAGTTGTTGGTATTTTTATCTGCTGTACTTGTTGCATACTTTTATAGTTTAATTTTATCTCCTAAATCACTAATCCTGTGCTCAGCCTTGGAGACCTTATCTATGAATTACGAACATCATGTTGTACTGTCAAATGGGTCCTTCTCAGAGTTTGTTTTATAACTGTTATTCCTCTAGCTTTTTGCTGTTTTCACTGACTGCTTTTAACATTTTAGACAACAAGTCCTCATTCTCTTCCAGTGGGGTTGACTTTCTTTGGTTGCTGGACCATTGGAAGATTTCACCTGTTTTGCTCTGCATCTAGCTGAAAGCAAAATGGGAGAGGGTAGGCTTATTTTGTACCCTTTTCCATTCAGTTAAGATTTTAAGGCCATTGGCAAGTTAAAGGAATATAGTGGAATAAGGCTGTTCCCTAAAAAATTAGGAAGTGTGATGGGGCAAGGCCAGATGGCTACAGTAAAGTAGTGAGGAACAGGTATGTTAGTCCCAGGCTAAACAAATCCCTGGTACCACGGTAACCAAATGGCAGTTGCTCCAGGCTAATCAAGACACCTGGGGCCAATTAAGATCCTTCTAGAAGGCAGGAGAGACAGCTAGATTGATTGGGACACCTGAAGCCAATCAAGGACTGGCTGGAACTAGTTAAAAGCATCCCAGTTAGTCAGTGTGGTGTGGGTGTCAGGAGCTATAGGAGGGAGCTGTGCTGTTGGAGGAACGAAGTAGTACGAATCCATATCAGGTGCAAGGAAGGAGGCCCTGAGGTAATTGTGAAGAAGATATTGATTGGGGGCTGCTGTGGGGAAGTAGCCCAGGGAATTGTACACGCCCTATTTCCAAAAAGTCAGCTTTCATAGCTGCTAAGTTTAGGGTCCCTGGGCTGGAGCCCGGAGTAGAGGGCGGGCCCGGGCTCCCCCCTCCCCTCCCTGATTAATCACTGATACTGGGAGACAACAGAGACTGTGTGAGGGAGGGTTGTTTCTCCTCACCTCCCTTGCTGGCTTATGATGAAAATGGCTCAGTAGATTGTGACCCTTGCCTCTAGAGAGAGAAGGGCTATGTGGAGGGTCACAGTGAGCCTCTGAGGCTAGCAAAAATCCATCAGGAAACGCTGGACCCACGGAGTCAAGGACAGAACTTTGTCACAGAAGCCACACATAAGCTCTCTGGCTCAGATCATCTGACTCCAAGTGTAACTGTCACATTACCTCATCAATAACTTTCAAATAATTTCATAGCTATTTCATTTAAGTTTTAATAGACATGTTTTAAAGCATCATAATAAGGAAACCTAAATGAAGGGAAACAACTCAAATATACTGTTGCTGCTGTAATAAGTAGAGCTGTATGAAAATCCAGTGTTTTGCCTATTCCTTTTCAATTCCCAGTATTAACCCTCAATTACCAATTTTTTTCCAGTGGTTCATTATCAACACATGACAAAATGCAAAAGAAACATCTCTTACATACTCCAGTTTACCTTAATAGTGGGATGCTAGCTGCCATTTTTAATCTGATATATCTAATGGAGCTATGTTCTTCCTATAGTCAGCCATTTCACTATATCTTATTGGTACACTGACTCATCTTAAATACAGCCTTGCACTCTTTGATGGTAGAGGTGGTTAGGGTTTAAGCTACCATTCAAGTACATTCAAATGCATTACGTACTCCTGAAACATGTTCCCCGGCGGATTCTCTTTGCTTTCCTGCCAAAAAATGGTTTATTTGGGAAGCAGAGAAGCTGCACCAGTGCTCACTCACCCCTCCCCGGGGGAAGGGCAGGGTCTAGGGATGCCCAGCTGCCCGAGGACGTTAGTCCTGGCTGGGCTAGGTGGTGGGAGGGAAGAGGACGACGACGATGGAGATGAATTCCCCCTCCACCTTCCCTGCATGGAGCAGGGGTCAGATCAACCCCGAAAACCTCCCCTGACTGCAGGAAGCTCTCCACTGTGGGCGTGGCAGGTCTTGGAAGGGGGGTCTGGGTGCAGGGGGTGAGGCTTAGTGGGGTGGGGGTTCCAGGTGCGTGGGGGGAGGCTTGGCAGGCGGATTTGGGTGCAAGGGGGTGTGCAGATGCACGGGTTGGGCGGACAGGGGGAGCAGCTCAATGTTCCTTCCCTGTACAATGATCTCTCCCCCCACTTCCTGGCCCTATCGTTCCTCAACCACAGGGGGAGGGGTCACTGTACAGGGAGCTGCTTCCCCTGTCCGCCCAACTCCTGTACATCTGGGCCCCCCTGCTGAGTCTCACCCCTCTGCACCCGGAACCCCCCACTAAGCCCCTCCTACATTGGGAGCCCCCCACACCTGAGCCTTACTCCTGCGTCAGGAGCTCCCTACACCTGGACCCCCACCCCAGTGAGGCCCAACCAGCTGTATCCTGAACCCCCCTTCCCCAGCATCCAGACCACTCGCTTGAACTCTCCACACCCAGACCTCCCATCCCCCTGCTGAGCCGTAACCACCTTCACTTGGACTCCCCTGCAGAGTCCCACTCCCCGTGCACCCAGAACCCCCCCATGAGCCCCTGTGCATCCAGATCCCCTCACCACACTGCCCACACCCAGATTTAATCACACAGAACCCTGTTACCCTTGAGGTAATTCTGCACCTAGAATTTTTTTAATTCTGCATATTTTATTTGTCAGGATTACAATAACACAATAACAATATAAACACACCATTTTCAATTATTTTAGCAATTTATTTCAAAATACTTGTCGTCAAATAATTGAAAATGGTGTGATTATATTGTGTTATTTTGACAAATAAAATATGCTGAATTTTAAAATATTGTGCACAGAATTTTTAGTTTTTTGGCGCAGAATTTTTAATTTTTCGTGCAGAATTCCCTCAATAGTCATGACAATCCAGTCTGTTTCCCCTGTAAGAAGTGAACTGAGAACTTGGGAATCTAAAGGTGGAGGAGGCCTGGAATTACTTCAAGTCAAAGTTGCAGAAACTATCAGAAGCCTGCATCCCAAGAAAGGGGAAAAAATTCATAGGCAGGAGTTGTAGACCAAGCTGGATGAGCAAGCATCTCAGAGAGGTGATTAAGAAAAAGCAGAAAGCCTACAAGGAGTGGAAGATGGGAGTGATCACCAAGGAAAGCTACCTTATTGAGGTCAGAACATGTAGGGATAAAGTGAGAAAGGCCAAAAGCCATGTAGAGTTGGACCTTGCAAAGGGAATTAAAACCAATAGTAAAAGGTTCTATAGCCATATAAATAAGAAGAAAACCAAGAAAGAAGAAGTGGGACCACTAAACACTGAGGATGGAGTGGAGGTTAAGGATAATCTAGGCATGGCCCAATATCTAAACAAATACTTTGCCTCAGTCTTTAATGAGGCTAATGAGGAGTTTAGGGATAATGGTAGGGTGATAAATGGGAATGAGGATATGGAGGTAGATATTACCACATCCGAGGTAGACGCCAAACTCAAACAGCTTAATGGGACTAAATCGGGGGATCCAGATAATCTTCATCCAAGAATATTAAAGGAACTGGCACATGAAATTGCAAGCCCATTAGCAAGAATTTTTATTGAATCTGTAAACTCAGGGGTTGTACCGTATGACTGGAGAATTGCTAACATAGTTCCTATCTTTAAGAAAGGGGAAAAAACTGATCCGGGCAACTACAGGCCTGTTAGTTTGACATCTGTAGTATGCAAGGTCTTGGGAAAATTTTTGAAAGAGAAAGTAGTTAAGGACATTGAGGTCAGTGGTAATTGGGACAAAATACAACATGGTTTTACAAAAGGTAGATTGTGCCAAACCAACCTGATCTCCTTCTTTGAGAAGGTAACAGATTTTTTAGACAAAGGAAATGCAGTGGATCTAATTTACCTCGATTTCAGTAAGGCATTTGATACAGTTCCACATGGGGAATTATTAGCTAAATTGGAAAAGATGAGGCTCAATATGAAAATTGAAAGGTGGATAAGGAACTGGTTAAAGGGGAGAAGACTACAACGGGTTGTACTGAAAGGTGAACTGTCAGGCTGGAGGGAGGTTACTAGTGGAGTTCTTCAGGGATCAGTTTTGGGACCAAGCTTATTTAATCTTTTTATTACTGACCTTGGCACAAAAAGTGGGAATGTACTAATAAAGTTTGCAGATGACATGAAGCTGGGAGGTATTGCCAATACAGGGAAGGACCGGGATATCCTACAGGAAGATCTGGATGACCTTGTAAACTGGAGTAATAGTAATAGGATGAAATTTAATAGTGAAAAGTGCAAGGTCATGCATTTAGGGATTAATAACAAGAATTTTTGTTATAAGCTGGGGACGCATCAGTTGGAAGTAACAGAGGAGGAGAAGGACCTCAGAGTATTGCTTGATCACAGGATGACTATGAACTGCCAATGTGATATGGCCGTGAAAAAAGCTAATGTGGTCTTGGGATGCATCAGGTGAGGTATTTCCAGTAGAGATAAGGAGGTGTTAGTACTGTTATACAAGGCACTGGTGAGACCTCATCTGGAATACTGTGTGCAGTTCTGGTCTCCCATGTTTAAGAAGGATGAATTCAAACTGGAACAGGTACAGAGAAGGACTACTAGGATGATCCGAGGAATGGCAAACCTGTCTTATGCAAGGAGACTCAAAGAGCTTGGCTTGTTTAGCCTAACCAAAAGAAGGCTGAGGGGAGATATGATTGCCCTCTATAAATATATCAGAGGAATAAATACCAGGGAGGGAGAGGAATTATTCAAGCTCAGTACCAATGTGGACACAAGAACAAATGGATATAAACTGACCATCAGGAAGTTTAGACTTGAAATTAGACGAAGGTTTCTAACCATCAGAGGACTGAAGTTCTGGAACAGCCTTCCAAGGGGAGTAGTGGGGGCAAAAGACATATCTGGCTTCAAGACTAAGCTTGATAAGTTTATGGAGGGGATGATATAATGGGATAGCCTAATTTTGGCAATTAATTGATCTTTGACTATTAGCGGTAAATATGCCCAATGACTTGTCATGGGATGTTAGATGGGGTGGGATCTGAGTTATTACAGAGAATTCTTTCCTGGGTGTCTGGCTGGTGAGTCTTGCCCACATGCTAAGGGTTTAGCTGATTGCCATATTTGGGGTTGGGAAGGAATTTTCCTCCAGGGCAGATTGGCAGAGGCCCTGGAGGTTTTTCGCCTTCCTCTGCAGTGTGGGGCATGGGTCATTTGCTGGAAGATTCTCTGCATTTTGAAGCCTTTAAACCATGATTTGAGGACTTCAATGGCTCAGACACAGGTTTGATACAGAAGTGGGTGGGTGAGATTCTGTGGCCTGCGTTGTGCAGGAGGTCAGACTAGATGATCATAATAGTCCCTTCTGACCTTAAAGTCTATGATTCTATGATTCTTTTTGTCCTTACTTTCTCACAAAGGGTTTATAATAAAATGTTGCTTACTTCCTTGATGGGGTAGGCATGAGGTGAAGTCTGCGTTTGGTGAACTCCTGAGCATAAAAATCCAATAGGCTGGGTTAGAATAAGTTTTGAAGGTTTATAGCAACTGTATGAGCCATACTTGAAGGACAAGAGGTTATGCCAAAGGTGAAGAAGAAAAAGGAGATTTGGAAGACTCACTCCACCAGTGCATAGCTCAATGTGGTAGCCAACTTCCTTCCTTCTCCTGCTATCGAAAGCTTGTGAAGATGCTACATATGAAAACAAATGGGCTTCGCACAAAATGTCATCTTTGGAAGACAAATATATGAGACTTTATCTACAAAACTTAAATCTCTTGGTGGATGTAGGATCAAGGGGAAGCAGTGGCTGATTAGAGTGGAAAGCAATGTGAGGAAATAACTGACCTCAATGGGAGGAAATAATTTAAAATATTGTTTGTATAATATGGTATACTATTATTACTGACAGTAGTATTTTATTTATTTATTTACTGTTTATATTGCAGTACCACCCAGAAGTCCCAGTCAGGTTTGTGGTCCCGTTGTGCTAAGGGCTGTACCTATACAAATAAAAATGTACGGAGAGCCCAGTCTGGGCCAAAAATATCTAAATCTTTGGAGTTTCTGCGAGTAGTGAATAACTTGATTCCACAGCTGTCCTGGGACAAATTATTACCTCCATGTTAGATTAAATAATATTTGTGTTATCAGGATGATATATGCATGTAGTTAAATGCCATTGGATTCTTGCCAGAATATCAACTAGAATGAACAAAATAGGAATTACAATTATGTCTACAATTTCAGATCACAGGCAGAATTTTAGCAGCAACCATAAATAAAGAAAATGACAATTGAAGTGAACATTTTTAATTTTCCCAGGTGTTAGCCTAGCCAAGCAGTCCAAAAGAAGAGAGCAGGTCAAGGTGAGGAGAGTGTCTCAAAAATAAAACATTAAAGCTGAAGGATTCAAAATTGGTTAAGTAAATTAAATGATTGAATAAAATGAATTGGACTCTTCTAATAAGAAAAGTTTTGCAGGCATAAAAACTGCAGTTTGATTAAGAGTTCTGCGTATAAGACCATAGAAATTAGGAGCTCATTTACTAAATATTTTTATCGTATTTGTTGTGTTTTGTTGATATGCTTGGCTAGATTTTGCTTTGCTGCTTTTCTCCCTTGCCCCTCAAGTCAAAAACATAGACATTAAATATAATTGGCAACTCTAGAATGTGAATATCGATCAATTAATTAATATTTTTGTTTCTGAAAAACATAACGTAACATGAACGGCATCATAGCTTTAAATCTGTAGGAATGCTTTAGTGCTGGATGATTTATTTATTGTGCATATTCATGCTTCGCTCCATATGTACTGAAGTACTGAAAAACAATAAAACTAAAATAAGCACTGTTTCTTCATGCTTCATGTCGTACAGATGCCACCTTTTGAGCCTTTTCAAATGATTGGTTCTGTCTAAACTGTCTCTGTACCATTTAAAATCTCAGAATAGATGAAGAATTTTATTTAGGTAATTTACTAATAACCTTCCCTTCCATACCTGGCTCTCATGAATATTATTTGGTAATAAGCTTTCCAATTGTTTCATCAGAACCTCGGCCAAAACTTTACAATCACAGTTTATTAAAGACAGGTCTATAATTAGCACACAACTCAAGACCTTTTTCAAAATCAAAGATATAAAAATTTCATGCACTTGGGTTGGAATGAGGAGCACAAGTGCCTAACAGGCTGAATCAAGAGTCTTTTTCATTCATGGGGTTAATATATCAACCATTGAGTAAAATTCATTGAATCCTTGACTTTTCCTGTAGTCTCTTCAGGGTTTGTAATTTAATGATCTTACAGATCTCTTGTACTTTAATCATAGGAGTAAATTTTCAGTGCACTGTGCAAGAATTCAGCATGACACCCTTTTAATGTTAAACTTGTGAAATGCCTTCTCTGCCTCATTTATTTCAGGAGGGGCCAAGTTCCAGTTTGGGTAATTAGTTTTTAATTAGGGTAATTAGTAATTAGGGTTTTTGCTTGCCTAAATCCTCTGATAGGGCTCCATGACTTCTGCAGCGGCCAATGTGGCTGACCCCAGCTGACATCTGCAGCTGGTCCTGGGGGCGGCGGGAGCAACGGCTGGCCCTTGGGCTCCTCCATGGCAGTGGCCAGAGCAGCCGATGGCCCTCTGGGGCTTCCCCCACAGCGGCGACTGGAGCAGCCACCGGCCCCCCCCCGGGGCTTCCCCACAGCAGCTGATGCTGCAGGCCCCCCAGGGCTCCTCTCCCCCCAACCCTCCCCGCAGCTGCTGCCAAGGGCCCCATCGGGGCTCCCTCCCTGGCTGCTGGTGCTGTGGGCTCTCCCTTCCCCCCAGTAGGGGCATGCCCCCCCCCCAAGATTCAATCAGGGGTATTTATGGTATAAGTCATGGACAGATCACGGGCTCTGATTTTTTGTTTCTTGCCCATGACCTGTCCAAGACTTTTACTAAAAATAGCCATGTTTAAATCATAGCCTTATCTGAATAAACTGCTGCTTCCCCATAATTAATCATCTGCTTCTCAGTAGCAACAGTCTTGATTAATGTAGCCTAATGCAGACTTACTAATTGTTCTTTGTTGGTAGTTTTTTCAGCTGTAGTGCACACACAGCATCATCTTCTGTAAATCTGGTTTCTTTAGTTTTGGATC
This sequence comes from Terrapene triunguis, assembly GCF_002925995.2. Taxonomy (NCBI): domain Eukaryota; kingdom Metazoa; phylum Chordata; order Testudines; family Emydidae; genus Terrapene; species Terrapene triunguis. Next base: position 19,557,188 of record NW_020664420.1, read on the forward strand.
TACTCTTGTTTGTTGAATGGATAGGAGTTGGGAGATTATATGAATCCCTATGTCTTCCTTCTTCCCTCATTCACGGCTCTCCATGCAGGTGGTGCTGAGACCTCTCCCCACCCACCCACCTCTGCAGAAAGGGGATGATCAGACTTGGGATTTGGTTTGGATATGTTCAGGATCGTTAAATGTAGTTTTGACTCAGTGTTCTAGATAAAAATTAGCAAAGGGTCTTGGGCCTGTATCCAGTACTTCAGCTTGTGATATCCTGTAGATGTATTTATCAGAGATTGCGCTATTATAGGAATCCTTTTCTTATATAAAGGACTTCTGCACAAAGCAGCATTGTATATTTCAGGATTATTGTTTGTCATCAATAAGCATTCTTTTCATGTACTATGCAAAGAGGAGTACTTTAAAGAAAGCAACACCAACTTTCACACTGCTGAGCTAGGAAATGGGTTTAAGAGACTTTGTAAAACTTCAGAATCCATGATGCTTTGAGATTATTCAATTTTAATCATAGCAAGAAACAGTCAGTTAAATCTGGCTGTAAACTAATTTTTGTACTCAGTTGTTAATTATTGTATTTGTACCCATAGTTTCACTTTGAATCTAGAAAGCTGTTAATCTGAATCTCTATATAGCCCATACTAGTAGTGGTTAATCCAGTACTTTGTGCTTGTTTTTACAAAGCACTGTCAATCTAATTGCCTCCTTCTGTTTTACTTCTCTGCTAAGAAATAAAATCACCTAAGTGCAGTGAGATCTTGTAACTTGCTGCTAATTACTGTGGTTATGACTTCCAGCCTGAACTCAACTGTCTCTTGGGTGTAGTTGAAACTAAGCACCAGCTGCCGTGTTTGATGTCATTGCAAAGACTAAATGTTAAAATAAAGCAGGATTTTTTTAAAAAATTCATTGATTTTTAAAATTAGATGGAATTTAGGGCAGGGCTGGATTAAAGCACACCAGGGCCCTACACACACCATGATGAGAGGCTCCTTATAGCCTTGCCCTGCCCCTGTGCCATGGCCCCCATTCTCTTCCAGAGAAGCAGGGGCAGTGGATTGGGGCTGGGGTTGTATCTGCATGGGTCAGGCCTCCTGTACTCTCCTCCTGCCACATACACACTTTTGGGGTGGAGTGGCAGAGTTCCCAAGAACAGTGGGTTGTAGAGTTATCACACCATCGAGATTCATAGGGAAGTGCATACCTTTCAGAGCTATTGTTTCAGGCTGTCTGTGGACTCAGGCTCACATTCTCATGCTCGATACACATTTTCAAACTTTTCTTTGCAGGCATGAGGGCTAGAAAATTAGGGTGGGATTTTTTTTAAATGAAAGCTGAGATTCTGACTTCATCATGTGACTTCAGGAGCAGGGTCCCTTGGTTTCAGGACTAAAGTGCCTGTGCTTTAATATATTCTTAGTTTAGGTTGCTCACTAAACACCTACCTACTAAAATTCTAAATTAATTCTAAGAGTAAAAGGCAAGTTAACTCTGAGTCAGGATATATGCAGTGGTTACTAATTAAATTCTTTATAATGTGAGGATTTTCTCCTACTATCTTCACATATTTAGTGCCCAAGCCTGCAATGTTCCGTCATCTGAGTAGTCCGTATTTGCACAATTGACTTCAGTGGGACTACTTGTATGAAGACTTATAAAGATTTAGTCCCTAGGATTCAGTATTTTAGTCTTTCAGGGTAGTTTATACTTCTGGTATGATCCTAAAAATCAACATGAGTATTCTTTGTCCGTGTTGTAAAGTAGATTTATACACCAGTGATATAGTAAAGTTACTTGACTGTTCAGAGCTTGTATCCGCTCAGTTTTGAATAAATTACATTCTAGAGACATTTTACTGTTTCAGAAGATTTATAATGCTGTGTTTTATGGCAGTTTCTTCTGCCTGCTCTGAAACACGTGCCACAGTGTTTTTAAGTGTGCTGTGCATGTTTGACAAACTAGAATTGTAGCAATTCCCATCAGTGCGTGAGCCACAATGTCTCAAGATTTGTTTTTGTTGGCTGGTATCCAGTACCATGCTATAAAATACATTTACTTGACAGAAGAAAGTGGTGAACTGCATTAACTACAAAGTTTTTAAAGGCTGGCTAAACACATGCAATAAATATTAATAAACGAAAAGGCCACTTACCTTTAACCTTGAATGGTCCTGCCATGCGGGCAGGGGACTGGACTCGATGACCTCTCGAGGTCCCTTCCAGTCCTAGAATCTATGAATCTATGAATTCTGCTATTAGCCTGTGTGTGTTTTAGAATTACTGTAGCATTTGAGTAATAACTGATATTGCAACAAATAAGAATTGTGGTGTTTTTTTTTAAATAAACAGCTTATTAACAGGCCTACATTGACTGCATTGGTAACTTGTTATAGCAAGTGACGGATTATGGCGATGCTGAACTTCAAGAAATTTAACTTTACATCCTTACTAGTTGCTACCTATAAAATGAGCTTTGACCTTTAATATGGTTGTATATTTAACCTTGCATACCTCTGGAAGCCTGGAGAGGTGTCATTTTTTTAAACTATTGTGTCTGTGTGATGTGTGGGATGAGATTTATATTAGTGATGTTTCAGGCTCTGTTAACTGCCACTTCATTCAGGCTCGGCACTGTGAAACCTGTTTCTCAATAAATAATTGAGAAAAGCCTGTATTTATCTTATAGCCAAAAGAAGGTCCAACTGATTAGGGCTTAACAGATTTATGGTTTTTCAGGATCAGGCATTCCACTAGCATATTAGCACGTGGCTCATATTTAATATCCAAACAAAATTATATTAGGGCTAGGCCAGGTATGGGAAGGAAAATTGGGATTGGGACAGGGAAGTATTGGGGGTGGTGGAAGGCTTGAAAATTGGCAATGGGGGAATATATAGCCATTCACTTAAAGGTCACAGAAGTAATATAGTAACTCCCTAAAATGTCTCCAGTCTCCCAAATTACAGTATTCTATTTCATTTACACTCCCTATTATAATTTAAATTGTTATACTTCTCTTGTTAAAACTAAAGTGAACACCTGCTCTGTGGCTTGTATAAGATATTTTATGCAAAAGCACTCTTTCTCACACCCCCATCTCAATAGATATATAAATATAATTTAATAAACAAATTATTAGTCCAGGTTGAAAGGTTCTCTTGGGCAAGGTGGAACAGTAGGCTTGGGAAGGAGGTTATGAAAGATGATTGAGCACATTTCAATGAAATAATAACATGAGCATGAATCCTTTTAGCTCTAGATACATTTATTAGATAGTTAATACAAGTCCTGTCAACACTATAACCCTCAGTCTTAGAGTTTATTTATCCCTTTATAAGGTAGTTATCTTTCAAACAACAAGCACTCTCCAATTATCTAAATACATAAAGTCTGTTGTTTAGGTGAACATTAAGATTTGTTGTCCGTCATAGTAAATAGTGGTCTTTGCTTTATTTACCTCCTCAGTCAATCATCTTGACCTTTCAAAGAGATTTTTCATCTTGGTTTTGTAATTCAAACTGAAATCTAGTTTTCATAGTTTCATAGATTATAAAGCCGAAAGGAACTGTTGTGATTATTTATTCTGATCTCCTGTATAACACAGGCCATAGGACTTCCCTGAATTAATTTCTGTTAGAACTAGAGCATACCTGGTGATATGTCATATGGATGAATATGTTGTGTGTGTAAAACAACAAGCTATTAAAGCGCTGACAGTCTAAAATCAGTTTGTGTACTGATCAAAATAGGGGTGGAGGTATCATCCCAGGAGTATAGGCTGAGGCATTCACTACAGGCAGAGACTGAAATTGGATTAGTTCTTTAGGACATCCTGGGGAAAGAAGAAATCAGAATGAAAACTGACTGTTTTTAAGTTGTTGCAGAATCAATGAGTGAGAGAGCAGCATTGCGTGTGAAAGTTTTAGTTCTATATGGAAGAAAGACTATATGAAGTAAGACTCAGGACAAGGGCTTAATTAATTACTTAAAAAAACCCTCGCAAAGTTGTATGCTATATCTAATTTCAAGAGCTAAATGGTTTGAGACACAAAAACACTGATCCAATATCAATATGTAATTTTATTTCAGAGTGTTGTGCGTTGTCTTTGGCATCCCAAGCTAAACCAGATCATGGTTGGTACAGGAAATGGATTGGCTAAAGTATACTATGATCCAATCAAAAGCCAGAGGTATTTAATAATTACATTATTATCATTAAAACCATGTTTTTTTTCTCAACCTGAGACTGACCATATTAAAAGGTGAGGAAATTAGTTTATGATCATTTGTGAGGCAGTGAGTCAAAAATAGTAGCTTATGATTTTCAGAAGCAGTGCATTTTCCATTGAGCCTCTGATTCCACTGTATACTTGGATATTAAAATTTGGAACTTTATCTGAGGTTTTGAATACTTTCCATGAGGTTCCATCAGTGTACTATGTGGAAACTGCATTAGGAATGCCCAGCTAGCATATCCCTCACAGTCCCCAAAGACTGTTGAATTGGTGTTTGTAAAAAGACTGCTTAATGTAGTCATACTTGTTTTTCTGAAGTAGCATTTTGTTTAGGAGTCCAACTCTTAGTTTGAATTTCAGAGAGCGCAACTGATTTTCTGATTATCCTTTCCCTCCTGACGTATAAAGATTTGTTCATTTGTATGCTCAGATGCTTCTCTCTCTAGCAGCCAAAGGAGTATTATACTCTAAATTTCAAGTTTAGTTCATATCGGATGCTGATTGTAACCTGAATGCTTGATTGTGGGGACAAGCTCAGGTTCCCAAGATTTCTGGGACCCAAGTTTAATTTTTTCTTTCTGTGTATATTTTTGAGGGCTTTGTAGTGATTTTACATCAGAGCCTGGGTTCCTGCTCCTACATAAACAAATTCTTGTGCTTTCTCTTCTCTACATGCATGGGAGACATCCTGTAATGGAGGAACCTTGCCTCTAAATTCAGAAGATGCTCACAGTGCAGAGCTGTCTTAATGTAACTAGGTAGTCATGTAAAATGCAGGAGGATTCCAACCCTGAAGTCTGAATGGAAGAGGTGCACTCTTGTCTGCGATAGTTTCCTGGTTTCATTTTTTCCTTTTCCTTCACAGATATATAGCTATATAAAGAGAGAGAGTGCACCAATTTGTCAGTTACAATTTAAGTTACTTCCAACAAGACCTATGCAAGCTTTGCCCCATAGTTCTGTCAGGGCATCTCCATTTAGACCGCCAATACTCTGCTGCTTAATGAGGATAATTGGGCTGAATAGTTGCAAACTGTGTGGTGTTTTTTGGGCTGTGGACAAGCAAAGTAAAGATGAAACTATCACATTAATTTCCACCTCTGACTTTAAGCCACATTATAACAATTTAATCAACCTCTCGAGCCTCCCTTACATGCATACACACAAATGTAGTCATACATTTGTAAAAGTACTATTCAACCTGGCAGGAATTTTATCTTGAACAAACATTTTCTACTTCTATTATAATGAAATAAATTAAGCCACTTTATTTTTTATCCTAGGGGAGCAAAATTATGTGTGGTTAAAACAAAACGAAAAGCCAGACAGGCAGAGACTCTTACACAGGATTACATTATAACACGTAAGTAATTTAAACATATATTTATAAGGTGACCCGTATTCATTTCTCAGGCTTTTACCTTTATATTTCCCCATCTCAAAAAGTCAAACTATCACCGTATTGCGCATTGTTTTTACACTTCATAGGAGACTAGGTATAGCCCAGAAGCAGTCCACCATACTACACATCAAATGAAAATGTTCTTGCATATACCCTGTATAGTTGTTAATATCATTATTTACAAGGTGCAAATACAGACTTGATCTGATGAAATTCTGGATGGGCCAAAGTTTTCCTTCAGAAAGCCAGGCTGGCCTTTTAAAGTTTATATATATATTTCATACAAAAAACTCCATGAAAAATACTTTGAGATTGCAAAGATAAAAACTTAGAAGTCAGGGAAAGACAGGATTAAGGTAGTCTGTGCAGGTTGATGCAGATCTCTGACACTTGGGAGCATACACAGTACCAATAGAATGTTCACAGACTTAAAGGGCAAGTCTTGAAGACATTCTACTAAAAATGTGGAAGTGGTGATTTTCCAGGTCTTAGAACTCAGCCAAAGATATGTGGAATTTTTATCTGAACAGATAAAACACCACTCAGAACTACCCTCCTGCAAAATATCAGGTTTCTACTAAAAACTGTGAAGATGCTAGGGCTGTTCAAAGAAATGGTCAAAAAAATTGTTAACATTGGCAAAATTACCTATTTTTCCGGAACCTCACTCTTGGAAGGAGCTAACCCATATTTACTGAAACTTTCCAAATTTCAGTATGGAAAATTTCCCCCCTCAACAGTTAGTTTGGCAAAGTTATAAGCACATGAAAAGAGGGGCTTTATAATGGGTAATTTTAGGCAACCTTAACTGTAACATCGAACAGCCTATAATAGAAATAGTGTCGATACTTTCATTAATCAATGTTTGCATTCGAAAGTGCTTAAATTATGCAAATTTTCAAAAATTGGAGCCTAAAAATCCAGCGGGACCACAGCCTCTGAGTCACTTAGGAGCTTTTAAAAATCCCACCATTGGGTGCCTAAGTTTGGATTTCTCTAGTTTTTGAAAATATTAACTTTATCATGAGGATTTGTCTGGTTCTTTCTTGCACATAATTGTGGAAACCTAGTAAGAATAGATCCATACAAAGTAATGCACTGAAAATGTTTCTAAACTGATAGAATTTGGAGTTTCACTTGACAGTTTTTTTGTAGGTTTGTTGCTTGTTTGGAAGCTTTTCAGAAGCCCCTTCCTTACAGGGAACATAAAGCATCGTTTTACCAAGAAAGCCCAACAAACCATATTTGAATTTCAGAATTGCATATATTGATTGCTTAAAATGCAGGAATGCCACTTGAGGGATTAGGTGTTACTTTTAAAATACAGGCATATTATTACTCAGCTGGATTTTCCTCAAACAAGCTTGACTCCACATATGGCAAAATCTTGGATCTGTACATTGGTCACCTCAAATGCCCTGTGCAAACTGATCAAGCTCATTACTTGCCGACAAACTGTTCAGACACTTCATACTTCGTGAAGTCTGCAAAAATAAACTCTAAACATTTATTCCTAAAGCTCGACAGCCATATCATCTGGGTTGTGATTTCATTACGTCTAATAAATTAAGCAGACCTCCCAGAATAACTCGGAAAGAGATCATGATGATTCAGTGGATAGTTCTGATTCAGTATAGAGCCAGTGCCCCCACATTAGAGGCTACTGTGCTGCTGAAGATACTGTCTTTTTGTTGAGAGGTTAAGAACAACACACTGACAATTTGTGGCCATTAAAAATAGCAGGGCAACTTTCTCAAGAGGTGTTAAATCCTGGTGTCCTGGCCAAATACTGACTGCACTAATTAGGTCCTGCCAACCCACATTTACCTCGTTTCTTGGGGAAAATTGATTTTGGCAACATATGCAGAAGTGCATCACAACTTGGATCAGGGAGGTGATAATCCCCCGTCTGTCACTTTGCTGTAAGACTGTGCCTGGAATTTTGATGTCTCAGCACCCAATATTAGAAAGATGTAGAAAAATTGGAAGTTCAGAAAAGAACAAGTGGTTGATCAGGCAACTGGTGGGCTGACCCAACAGAGGAATGAGCTAAATAAGTGTAAATTGCCCAGGCGATTTATTAGACTAGGGAATAATCCTTGGAGAAGTTGTGGAAATCTGGTTGCTTTAGACTTTTAAAAACAGACATGACAAAGCCCTATAAAATCTACTGTGATAAGCCAATGTGGAGGTATGTAAGAATGACGTCCCTGGCGTTGCACAAGGGATGGCATCCTCTCCATGTAAGGGTCAAAAGCAATCTGGCCCATAGGGTTAGAGATGTAAAAGTAAATGTGGTTGCTAACATTTAGAATTGTTTTCCTAAACTGTGAATCTTCTCTCTAGCTCATGCCCTTCCAATGTTTCGTGAACCACGGCAACGAAGTACCAGAAAACAGTTGGAAAAGGATAGGCTGGATCCCCTGAAATCTCACAAACCAGAACCTCCAGTAGCAGGACCAGGTAACCCATGTTTAGTCTTTTTAGATTGTTATAAGTAAATGGGAAACTTATTTCAGAGTTCTATAAGTAGTTTTGCTCATGACATTATATTTACATTATAAGTTGTTTGGGACTGGGAATTCTGTCTTTATTATGTGTGTGTACAATGGCTGGGGTGCTACTTCCATACAAATAAATAATAACAACGACTAACTTTTTGTTTAGGCCCATAAAGTATTCAATAGAACACTGCTGTGAATGCAACTCTAAATGCTATTTTCTTTTCTTCCCCACATCTCTTTTCTTTATAGTAATATGTAAGTTCAGTACACTACTAGATCAGTGTTACACACACAGTACTTCACATTTTGCCTATGTGTTCATTACTCTCACTCTCAAATATTCTTTTTTTTTTTTTCTTTTCAATTATAGGTCGTGGGGGCCGTGTTGGAACTCATGGAGGTACATTGTCATCATACATAGTAAAGAATATTGCACTGGATAAGACTGATGATAGCAACCCCCGAGAGGCCATTTTACGACATGCAAAGGAAGCTGAGGATAACCCCTACTGGGTTGCTCCAGCCTATTCTAAGTAAGGAAACAATTTTAAAAAATACAAGCAATATTTCTTAAAGCCATTGGGAGTTTGATATAAACAGAAAATATACATTTTTAACAGCATTCTCTGCCTTTTCTGGATTATTGCCAATAATATATAAACTAAGAGTATGTCAGAGCTCTGATATGAAGGCAGTGTGTACAACACATCAAATTGTTAAAAGTATAAATTTTTACAATTTCCATTTTTAAAAACTAACCTTTTAGTGCTAGAATACTATTTTAAAGCTTTCTAAACTTACTGTTTCTCATGGTCCTAAATCTGTTACAGTTAAACTCCACAGTACTAAGTAATCCTGGCTTTATAGGTGGAGGATTACAATAGTACCAATTCATATTTTTAAAATCTCTAACACTTTCTAAAGTAGATGTTCCTCTAAATTGTGTGTCATAAATAGCATGGTGTGATGTGGATGTATTAATATTTTCAAGATTTTTAAAGATTCACATTACATAATCATGTAGGTATGTATACATGCTAAAAGCCAGACCCATGTTACAAGACCTGTGCATCTACTTAAGTTAGCTTGGCTTTATAGGTGGAAGGATACTAAAAATAGTTTTTTTCCCTAAAATAAGTGCTCCAAAATGGGGCATAAACAAAAACATGAGTGCTTGTAGTGGTATAATGATTTAACTGTCAGGAGTCTGGGTTGACCTGTAGAATATACTTTTTGCCATTTATGAGTTACGTTGCCATGTCTAATTCTTGCCCATAAACTTTTATACCAGCAATATTCAATGCATAATATGTGTGTGTCTGGTGCATATACATTACATATAAGGGCATTTAAACTATGGAATAAACTCCCTCAACTCTTTGCTTACTTGTAAGATTCTAAAACAATATCCCACATTTTCTGTTTATAATTTTTGTTTATAAAAATTGCCACTGCAAAAAGTTTTTTTTCAAATTATTATTTATTATTATTTAACTCTTAACTAGCACTTTTCATCTGTAGATGTACAAATGCGCCACAAAAGAAGGTAAGTATCAATAATCCAATTTTACAACTGGAGAAAATGAGGTATAGAAAGATTAAATGACTTGCTCAAGATTACATAGCACGCAGAGCCAAGGACAGAAGCCATGTTTCTTGACTCCCAGTCCAATGCTTTTAGACAATGCTGCCACTATGTAAGGTTTACTTCTGTAATGAGAAGATGATTAAGAAAAGCCGAGTTTGAAAGTTACCCATAGTATGTTAACAGGGATGGGTATTTGTGATGTGGACACTGATCCTCTGAGCTGAGTACAACTTCTTCACACAGACCATTGAACAGCTATCATCAGGCAACAGTTCTTGGTCTCCATTGACCTAAGCTGGCCTTGAACTGGGAAATATTAACTTTTATAACATCTATGCCAGTGTTACAAAATATATAAAATAAATGAATAATGCAATACTGCCTATATTTACCAGCCCAAAAGAAGTACTCTTTAAAAGGATAATTCTGTGAAGGTTACTGTAATGGAGATGCCAAGTACGGTGGTTGTTTTTTTCTTATTTGGAGATTCACATGTGCTTGAGATGAAATTTATTCCGAGTCTAAATTCAGATATTTTTACTTAAAATATATAAATATCCCTTCATAAAGAAATAGATAGGACCACTCATACCATCAGATAGGTAAGTACCCCCGTGTATATTTGGCTAAGTAATTTCATTGATGAGACAGTGGGTTTCATCCCTGACACCTGTAATGTAATAGACATGATGAAAGTTTTAAAATGTAGTAGTATTATAGAAGGCTCACTGTGTCAGGTGGGCAGATCTTGTTACGGTTTATTGTTTAAAAATGTAGCTGCAGGGGAAGAAAAGAGCTGGCAGAGAAGTGGGGAGGATGTAAGTCCAGAATGCTATTAGATTACACACCAGACAGTGATGTGGGGGTGCGAGGGGAGAGCTTGGACAATAGCCAGCAGCATGCTGGCTTGACAGCTTGGTCAACGATAAATGTCATGCCAAAGAAACTGCCATTATCCCTGCTTAAGAAACTTAATTTTTAAGACAGGTTTCAGAGTGGTAGCCGTGTTAGTCTGTATCAGCAAAAACAATGAGAAGTCCCTGTGGCACCTTAGAGACTAACAAATGTATTTGGGCATAAGCTTTCGTGGGCTAAAACCCACTTCATCAGATGCATGGAGTGGAAAATACAGTAGAGAGGTATAAATACACAGCATATGAAAAGATGGGAGTTGCCTTACCAAGTAGGGGGTCAGTCCTAACGAGCCAAGAGGGAATGAACAGAACAGGTAATCATCAAGTGATCCATCCCCTGTTGCCCATTCCCAGCTTCTGGCAAACAGAGACTAGGGACAACATCCCTGCCCATCCTGGCTAATAGCCATTGATGGACCTATCCTCCATGAACTTATCTAGTTCTTTTTTGAACCCTGTTATAGTCTTGGCCTTCACAACATCCTCTTGCAAAGAGTTTCACAGACTGACTGTGTGTTGTGTGAAGAAATACTTCCTTTTGTTTGTTTTAAACCTGCTGCCTATTAATTTCATTTAGTGACCCCTAGTTCTTGTGTTATGAGGAGGAGTAAATAACACTACCTTATTTACTTTCTCCACACCAGTCATGATTTTATAGGCCTCTATCATATTCCCCCTTAGTCGTCTCTTTTCCACTTTTCAGTCCCAGTCTTATTAATCTCTCCTCAGATAGCAGCCGTTCCATACCCCTAATAATTTTTGTTGCCCTTTTCTGAACCTTTTCCAATTCCAATATAGCTGTTTTGAGATGGGGTGACCACATCTGCACGCAGTATTCAAGATGTGCGTGTACCATGGATTTATATAGAGGCAATGCGATATTTTCTGCCTTATTATCTATCCCTTTCTTAATGATTCCCAACATTCTGTTTACTTTTTTGACTGCTGCTGCACATTGAGTGGATGTTTTCAGAGAACTATCCAAAATAACTCTTGGTAACAGCTAATTTAGAACCCCTCGATGTGCATTTCTTTGCATTTATCAACATTGAATTTTATCTGCCATTTTGTTGCCCAGTCACCCAGTTTTGAGAGATCCTTTTGTAGCTCTTCGCAGTCTGCCTGGAGTTTAACTATCTTTAGTAGTATTGTATCATCTGCAAATTTTGCCACCTCACTGCTTACTCCTTTTTCCAGATCATTTATGAATATGTTGAATAGGATTGGTCGCAGTACAGACCCCTGGGGGACACCACTATTTACCTCTCTCCATTCTGAAAACTGACCATTTATTCCTACCCTTTGTTTCCTATCTTTTAACCAGTTACCAATATATGAGAGGACCTTCCCTCTTATCCCATGACAGTTTACTTTGCTTAAGAGCCTTTGGTGAGGGACCTTGTCAAAGGCTTTCTGAAAATCTAAGTACACTATATCCACTGGATCCCCCTTGTCCACATGCTTGTTGACCCCCCCCCCTCAAAGAATTCTAGTAGATCGGTGAGGCATGATTTCCCTTTACAAAGACCATGTTGACTGTTCCCCAATAAATTATGTTCATCTATGTGTCTGACAGTTTTGTTCTTTACTATAGTTTCAACCAGTTTGCCCGGTACTGAAGTCAGGCTTACTGGCCTATAATTGCAGGATCATCTCTGGGGCCCTTTTAAAAAATTGGCGTCACATTAGCTATCCTCCAGTCATTCAGTAATTTACCAATTTAATCCATTTAACAATTTAATCCATTTATCAATCTGTTATTTGACCAGGCTTTTTTATATATATATTTCCCCATGGGTGATTATTCACTTAATGAGAAAAATAGAAAATTCTTTACATAAGCTAAAAAATCCCTCACTATATATTTAATCTTTTCCCCCATTCCTGGTTTTTAAAATAATTTTAAACAGAGGAGACTACTAGGTCCACGTTTTTTTGCTGATCCCTTCCTTTAATTTTCATAATTCTGTAATTGTGATGACTGGGTTTGAGTTCATCTGGTCCTGATTCATAGTGGTAGGGTTAACAAGTATGTCAGATTATCAAGTCATGGCTATAATTGACACTGCACTTTGAGGTTTTCCTTTATAATAAACAGTGGGCACAGAGCCAAGCAAGTTGTGGTTTACCCTCACATTCTTAGTCACAAATAATATAAGTGATGTCTCCTCACAGTCATACCATTTGCCTGAAGCCAGCTTTATTCTTTAGTGAATGAATCCTATCCGATAAGTAACAATAATTTAAAAGAATTTGATCTATGAACTTCAAATTGCAGTGAAAACATTTGGGATGATACACTCTGGTTTGAAGTACTAGAGGAAAATGATTGTGCTTTAACCTCTGACTTCTACAGTCAGAATCAGGGGAAGTCCTTTTTATAAGGCTTATCGGGGCTGATCCTCTTGACATTTTAAACTTCTCTGAAAGAACAGCACGATGTCTTCTGGAAAGAGGAAAATAAATCTTCATGTTAATTAGTTACTCTTTATGTAAAAGCCTCTGGATAGAAACACAATAGTTCTGACTTGATCTGCTGTATTTGATAGACTTTTTTCATTTTTATTTGAAAGTACAATAAGAAAAAGCCATACTTAAATAAATCAGGTGTGGGAGAATATTTTAAATTAGACTTTTTTCTTCGTTTACTAGTTTTGAAATGCTTTATGAAACATACCTATTACACAGCTTATAGTCCACATTTATTTTTTGAAAGTCTCAAAACTAGCAGTGAAGATTAAATAAAATTACATTGCTGTAATAAAAGATTGACCTATTTTTTAAAAAATAACAATGTTTTCATAGGAAAATTGCTGGTCTATATTATTTAACTATATTGCTTAGCTATGGTAATTAATTATTTAAAGGAAACAGTGAAGTTAAAACATTTTTTAAAGTTCTTTACTTACATTCTGACAGAACCATTTTTTCGAAAAACTGACAAAAATTGATTTATTAGGACTGGTTGTTTAATGTTTTTTAAAGTTAGTTAAAATCAATTCGGCAATGAAAATAAGACTTACTAGACAGTTTCACTTTCCTTTATAGGACCTTAGGAGTTGCCATTTTGGAACAAGACCAAGACAGGATTCCTATAAGAGAAAAGTGAAGGGGTATAAACATCACCAGCCCATGCCTTCTGCCCCGGGCTCCCAGTCAGGTTCGAGTAGATACCCCAGTGGGTCTAGACAGGCCTTTTGAGGGTATGCCCGAGGACAGCATATCAGACTTGAGACAGGATCCATCCCCTCTTTTGTTTTTGGACCGCTTGTTTCCCTTCTATGCTGCATGGTCCCACATAACATCAGACATTTGGGTGCTCAGTACTGTGTCAGTTGGGTATACCCTGCAGTTTTCATCCACCCCTTCCTCCCACCCCCTAGCCCTGTCCCTCTTCAGGGACCCCTCTCACGAGCAACTTCTCGTATGACAGGTAGAAGCCCTCCTACTTGTAGGGGCTGTAGAGGAAGTTCCTTGAGATTTGAGAGGGAAAGGGTTTTACTCCCGATATTTCCTAATCCTGAAGGCCAAAGGGGGCCTGGAGCCATTCCTGGACCTGCATCGCCTCAATAAATATCTCAAGAAGTTGAGGTTCCGCATGGTCTCCCTGGCCTCTATCGTTTCCTCCCTGGATTCGGGAGTCTGGTACGCCACTCTCGACTTAAAGGATGCATATTTCCATATTTCTATCTTCCATGTACACAGGTGGTTCCTCCAGTTTGTGATGGGCCGACACCACTACCAGTTCACCGTGGTCCCCTTCAGTCTGTCGGCAGCCCCAAGGCTTTTTACAAAGTGTATGGCAGTTCAAAGGCTGTTCGCAGGCTCAGGTTCAGCACAGCATTGGCATAGTACAGACCACCTGTCAAGTGGGCCTGTTAATAAATTGCTCCTCTCATGAGAGGTTGCCTTCCTATGCAATTACTTCAGCCAGGTGGGTTTCCAAAATCAGATCCTTAACTTCAGAACCCCCTTATACAGCGTTCTTCAAGGACAAGGTCCAGCTGCATTCCTACCAAAGGTGATGTCGCAGTTCCATAACAGCTAGGACATTTTTCTGTCCATCTTCGTTCCAAAGTCTCACAGAACCGAGGAGGAACGTCAGCTGCATACCTTAGACAGGACCTGGCCTTCTACAATGAAAGAACTAAGACCTTCTGCAGGTCGACACGGCTTTTTGTAGCAGTGGCGGATAGGATGAAAGGTCTGCCGGTGTCATCCCAGAGAATCTCATCCTGGATAATCATCTGCATCTGAGCTTGCTACAAGCAGGCAAAGGTTCTGCCTCCGGCCATCATGACAGCTCGTTCTACAAGAGCCCAGACTTCAGCAGCAACATTCCTCGTGCAGATACCAATCCAGGACATCGGCAAAGCCATGACTTGGTCATCAATTCACACCTTCGTGGCCCCCTATGCCATCACCCAACAGGTCATGAGATTGCCAATTTCAGGAGAGCAGTGTTGCAATCAGCACATCTGTAAACTCCAAGCCCACCTCCTGGGATACTGCTTGTGAGTCACCTAGTATGGAATCAACATGAGCAAGCACTCGAAGAAGAAAAAACGGTTACTAATCTTTCATAACTGTTGTTCTTCAAGATATGTTGCTCATGTCCATTCCATGACCTGCCCTCCTATCCTTCCGTCAGAATTTCTGGCAAGAAGGAACTGAGAGGGTTCAGGGCCAGCGGCATCCCTGATACCAGCGCATAAACCGGCCCTGCGGATACCACTAAAGGGAAAAATATCTGGCAACTGTGCATGTAGAGTACAGATACCTAGTATGGAATGGACATGAGCAACACAGCTTGAAGAACAACAGTTACAAAAGGTTAGTAACGGGTTTTTTTTCAACAGGAAGGTTTCTGAGGTCCAAGGTAGTCTTTCCTGTGAAGTTGTGAAATGAAATTGTCATCCTCCAGCCATCTCTGCTAGAGAGAGATATGTGGAGCTTTTACACGAGCATTGTATTAACACACACAACTATATTTTCCCTGTTGTGTTTTAAACTCTTTTTTGTATAAACTTTAAGCGGCATTTCAGGACCATTGTGGCACTTCTTTGGTAACTGGTGATGCTTGATTTTATGACAGTCGCTCAGTAAATGAAAATTGATGAGAGGCTGAAGGAAGAAAGAGTGTCTTAGCTTTTCATATACCATGGAGCCCTTGGAAATGAAAACATGTTAAAGTAATAAGCCTGTTCTAATAATTTTTTCTATAAATGTTAGTCATGCAGCAAACTCCTACTACCACTGGCAACTTCTAGCTAGTGGTATGATTTTTTGTTTAAGTTAAATGATTTCTGCTAATAATGGCTTAACAAAAACTGAATTTTTCCTTTGCTCATGTCTTTACAACGGTCAGATGAATGAATCATCCTAGGTGTTCCAATTCACAGTTATATATTCTGTGGAGTTGGGAAGGTTTATACGCCAGTTGAACCAAGTCCAGTAAGTCATTTCATGCTAATTGTAAAAATGCGATAGCAAGCAAACTTGATTTCCTCTTCACATTTTCCCTAGATGTTGTTACTGCTAGATTGTGCTGCAATTTTTTGTTTTAGTAGACTCGGAACATCTTACAAGTTTCAGCAAACATATCAATATTTCATATATCATTTTACAATGAAATTTTAAATCACACTATCCTGCTCCCCCAAATACACAGGATTTTTACCATATTGTGAATTAAATTATTCTTCCTTGTGGTTTAAATTAGCTGTTACCCTGCAAGAAAGAGATCGTGGATAGTCCTCTGAAAACATCTGCTCATTGTGCAGTAACAGTCAAAAGGCTAACAGAATGTTAGGAACCATTAGGAAAAGAATAGTTGATAAAAGAAAATATCATAGCATTGCTATACAAATCCATGTAACACCCACACCTTTAATACTGCATGCCGTTCTTGTGGCCTCATCTCAAAAAAAGATATTTTGGAATTGGAAAAGCTGCAGAGAAGTGCAATGAAAATGATTAGGGGTGTGGAATGGCTTCCATATGAGGAGAAATTTAAAAAGACTGGAACCATTCAGCTTAGAAAAAAGACAACTAAGGGGGGATATGATAGAGGTCTATAAAATCATGAATGGTGTGGAGAAAGTGAATAGGGAAGTGACATTTACCCCTTCACATAAAATTAGGGGTTACCTGATAAAATTAATAGGCAGCAGAGTTGAAACAATCATAAAGAAATACTTCCACAGGTTGACTATGCATTTTGTGAAGAACTCATTGCCAGAGGCTGTTGTGAGGCCAAAAGTATAGCTCAGTTTAAAAAAAGAAATAGATAAGTTCGTGGAGAATAGGTCCATCAATGACTATTAGCCAAACAGTGGAATTGAACATACACAAAGTTTGGTGAAAAACTATTTGATACTGTTCTATTTTAAAAAGTAGTCAGTGAATATTTTGTAAAGTTTTTAAGTATGTTATTTAAATTACAAGCAAATAATGTCCGAATAGAAAGGCTCAAGGTTACTTGTAGGATACAGTATGTTCTCCTATGAGTATCATTACTTTTATTATGCCACAGTAGTACTGGATGGTCTCTGTGGAGAGGAACTGTTTTTTCATGTGTAGACTTAGTCAGAAACTGCTATTCTTGTTTTCATTTGATGACAGCTGTCAAACTACAGTGTATGAAAGATTTATTTTAAAAAATACCATGAAATGTGAAAATATATAGCTCAGTTTTTGTAGCCTTATATTAAACTCCCTTTATTCCCTTCTGATATCTTAATTTTATTAATTGAAAACACATATAACAGTGCCTGCTGAAGAGCAAACAGAATTTGCAAGATGAATAAATATGCATATTAGTCTGCTCGTTCATTCGTTTTTTGCCTTACAACAGCAAATTTATCTGATTTGATAGAAATTTAGTGAATATTTTTATTTCATGATTAAAATGAAATAATTAAGCCCATAACATTTTTTTCTCTTTTGGGAATAACAGAAGAAAGTGTTCACTTCTGCATAGAAGAGCTGTAGTTTAATCATTATTCTGCTTCTTAATATTTTCTAGGACTCAACCAAAAGCAGTTTTTGCAGAAGTGGAATCAGAGGAAGATGAAACAGACAACAAGCCAGAGTGGAAAAAACGTAAAATATGAAGAACTTGATTTGGGGGAGGGTGACTGTGGATTCAAAACAAAGTTGAGAGTTTTTTCATTATGCAATAAAAGGTTGAATTCTTTACAAACAGAAATTCTTTTAATGCATTGCACAATTTCCAACAAGCCGACCGAAAATGATTGTTGCATTACAGTGGACTAGAATTGTTGATCTGCCTTTTGTAATAAGGAGTTAATTATATTATGCAAAAATCTTATGTCATTTTCTTAACTTTTGATTTATAAAAAAAGTATTTGTGTTTGTAATTTTTAACCAGAATACATTGTCAGTGATTAACGAGAAAGCAGCATTTTACTGTAATATTCCATCTGAGGATTTTAAGTAAGAACATAAAAACTGGAGTTTTTCAGGCTTCTTTTATTTATTCCAATAACATCTATTAAGCTGTGTAAAAAAGTTATGATTTCACATTTTTTAGGAATATCAATTTAGGATAATTCTTAGGCGTCTGGTTTGTTTAGCTGGTGTGCTAAGTTTTGAAAAACATCAAATATTTTCTAGTATTTTTATGGCTTATCTGAAATATGTTTCTTTTGAATTGTACAGTATCTCACATTACTGGTAAAGATTTTATTTTATAAGCCATATGGAGTAAGAATGTACAATTCTGTATATTTGTCTGAATTAAAACATTGTACACTTGTTACTTTTCTTTTTCTAATTTTGTATGGATTATTCAAAGTTAAATAGATTTTGTTCAATCCTCCTAACTCTATTGTTGTATATTTGTAAGTAATAACACTTGATAATGCATGTTTGTTAGTCAATATACAGATAGACTTGGGCTTGCTGAGGTGTATAGCTGAACTGTGTATATATTGGCTGACAAAGTTACTTTCTAAAGTGTGGTATTACCTTTATATTACTAAGTGAAGGAGAGAGAGATTTAAAAAAACAAAAACAAACCAACCACTTTAAGGCAAATAAAGAGGAAGCTAGATCACTTGTGGGCTTGTATATTTTGGTTATGATAATATTTGCTGGGCACTCAGATACCACAGTGATGACCCTGAAATGTACTAAGCACCCTCCATCCCCAGTGATATCATTGGGAGTGGAGGGTACTCAGCACCTTGTAGGATTGAGCTCTGTAAGTGATGACTGGAATGGGGGTAAGAGGGACTTTAATTTACCTGATTGAGGCCAAGATTCAGCAAGTAAATTAAGCATGTTTAATTTTAAGAACATAGTTATGTCTTATTGAAATCAATGGCGTTTAGACACTTGCTTAAGTGTTTTGCTGAATTAGAGCCTAATTTAAATGTGTTTTTCCCCCTCTGCTCTTTGCAGTTTTCCTTCCATGTCTTGTCTTTCCCTTTCCCATCACCTGCACCTTTGGGGCCAGCAGGCCAGTTCCCAAAGGGTTTTCCAAATATTGGCTTGAGATGCTAACATCAGAACATCTCCACTGCTGCTGCCACAACTTAGCCCTTTGATACTGATATGGTTACACTATGGCATTAGTGAGGATAAACCACCACTTGCCGTTTGTACCAAAAAAGGGAAGCATGACTTATTTAAAATAACAAATTAATTGTTTGCCATATTTTCTGCTGCCATGAAATAATGTCAGTATCAAAGGCACTAAGCTGCTAGTGCTATACTTTTGCTTGCCCAAAAAGTATAGATATGGAAAAGAGGGGAGGAAAGAGAAAGAAAGGAGCCGGTGAGAGTGGCAGAGAGTGGAGGGATGAACTCAAAGCAAACCTCACTCTTTATTAACAGGATCTATCAAAGTGCTCCCCACAGTGTCCACATCAGCTAATAATATCAATCTTTAAAAGTTAATGAAATATAAATTAAAACATTTTATTAATATGATTGTCATTCCTATTAATAGATGATCTAGGATTCAGCTAGTCCTCCTGATTTTATAACTTTGAATTTATGACAACCTGTTGCTTTTAAAAACACTGGAAGTTCTTCACTGCGCCAGCATGGATTACTAGAATGCAGAGAGCTAGAAAGGAAAGACATGATAAAAAATGCTGCTACTGATGTTCTCTGATCATGCAGGAATAAGGAATAATTAAAGCATAGTCTCCTCCTTTTACATTATTTCATCAGGTTAGTAGCCCATATAATACCTTAATAAATTAAGATTATGTTTATTTTTTCAGATGTTGCTTGATATTAAGATTTTTAATTATTATTTTATTAAAATATAAATGTACCCTCCAGTAGTACAATCAGTAGTACAATTTATTTCATTTTGTGTTTTAAGAACTCCAGTCATTTTTATCCACAGTCATTTACTTCCCCCAATCTTCTTCAGTGGCCTCAACGCATCAGATTATTCAGTAAATAATTCAAAAACTTTTTCGTTTTTTGCAAACACTGATTCAAATTTTTAAACAAATTAGCTTCCTCTGTATTTGCACCCAATTGGTTTTTTTTCACAAATTTACTGGCAGGTGCATTCACCAAAAGAGCAAATATTAACACATTACTGCAAAATATTCTGAAAAAAGGAAGTTTTAATCTTGTAATCATGAATGTTAGCACAGGAAACTAAGAGGTGATCCAACTAGAGGAGAAAATTTGTGTGACCAATCAAAACAACTCAAATGTCTAATTGCAAGTATTCTCAGCCACCACTTTGAGTATTTCATAGGAAAAAGAGCTAAATTATTTCAATTATAATCTTACTGTAGAAGGTTCACCTGAGGCACAAAATGGAAAACAAAAGATACCACTTGTGTTAATTTTGACTGAATTAAAATGAGCAGTTTTCATTTAAATTTAATCTTGGGCCTGACTCTTACTTGGCTTTAATCTCTGCCAAAGTTGTTATCACATGTACTCACAGGTCACATAGTACATGCTGAATTATAACATGAGATGACTCCATGTTTCTAAAACTAAACTGGCTCTTTATTAAGAGAACTATTTACAGAACTGCTGCATCTCCAGCTAGCATTCTACCCAGGTAGGGTTGCCAACTTTCTAATCGCACCAAATCGAATACCCTGGCCCTGTCCCTTCCCCTGAGGCCCTGCCCCCCACTCACTACATTCCCCCTCCCTCACTGGCTCACTCTCCCACACCCTCACTCACTTTCACTGGGCTGGGGCAAGGGGTTGGGGTGCAGGAGGGGGTGAGAGATCTAACTGGGGGTGCAGGCTCTGGGGTGGGACCAGAAATGAGGGGTTCAGAATGTGGGAGGGGGCTCCAAGCAGGGGGTTGGGGTGCAGGCTCTGGGGTGGGGCCTGGGATAAGGGGTTTGGGTGCAGCAGGAGGCTCCAGGCTTGGGGGTGGGGCAAAGGGGTTCAGGATGTGGGAGGACTCTGGGCTGGGGCAGTGGGTTGGGGTGCAGGAGGGGATGAGGGCTCTGGGGTAGGGCTGGGGTGTGGGCTCCTCCATCCAAGTTTCATGCAGGTTGCTACATTTTTCCTTTTAACAGTTCTTATTTTTGTGTCTTTTGTGCAAGCATTTGCTCACCTTCTGGGGCCAGAGGTTACTCGTACATAGCCCACCCTCCTAGCCTGTCCTTTACCACTAGCCCATTGCCGTCTGTTAGTTCTCATATTCCATCAAGTATGCCGTTTTCCAAACCAGTCTCCCACTACTTGTTTGTGTAGCTGATTTTAGTGCAGGACACTGTTCTGACCTTCATTCTGTTGGGTGGCATCCTGTTGGTCTTTTGTGTTACTCAGATACCTTGTTTTCTTCTGACTCTCCTACATCAGGCCAACTCATGGCTGAGGCTCTTTCTAAGTCCTTCTGGTCCTGTCATTGGCCTGTCTGTCCAGATGCGCCAGCTCTCCGCCGCTGTTCTACAGTTGTGTTTGGTTTCATCTTCACCACTGTCCTGAGTCTGTAGCTACTTCATGTGACCTGTATTCCATTGCAGCTTGGACAGTTGCATTTTGCCATTGCTATTTATTGACTAGACCCAGACCTGCTCACCTGTGCATATTGGCCTCAGGTTCTTGGCTCCTTGCAGGCTGCCTGATTAGCTGGGCATTCTGTTAACCACTTCTTTGTCCTGTCCATTATCTCTCTGCTGGGCTGCAGCAGACTACCGCTCATGGAAAACAGATGTCTTATCCCTGGGAGGATATTTTGCAATAGTTCAGCATTGCCAGGGAGGGATTCCTTCCTGTCTACATTGCCTTTGCCATCAGTCTCTTGTCCACAACTTCACTGCTGACTCTGCCTTTCTGTTGGTTTATGTGGATAGTCAGGGGAAGATATTGCATTAAGCCTAATATTCTGCTCCTGGCACCAGTTTAGGAATTGCCACAGTCTGGTATCCTAGAGTATCTCTCAACATCTCCTTCTGCTACAATAAGAATGTAATTAGCTACAATCTTGATGATTGGGAGGTTCCTCTCGTGCCTAGTTCAGTTTACATTGGAACACCTCTGGAGCTGGACCAATGCCCATAAACAATCATACCCAGCAGTACTTGCCAAAAGGTGCAGCAAAAGTTGTCAGGTGGCTGAATGGCTCATCTAGCTCAATATTCCAAAACCCGTTCTTGGTATCACAAACAGTGAACACTTCTTCCCTGGATAACTTGGGTAATGTGTCCTCAGTTATTGGTAATGGGTAGTGACACATCCTCACTTTAGCTGAAAGTTTTCTCACCCTTACTAGACTGCTGATCCACTCTACTAATTTCAGTCGGATAATGATGCGTCGTCTTTGCAGGCTTTGCCAGTTCCTTCTTCTGTGGTTCCACCACAGATAATGGAACTCTTTATTTAGGTAAACTCATGGGCTGCATGGAGAGGTATGAGGGGTGGGGTGTCTATTTCTAACTTCATTTTGCCCTGTATATGTCCGTCTCCTTGAAATATGTCCTTGTATTCTGTTAGAAGTTTGGATAGGGCCCACAATGAATGTTCTCCCTCCTCTCTCAAGTTGAGGATGTTCTGGTGTTGTACTGCAATCACATCCATGGCTTACACTTCTCTGCTGTCCATAGTGGTGATACTCCTCTGTATCAACTATTACAAATTCCAAGCAATAACATTTCTTATTTTGTGGGTTTCTTATTGACAGCCTACATTTGCACACTGGTTTTATTGTATATCACCAGCACTTGGTAACTTTTCTCCAGTCTAATGTTGCTACTTATCATTGCAGCTGGCTCCACAATCCAGCTGGAATTTAATTGGTCTTTGATCTATTAGCATAGCTGCAAGTATGATAAAACTTCCTTTGCAGAGTGTCTGTGCTCAGCGTTTTCGGATCTGCTAAAGTCACACTGCAGATATCCTCCTCTTCATTAGAAGTCTCTGCTTTTTTTTTTCTTCCTGGGTAGCTGCAGCATTGTGACATAAATGAGTTCTCTTTCTCACACCCCTTGCACCATTGCCTTTAGGCTGCACATTTTTCTTTGTCATTTATGTACGTACATTGGGCCTTGGTGTCCGTATTCTCTGTTGGTCAGTCTCAGCTTCCTGGGTTCCTTTAGCTTGAGCCTGTGTATTAGTTCTGTATTGTTTTGAACCTTTTCCTGCACAGTTCAGCTGACCTTGCAATTTGGAGGCATTTCTCTAGGGTTAGATCTGTTTCAACAATCGCTATTGTGAGCTGAATAACATGTTGCACAAACGATCCTGTCTTTAATTAGGGAAACTTTAATATCTCTAAAGGTACGTGTGGATGCTCTGTAATGTATATAGTCTCTCTTCTGCTTCTTGGTGTTGGGTAAAAAACCCAGTATCTCTGTACAATCTCATTTTGTCTGGGGTAACAATACTCATCAGACATTTTTATCAGCTATTCCAGTATTTCGGGCATTATTCCTGGCCATAGCATCTCACTCATTCACTTATCCTTTTCCCCCAGTAAGATAGTAAAAATCTTTATCTTCATTTTCTCATCTTTATCCCCTATGGTCAACGATGTATACAGAATCAGTTCTTGCATCCACTGTTTACATGATTGTGCCAAGCTTTATGTGTGGAAATCCAGCATTCCTGGTGGTTTGAACTCCTTCATGCTTCCTGTTTGCTGTATTTCTAGGTGCTGTTCTGTTTGCTGTGCGTTTCCCTAGACTGATTGCTGTCACCATGTTTCACATACCTTGTGCTGGGTAATAACATTAGAGGACTCCATATTTCTAAAACTAAACTAGTTCTTTATTAAGATAACTATTTACAGATGTGCTATAATTGCAGCTAGCATTCTAGCCATGTGCACAGACTGACTTCCTGGTGCCTCTTCCCTCCTGCATCCTGTGCTCCTCCCTCCAAGTTCTATGCAGGTTGCTACACTCTCACATACAGCTAGTAGTAGAGGGAATTTTGAATGGTATTTTTCATTTAAAATAATGAGGATTCCATTTCTTTTAGTGGGGGTTGGTCAAGACTTGGTCCAGTAGGCCCAGTCAGACACTTACACTGATTGTTCACCTACAGGCCAGGACTTCTGGCTACAATATCCAGCAGCTCTATAACAACTAATTTCTACTAATTGTACCTTCATATTACTGTAATAAAAGACGGGAAGAAATTGCATTGTTTTTCAAAAATAATGTAATGATCTTGACAAGTACCTCAATCTGTAATAAAATAATAGTACAGCTAACAGAAAACTGTAAACATCTTGATCCTAAAATTGGAAGTAATAAGAACCACAGATTTATAAAACAAATGCCATTAGTAAATCACGTAGGTGCAATGAATCAGGAAATTTTAGTTGAACAATTAAGTGAATATGAGTCTGGATTGAAAACTGGCTGAAGGACATTAAGAAATGGGTAATGATAAATAGCAATGTATTGAGGTGAGTGGGAGGTGACTAGTGGGATGCTGCCGGAATAGGACTTATGTCCGGTCTTACATAACATCATCTTAAACTCCCCCCTTCCAGATCATCAAACAGCATGTTAATGAAATTAACAGATGATACTAAATAGAGGACTGCTGCAAACACCATTGAAATGAGAGAGACAGGAAATAACAAAGGGAATGAGCCTTGACAAATGCAAGATAATACAGCTGCAGGAGAATGATTCAAAATGCAGATTTTTTTTCTTCATGGGAGGGGGACGTTTGGACTGAGTAGACTAGAGCAATGTTTTTCAAAGTTTGGGTTGCGACCTAGTACTGGGTCGTGGCATGTAAGGCACTGGGTCGCTCTGGTCAGCACTGCCGCCTGAGATTTCAAAAGTCCCATCAGTGGTGCTGCCTAGCTAAGGCAGGCTAGTGCCTACCTGTTCTGGCACTGTGCTGCGCTCCGGAAGCGGCCAGCAGCAGGTCCGGCTTCTATGCAGGGGGGCCACAGGGCTCCACACGCTGCCCCCGCCCTGAGCACCAGCTCCGCACTCCCATTGGCCGGTTCCCAGCCAGTGTGATGGGGCGGGGGCGTTCCTGCTTTCGCGCCTCTGCCTAGGAGCCGGACCTGCTGCTGGCCGCTTCAGGCACAGCACGGTCCGCGGGGCCAGGACAGGCGGGAAGCCTGCCTCTGCACCCCAGCTGCGCCACTGACCGGGAGCCGCCAGAGGTAAATCCATGCCCCAACTCCATGCCCCAATCCCCTGCCCCAGCCCTGAGCCCCCCCCCCCCCCGAACCCCTCCCTGCCCCCCCACCCCCTCCCCCCCAGCCCAGAGCCCTGCCCCCCCCCCACCCCCCAACCCCCTGCCCCAGCCCTGAGCCCCCCCAAACCCAGAGCTCTTCCTGCACCCCTAACCCCTCATCCCCGGCCCCACCCCAGAGCCTGCACCCCCAGCTGAGAGTCCTGACCCCCTCCTGCATCCCAACCCCCTACCCCAGCCCAGAGCCCCCTCCCACACCCTGAAGCCCTCATTCCTGGCCCCGCACCCCAGCCCTCTGCCCCAGCCATGAGCCCCTCCCACACCTCAAACTCCTCATCCCCAGCTCCATTGGGTCACGGGCATCAACCATTTTCTTCAACTGGGTCCCCAGAAAGAAAGTTTGAAAACCACTGGACTAGAGCTTGTCAATGGCAACTTGACATATGAGTTTGCATTCTGATGTGGCAGCAGCAAAAGCAAATGCAATTTTGGGCTGCCTTTGCAAAAGCATTGCTCCTGACTAGATGGGTTAAGTGAGACCTACTCTGGAATGTTGTATATTTTACACCTCAGCCCCAGAAAAGTGACAAAAGTAATTATTGTGGCTCTAATCTGAAAAGTGATGGTAAAAATGTCCCAGACGGATCTCTTTTTATTAAGGCTGTTGATTAATAGCAATTAACTCGTGATCAACTCAAAAAATTAATTGTGATTAAAAATTAATCATGATTAATCACAGTTTTAATCACACTGTTAAACAATAGAATACCAATTGTAATTTATTAAATATTTTGGATGTTTTTCTACATTTTCAAATATATGGATTTCAGTTACAACACAGAATACAAAGTGTACAGTACGCACATTATATTATTTTTATTACAAATATTTGCACTGTAAAAATGATAAACAAAAGAAATAGTATTTTTCAATTAAACTCATACAAGTACCATAGTGCAATCTCTTTATCGTGAAAGCGCAACTTACAAATGTAGATTTTTTTTGTTTTGTTACATAACTGCACTCAAAAACAAAACAATGTAATACTTTGGAGCCTACAAGTTCACTCAGTCCTACTTCTTGTTCAGCCAATTGCTAAGAGAAACAAGTTTGTTTACATTTACGGAAGATAATGCTGCCCGCTTCTTATTTACAATGTCACCTGAAAGTGAGAACAGACGTTCACATGGCACTTTTGTAGCCGGCATTTCAAGGTTTTTATGTGCCAGATATGCTGAACATTCGTATGCCCCTTCATGCTTTGGCCACCATTCCAGAGGACTTGCTTCCATGTTGATGCTCGTTTAAAAAAAAATGTGTTAATTAAATTTGTGACTGAACTCCTTGTGGGGAGAATTGTATGTCTCCTGCTCTGTGTTTTACCCACATTCTGCCATATATTTCATGTTTTGGTGGTCTTGGATGATGACCCAGCACATGTTCGTTTTAAGAACACTTTCACTGCAGATTTGACAAAACACAAAGAAGGTTCCAATGTGAGATTCTAAAGATAGCTACAGCACTCGACCCAAGATTTAAGAATCTGAAGTGCCTTCCAAAATCTGATTGGGATGGGGTTTGGAGCATGCTTTCAGAAGTCTTAAAAGAGCAACACTCCGATGCGGAAACTACAGAACCCGAACCACCAAAAAAGAAAATCAACCTTCTGTTGGTGGCATCTGACTAAGATGATGAAAATGAACATGCGTTGGTCTGCACTGCTTTGGGTCATTATCGAGTAGAATGCATCATTAGCATGGACGCATGTCCTCTGGAATGGTGGTTGAAGCATAAAGGTACATAGGAATCTTTAGCGCATCTGGCACGTAAATATCTTGCAATGCCAGCTACAACAGTGCCATGCAAACATCTGTTTTCACTTTCAGGTGACATTGTAAACAAGAAGCGGGCAGCATTATCTCCTGCAAATGTAAACAAACTTGTTTGTCTGAGCAATTGGCTGAAGAAGAAGTAGGACTGAGTGGACTTGTAGGCTCCAAAGTATTACATTGTTTTATTTTTGAATGGTTAATTTTTTTATAATTCTACATTTGTAAGTTCAACTTTCATGATAAAGAGATGGCACTACAATTCTTGTATAAAGTGAATTGAAAAATACTATTTCTTTTATTTTAACAGTGCAAATATTTATAATAAAAAATAAATATAAAGTGAGCACTGTACACTTTGTATTCTGTGTTGTAATTGAAATCAATATGTTTGAAAATGTGGAAAACATCTACAAATATTTATATAAAAGTATGCTATTATTGTTTAACAGTGCAATTAATCGTGATTACTTTTTTTAATCAAGTGATTTATTGTGATTACTTTTTTTAATCACTTGACAGCCCTAATATTTATTAGCACTTAATGTTGATATCAAATGTACTCCATTTATAAGTTAAAAAGTGTTCCTTTCTATTCGCCATCTGCAAATTTAGCTGGACTCTGAAAGTCAAGCTGGGTTGTTTCCTTCTTGGGCATCATTACCAGTTATTTAAAAAAGTTCTGGCCACATTCTACTGTTACACCTATCTCAAAGTCTGCCCTTTATTAAACCTTGTTCAGCCTATTCTGTTCAAAGGGTTGATATAACAGACGTTAGTTTAGAATATCCACTTGAATTCTTCAAATTGAAAGCTTTCTTTCCAAAACTTCTCCCCACACCTAATATCAGACTTACGTATACTTGAATTGTTCAAAATGCTGGACTGCTAGAAATGACTTTTTCTTCTCTAAAATCAACCTTGAACCATTTGTTTTTGCAATATGTAAACAATTACATGTACTTTCAAAACAAATATATGGTAATATAAAAAGGTAGATCTGATATTCGGCTTGCCAGTTGTCCACACTTAGCAAAACAGGACCAGGCCTCACTTAAATTGTGGACTCTATGATCTAAAATGCATTTATTTTTATATAGCATTTTAATACATAATATCACAAACCACATTTCAGAGAATTTTTGAATGGTAAAGATGTGGTGTGAAATAATGATTTTCAAAAGGACATTCTACTGCATATCAATGACAAAAAGCATGACACACACAACAACCCACAACCACACTTTTCCTTCAGATCAATTTTTACATGTTAAATTTTTCATGATCTAATTACTCTTGGATATATGAGACAAATGTTTGCATATGCTGCAGTGTTTTTATAATAAAGAAAAGTGAATTTTGTCCAAGAAGTAATTAATTACAAAATCTCAATCGGCTTCAATACACTATGTCTGTCTGTAGTTGATTAGACTAAGTATTGTGTCTCCATTGTCTTACACAGTCCAGTTCTGCAAAACACTGAGCTCAGCATTTCACAGTATCTGGCCCACAGAATGAGATGCCAATCAGTTGTTAGGGGCTTTTTCTCATTTGCATAAGTACAGCACTAGAGAGGTAGATAAAGAGATGGATTTAAATGGTGTAAAAGTATCTCTTCTCTTTTCTGTCCAGTGCAGATGGCCAACATTAGGTTGTCCTCAACTGTAAAGCCACAGTTTAAGAGCCATAGCTGTGCTGAATTTCTCCATTAGTGAAAGTTGTAACATACATTACAGTAGCCTTTGGAGTTGGTGGGTACTGAGCTCTGATATGTGATGGTATAACCTTGAACCATGTCATCCAACAGGGACCAGGAAATAAAAATAAGTATTTTACCAACATGCCTGTGCGCTACACCTTTCTGACAACAGAGAAAGTTTAATGACCAGATCTAATGTTACAAGAGCCATAACAAATGCCTAAATGTAGTGTAGAGAAAATCCTCACATAATGCAAAAAAGATCTTGGATGAAAGATATTTTCATGAGTAAAATTGTCAAACAGGCTGCCACGTTCTCTCTCAAATGCAGTTTGAGATTTTGCCAATCACAAGCTGTATCTTTTTTAATAAGACTATAAAATGTCCATTTGTGGGGCTCTTTTATTAATTTTACTAGCTTTTAACTATTGTTTACACTAAAAGATATAAACATGAAATTTCAGTCCTTGTAATGAGATAAGCATAAAAATGGTGCATATTCTTCCTTTGTCTCTTAACCGCTCAATCTAATATTGTGTAAAAGTCACCCAGTATCAAACACCCAGCTTAGTGGTAATCAATTCTAGTATGAGAGACACTAAACAGTCCCCCTTTCCTTTGAAAAAAATAGTCTAATCTATACACACACGTATATATATATTTTGCTGACTTACCTGAAGGCCCCAATTGAGATCAAGCCCCCATTGTGCTCGGCTCTGTACATATTGAGGAAATGATTCCTGCCCTAAAGACCTTACATCTAAATGAACAAGACAGACAAAGGATGGGAAGGAGACTATAGGCACACAGAGACGAAGTGGCAGGAATACAACTCAGATATCCCAATATTAAACCATGCTGCATCCAGTCATTTGAAATGTTTAGATGTAATGTCTCAAAAGGGAAGGTCTCCTTTTTGCTGTCACAATGTAGCTTGCATTTTCCTGCCTGCAACTGGGTTACAATCATAACTCTGTACTTGTACCGCAAGCCACCTGGTAGCCTCCTACTTTCAGCCAGCTAGCATCACTGTAGCCAACTTTCTCCCTACGTTTCTCTTTTTTTAAGGACCCCGAAAAGGAGTGATGGGTGGAATAACCCATCCCATCATTATGTTGTCCACCAATTAGGCATAGTTTCCACCACACCAAGATTGGTTCACTGATTTCGAGTTCCACACTTTTCTTGTTTACCGAGCGTGATCATAACACAGTCCTTTAGTTATATCTGTAGGTCTTTCTGTTTGGACTAATTATTTCTGTCTCACTTTTGCACCTTTTCCCATCAACACATATTATTAGAGGTTATTGTGATATCTTATGAATTTTCACACACTTTTTACAGGTGAGCTTACAATTGGAAAATTTGTAGGCCCGATAATCTCAACAGGACTGTCCTTTCAATATCTCCTTCAACCGTTTCATTCCATTAATTCTTGCCTTAAATGGTACCTACAATTAGAAAGCATGTAATTTCAGTGGGGATGTATGGCAATTGCTATATTAGGACAATATTGGGTATTTGGCTTGCTGATGAATAGGCTTTGCAGAATTCAATTTTTTTATATAATTTCAATGGATAATATCGATGTTTATTTTTAAGCATTTTTTTCTATTTTTGTCCATTCAAATGCTCACAATTGAGCAAAAGTACGGACTTTATGCATTTTTTCAGTTTTGATTAATTTAAAATTTCACAGTCATGGGCAATTAGGAGTGGGGATCAGAAAACAAGGGGATCAGATAATTTAATAACAAATGTTGAGATTCAAAGAAAACTTTATAACCATTAAAATACAAATTGTCAATATTACATATCCAAATATATAAAGTAAATATCCTTAAATCAAACTCTAAGTTTAAAGCAGCATTTTTCTTACTTTGCCTGTCTGAAATATTTATTATCAATGGAAAAACATTTTTTGTCTGTTTGTATGAGTACGGTGAAATTGACATTTCCCGATATTTCCCGATAAAAATCTAATCTTTCCAAGCCGTCTGCTGATGCTACCACACGTGGTAGAGAGTGAGTGGAGTTCAAGTGTGGCCTTTCAACCCGATAGACAATAAATTGAAAATATAGTCTTAGTCCATAGGAAGGGAATGTAGTGACATTTCCCACTGCATAGCATTCCTATCAAGGCTGACTAAAAGCAAAGAGTATAGCAATGCTGGGGTAGAGTCATAGGAAAACTCTTGAAGGTGAGAGAAGGCTGAGGGATGATAAAATCCCAACAAAAAGGAGTGAATGAAAAAGGCTGTAAATTTATTTTCCCTTTCCTAGGGCCTGATGCTAGAAGGTGCTGATTTCCCACTGCCTTCATTGTGTTATTTTAACCTGTTCTTTCACCAATGAGGGCTGCTCACCTCCTCCCCATACTGTGCTGCCCAGTGCAGTAGTCTGGGAGCTGACCTTGTCTGTGAAGACCGAGGCAAAAAAAGCATTGAGTACTTCAGCTTTTTCCACATCACCTGTCACTAGGTTGCCTCCCGCATTCAGTAAGGGTCCCACATTTTCCCTGCCCTTCTTTTTTTTGCTAACATACCTGTAGAAACTCTTCTTGTTACCCTTCACATCCCTTGCTAGCTGCAACTCCAATTGTGCTTTGGCCTTCCTGATTACACCCCTGTATGCTCGAGCAATATTTTTATATACCTCCCTAGTCATCTATCCAAGTTTCCACTTCTTGTAAGCTTCCTTTTTGTGTTTAAGCTCACCAAAGATTTCACTGTTAAGCCAAACTGATCGCCTGCCATATTTGCTGTGCTTTCTGCACATCGGGATGGTTTGTTCCTGCGCCCTCAATAAGGCTTCATTAAAATACAGCCAGCTCTCCTGGACTCCTTTCCCCTTCATATTAGCCTCCCAGGGGATCCTGCCCATCAGTTCCCTGAGGAAGTCAAAATCTGCTTTTCTGAAGTCCAGGGTCCATATTCTGCTGCTCTCCTTTCTTCCTTTTGTCAGGATCCTGAACTCAACCATCTCATGGTCACTGTTGCCCAGGTTGCCACCCACTTCTACTTCCCCTACCAATTCTTCCCTGTTTGTGAGAAGCAGGTCAAGAGGAGCGTGACCCCTAGTTGGTTCCTCCAGCACTTGCACCAGGAAGTTATTATCCCCAACACTCTCCAAAAACTTCCTGGATTGTCTGTGCACTGCTTTATTGCTCTCCCAGCAGATGTCAGGGTGATTGAAGAACCAGGGACTGTTATCTGGAAACTTCTGTTGTCCAAAGAAAGCCTCGTCTACCTCCTCCTTCTGGTCTGGTGGTCTATAGCAAATGCCCATCACAACATCACCCTTGTTGATCTCGCCTCTAAACTTAACCCCAAGACTCTCAACAGGCTTTTCTCCAGTTTCATACTGGAGCTCTGAGCAATCATACTGCTCTCTTACATACAGTCCAACTCTTCCACCTTTTCTCCCCCGCGTGTCCTTCCTGAACAGTTTATACCCATCCATGACAGTGCTCCAGACATGTGAGTTATCCCACTAAGTCTCTGTTATTCCAATCACATAACAGTTCCTTGACTGTGCCAGGACTTCCAATTCTTCCTGCTTGTTTCCCAGGCTTCTTGCGTTCATGTACAGGCACCTAAGGTAACTAGCCACTTGCCCTACTTTCTCAGTATGAATCAGGAGGCCTCCCCTGTTGCACCCTCCTCCTTGTGTTCCTCCCGGTATCCCACTTCCCCACTTCCCTCCGGGCTTAGGTCACCATCCCCGGCGAACCTAGTTTAAAGCCCTCCTCACTAGGTTAGCAAGCCTGCCTGCGAAGATGCTCTTCCCTCTCTTCATTAGGTGGATCCCATCTCTTCCTAGCAATCCTTCTTCCAGGAACAACATCCCATGGCTAAAGAATCCAAAGCCTTCTCTCCAACATCACCTGCATAACCACGCATTTACCTCCACAATTCGATGGTCCCTACCTGGGCCTTTTCCTTCCACAGGGAGGATGGACGAGAACACCACTTGCGCCTCAAGCTCCTTCTTCCCAGAGCCACGTGATCTGCAGTGACCCACTCAAGGTCATTCTTGGCAGTATCATTGGTGCCCGCGTTGAGAAATAGGAAAGGATAGTGATCCAAGGGCTTGATCAGTCTCGGCAGACACTCCGTCACACCCTGCTCCCCTGGCTGGAGCGCCGGAGTGGGGCAAGCCTCAGACCCCACTCCCCAGCGGGAGTTTGAGGGCCGGATTAAAATAGCTGGCAGGCTGAATCTGGCCCGCAGGCCATAGTTTGCCCACCCTTGGACTAGATAGACTGTACTCTTAAATAAGACCGCCAGTCCTCCCATGGAATCTCAACCTGGTGCTCTCGAGGCTGATGGGCCCTCCTTTTGAGCCCCTAGCAATATGCTCTCTCCTCTACCTTTCCTGGAAAGTGGCGATCCTGGTGGCTATAACCTCAGCCAGGAGGGTGTCTGAGCTTAAGGCCTTGATGTCCGAGCCCCCTTATACTGTTTTTATAAGGACAAGGTACAGCTGTGGCCACACCCGGCTTTCCTCCCAAAGGTAATTTCGTAATTCCATGCAAATCAGGGCATATTCTTCCAGTGCTCTTTCCTAAGCCGCGTGCTAGTAACCGGGAACGGATGTCAGACGAGTGTTAGCTTTTAAAATTGAGTGGACAAAGCCGTTTCAAAAATCAACACAGCTCTTCATTGCAATTGTTGAGTGCATGAGGGGGCTTCCGGTGGTGTCTGAAAGGATCTCTTCATGGATGACAGCCTTTATCAGGACGTGCTACGACCTAGCAAAGATACCTGCCCCAGACCTAACAGCGCACTCCATGAGAGCGCAGGCTTCCTCGGCAGCGTTCCTGGCACAGGTCCCCATTCAAGACATCTGCAGGGCAGCAACATGGTTGTCGATCCACACCTTTACATCACAATACGCCATTACACAGCAGGCCAGAGACAATGCCGCATTTGGCAGAGCGATGCTGCAGTCTGCGACTCTGTGAACTCCAGCCTCTTCTCCTAGGGACTGGTTGGGAGTCACCTATTTGGAATCGACATGAGCAAGCACTCGAAGAAGAAAAAACGGTTACCTACCTCTTGTAATTGTTGTTCTTTGAGATGTGTTGCTCATGTCCATTCCAAGACCCACCTGCCTACCCCTCTGTCGGAATACTCTGGCAAGAAGGAACTGAAGAGGCAGTTGGTCGGCAGGGATCTATATACACTGCCATAAAGGCATGACTCCAGGGGGCTCCACAGCCAACCCGACAAGTACCGTTAGGGGAAAAACCTTCCGACAACTGTGCACACGGCATGCACGCACCTATTTGTAATGGACATGAGCAACACATCTTGAAGAACAGTTACAAGAGGTAGGTAACTGGGTTTTTTGCACTGCAGGTGGACAATGTGAAGAAGTCTGATATAGCTGGTAAGTGGTATTTTAATTTAATATTATGCTTAGGGAATCCTCTGAGTCAATATATGTAGATATGATAGGTTAGAAGACAGTTTAAAACATAAAAAAATGGACAAGACTGTGTGTGTGTGTGTGTGTGTGTGTGTGTGAGAGAGAGAGAGAGTTACATTTGTAATTTCTTCATTGACTGTAGATTGCTAAATAAGAGAACATATAATTTGTGCATATTTTGAAGAGTTCCTTTCCTGTGCTGTTAATGCCTTAGATTAGATTATTAAACGTTAAAGAAATTTTAAAATCTAAGGCCCTGATCCTGCAGCGAGCTCCACATGGGTACAAAGACTGATGAATTTTCAGAATCAAGGTTTGTGATGCATATGATTGACTATTTACTATATTCTGTTTGTTAACTTTTCTCTTCAAAGGTGAGGATGAGGGGAATCTCCTCGCAAAGTTTGAGTTTAGATTTGTAGGTAACAATCAGAATACTGTTTTACTGGAGGTACCAGATATCAGCCTAGTGTTAATATGTGGGTACTTGAGTTGGTTACATTTTTATTTTTAATTGGGGAATTTTACATATTATACAGGTAGACTAGAGAATCTTTACTGTTAAATGATATAATACCATCTTAAGTGTTTAGGAGGATGGCCATCATTAGAAACATATGAAAATAGGAATGAAGATATTGAACTCGGGTACAGTGATGGATGCCATAAAAATACTATAGATATATAGCTGCACTCTTTATAGCAGATTTTCAGGTCTCAGCATTTAAACAGATTTATTAGTGCTCCGCCCCCCCCCCTTCCAGCAGCAAACTGAAAAATAATGAGACAAATTAATATCTGCAGGCAGGATTTTTTTTTAAGTATAGAGTGAAATAGTTTCAAATCCTATTATGGAGTTATGTTGATTTACACCAGTTGAGGATGTGGCCTTGGATTTTTAGTTTGTTTATTTTTCAAGGAATTGTTGTGAGTGTTACACAGACACTAGTTTTGTTTTAACTAGAAACTGATGGAAATCTGGGCCAGTGTTCTGTCTGCAGATTTGCACTGCTATAAACTGGAAGAGCTGAGTGTGAGCCAACAGAATGTGAGCATATCTCTGAGGTGAGATAGTTGATTACACAAGGGAGTGGAACTGATTGCCAGTTCTCTCATCTGGAGAATAGTTCTGGGTGGCAGCAAATAAGAGAGGCAGAAAGAAAGAAAATCAGATGTATTATATATAGGGGGAGGGTTGATAGAACTATGCAGTTTATAATAAAATGTAGTTACACTGTTGTTTGTTCTTAAATGTAATTAAACTTTTTACATGCTTTTTTTTTTTAAATTCCTGGCACAGACAGTGTATGGACTTTAGTTTTTCTTTCTTGTAACTGTGCAGAAATCCACCAGCTCTTGTTCAATATGTCTTTGAGGGCTCAGGCAATTTAGCTTAACATTCATATTTGGATGAAAAGTACTATACAAATGCAAAGTTTTATTTATAACCACAATGTACAGTTTTCAAACTGTACTGAAATAAAAAATCAAACAATAGGATTCACATGAATGATGTAAAATAAGATCATTTTAAGAATTTTGTGCATGTGATACACTATATAAAGTGTGTTTGTGGGTGTGCATTATATAATACAAATGCACAGTGCATCTGCAGTATTTTATATAACACTGTATAAAAATCACACATAAGATGCCCAAAACTAAGGGCCTAATTTTCAAAGGGGCCGCAACTTGGCCTTCTTTTAAAATGTATTAATGCCCATATGAGCACTTTTCAAGTATTAATACCTGAACACACAGATGATAGAATTTACACATGCAAATTATTCATATAAATTGTTTATCCTTTTCATGCTGGTTTTGTTTATTATTTGTATTGCAATAGCGTCTACAGGCTCCAACTCCATTGTGCTAGGCACTGGACAAACACACAACAAAAGGAAGTCCTTGTTGCAAAGAGCTTCTGATTGAAAAGTACACCTGCAAGTATTTATGCATGTACACAAGAAGGCTACTGTTAGCAAGCCAGGTTTTATTTACATATGTGTATGTTATAGATAGATTTATATGACTCTGAATGTACTTTTTGCCTTGTTCTTGTTGACAGACATAATAAGGTCACGAGGTCATGTAGTGTGTGTGAATAGCGTGAGCGAAACATAATTGTGATAATCCAGGATTTCTGAAATGACTAATTATATGTGAAAATGATCAGAAGCAGAAGGGAAGAGATAGTGTGTGTATTGCATGTACTGTAGTAAAGATTTATGACATGGTTTAGTTCAAAAGAAAATAATAACCTGAACTTTGCATGAGTTATTTGAAACTAGGAAAATAAAGTAAAATAGAAGACAATTACTGACAGTTGGCAGAGCTTGTAATACAGAGTATTGTATAATGTTCACTCAGCGCCTATAATTAGGTGATTATGTAAGGAGACCACAGTGTACATTTGAATAGCTACTGTATTGGGTTAATGATGTCACTCATCTTTACTGAGCCCTAAATTATTATGGCTTAGCCAGAGGGACAGTGTGAATTTTAATAGGTATGAAATCATAGCCAAATTAAACTTTAGTGAAGTAAACAGAAGACAGAGCTATTACAAGGGTGAGCAATGACACTATGCCTTTGAACCAAAGGTCTCCCAACTTGACTGATCCCATGTGGAATTGCTGGTAATTGTTATTCTATAGTTATGTAATGTTGCAGAAAACAGTGATTATATTTTTGAAATCACTGATAGTAGGAATTCAGTAGTTAATTTTGTCAGTATTATAATTCAGTGGGAGCTATCAGATTTTCTGTTAGCTTTTGCATTTTGCATATTTGTATGTAAATCAAAACATCCAGATGCTATAGTTAAGGGTATTTATGAGTTTCCTTTCAATATACATGTAAACAAATACGATAAAAGGTTTAGAAAACCTGACCTATGGGGAAAGGTTAAGAAAATAGAGCCAGTTTAATCGTGAGAAAAGAAGACTGAGGTGGAGCTGATAAGTCTTCAGATATGCTAAGGGCTGTTATAGAGAGGGTGATGCTGAGTTGTTCTCCCCATCCACTGAAGTATTTGGCTCCATCTACTGCAAGGAAGATTTAGGTTAGCTATTAGGAAAAGCTTTCCAACTATAAGGGTAGTTAAGCTCTGGAATAGGGTTCTAAGGGATGTTGTGTAATCCGTATCATTGGAGATTTTTAAAAACAGGTTAGATAAACACTTGTCAGGGATGGTGCAGGTATACCTGGTCCTGCCTCAGCATAGAGGGCTGGACTAGATGACCTCTCGAGGTCCCTTCCAGCCTCACCATTTCTATGGTTCTATACATACGTCAAAGATAAAATGGGAGTTCATGTATATATACACATGCGCAAAATAACCCTTGATTTTCACACCATATACAAACCCAAACAACACGACACACCACATGTTCTTGAAAAGGTTGTATTTGTTCCAGGAGTTTTTAAATTACACTACATCACATATGCTTTTCATAGGTAGCAATATACATTACGTTTCTCTGCCTATTTTCTTAAGTTTCTTGGGTGGCAGTAAGTTTTGTCTCAGAACTTTAAATTTTGTGAATCTCAAAGCAGGGATCAGGCACTCAGGCAACCATATACGTTTGCTCAAAATTGACATGACTAAATCACTTCAAGCTGTTCAACTGTTTTTGCATTCATAATTCTGATTCCTTGATTTGAAACATCATTGTTTAGATGAGCTTTCAGGACTCACATAGCAGGGATCACCACAGGGATACTGCTTTGGTCCAAACTTATTTCATGGGTTCACTCCTCAAATGGAATATCAGGGTATGTATACACTGCAATTAAACACCTGCATTTGGCCTGGATCAGCTGACTCAGTTTCATGGGGCTTGGGATGTGGGGCCATAAAATTGCAGTGTAGCTATTTGGGCTCGGGCTGGAGCCCAAGCTCTGAGACCCTGTGATGGGGAGGGTTCCAGAGCCCAGGCTCCAGCCCCAGCCGAAACAGCTACACTCCGATTTTTGAGCCCCATGAGTCTGAATCAGCTAACATGGGCCAGCCATGGGTGTTTTATTGCAGTGTAGACAAACTATAGTCTCTTCCTAGATTCCAGTGGGATGATGTCAGTAGGATGATACTAAAATCTTTGGAGCAAAAGCATAAGATAGCCTATTTATTTTCTAGCAAGCATCTAAACATGAGGTAACTGGAGTGCCACCTGCACACAGCATCCTGAATCAGCTAGGTATCAGCCAGGACTAAACTTGTTTGTATGCTGTTCAATTGAGGCCATATCTATGTGGGGACACTCAGAAAAGTTAAGGCAAATCAGCTAAAGTTGTGAAGTTAAACCTTAATTTAAGAGTTTAGTTACAGAGAACTAAAGTCACTTTACTCCTGAATGAGAGCATTCACACAAGGTTTAATGTGCATTAACTGAGGGTATGTCTACATTACAAGTGCTACAGTGGAGCAGCTGCAGCTATGCTGCTGTAGCACTCTAGTGCAGACACTTACTACAGCACAGAAAGGGTATTTCTGTCACAATAGTAAATCCATGCCCTCGAGTGGCAGTAGCTAGGTCAACAAAAGAATTCTTCCATTGACCTAGTTGCATCTACAATGGGGGTTAGATTGAACTATGTCACACAGGGTGTGAAATTTTTCACGGCCCTAAGCAATGTAACTAGGTTGACCTAAATTTTAGGTGTAGACAGGCCTTATGCATATGACTTCACACCTTTTGCTCA
Source organism: Terrapene triunguis (assembly GCF_002925995.2). Taxonomy (NCBI): domain Eukaryota; kingdom Metazoa; phylum Chordata; order Testudines; family Emydidae; genus Terrapene; species Terrapene triunguis. Next base: position 19,596,128 of record NW_020664420.1, read on the forward strand.
TTCACCTTACCTTTCATGAGTGTCCCCATGCAGACAAGCCCTGAGAAACAGAAGTAGTAGTTCTGAAATGGTCAGCCAGCTTCTGACTGAGGGCATTCCGGTTTATAACTAAGAGATGTTTGAAGAGCATAGCTGGTGCAGAATTCCAGTGCATATGCAGCATCCCAAGCATGCATATTAGTCCCTGAGAAGCTCTGTTATCTCAGAGCACCATGTAAATGCTATCTTTGGCTATCTGCCATTTCTCTAGCATGCCCAGACATGTCTTTGAAATGGCAGTTCCTGTGTGTTTTCTGTCAAAAGCTCCCCAATGATGCACATTTGTTTCTATCCAGAAGGCTGTTAGCCCTAGGAAAGATTGTGTGATGTTGCTCTGCATCCATTTATTTCCAGTGAGTAGCATTTTTAATTTTTATCAGAATCATGTGTACAGTTGCATAGGTATGTGAGACAGTCTGCAGAAAGGGAGTTGGCAATGAGGCCCCTGGAATTTGATGAGCTAGCCAAGGTGCACAACTTCAATAATTAAAATTGCCTCCTCATCTCACCCAAGCACACTGCTGGGCTCGACATCATCTATTGTGTTCTGCAATACTAAAGGCAACGTCTTTTAATATGGCTTCTGACTCCCCAATATTCACCACTGTCATGTAATTAGGATATGTCTTATACAAAGAATAAGGTGTGAGGTGTCATTCTAAAAGTCTTGATCTGCTAGACAGTAATACCCACAAGCAGCCTTTCAGGTATGACAGTGAAAAGGCCAAACAATATTAATGGCTTATTGAGGAAATGCACACAAGCACAAGGATTACCTCAGGAACTGTGTACAATAGAAACCTCTCAGAGATAGCACTACACAATGGGAACTGTTTGACCCAGGTCACAGCAAAAGAGCTTTCCAGCAAATGGGGAGACGATATAAAAGGGGGGAAATGACATCATGGGGGGACCTCACTCTCTTTACAACAGGACACCAGAAAACACCTGAGGAACAAAAACTGAACTGTGGGAAGTGATGGTCCCGGGCTAGAAGGATTTTTGTGCCTTAAGCATCTGCCAGCCTGTTTATCACTCAGGGTAAGAATTTGCTAATTTATATCCTACCTATCTAGTGTGTTAAGCTCAGTTTGCGTTTTTTGTTTATTTACTAAGGTAATCTGCTTTGATCTGTTTGCTATCACTTATAATCACTTAAAATCTATATTTTGTAGGTAATAAATTCGTTTTGTTTTGTCTCTAAAACCAGTGTGGAACTCATACGTGGGTCAGAAAGCTGTTGCATATCTCTCTCCACATTGAGGGAGAGGGCGAATTTTATGAGTTTATGCTGTATAATTCTCTGTGCAGCGCAAGATGAGGCAGTTTTGGGTTTATACTCCAGAGGGGGTGTGCACTTGTGTGCTGGGCAATTCCTTAGCTGAGCTCTCCCATGCAGAGCTGATCTCAGCATCTGTGTGAATATAGCTGCAGCTGGGTGTGTCTCTACCTGTGTGTGTGCTGGAAGGGAGCTTGAGAGCCTGTCACAGCAGCACAGAGTAAGGGGAACCTAGGCTAGTGGTACAGGCGGGCTCAGTGGTATCCCAGTTCCAAGTGGCAACCCGGGGGAACCCGTCACATGGCTAAATGTAAATGTATCCATCTAGGAACAAAGAATGTAAGCTATAATTACAGGATGGAGGACTTTATCCTGGGAAGCAGTGACTCAGAAAAAATGTGGGGATCATGATAGATAATCAGCTGAACATGAGAACCCAGTGTGATGCTGTGGCCAAAAGGGTTAATGCAAGCCTTGGATGCGTAAACAGGAATCTTGAGTAGGAACAGAGAGGTTGTTTTACCTCTGTATTTGGCACTGGTGCAACCACTGCTACTGTGTCCAGTTCTGGTGCCCACAATTCAAGAAGGATATTCATAAATTGGAGAGGGTTCACAGAAGAGCCACGAGAATGATTAAAGGGTTAGACAACATGCCTTATAGTGATAGACTCAAGGAGTTCAATTTATTTAGTTTAACAAAGAGAAAGTTAAAGGGTGGCTTGATTACCTTCTGTAAGTACCTACGTGGGGAACAAATATTTGATAATGGACTCTTCAGTCTAGCCGAGAAAGGTTTTGTATGATCTGATAGCTGGAAGTTGAAGCTGCACAAATTCAGACTGGAAATAAGGCGTAAATGTTTAACAATGAGCGTAATTAACCATTGGAACAATATGCCAAGGGTCATGGTGGATTCTCCATCACTGGCAATTTTTAAATTAAGATTGGATGTTCTTCTAAAAGATATGCTGCAGAACTTTTTAGGGGGAAGTTCTGTAGGAGGTCAGGCTGGATGATCATAATGATACCTTCTGGTGTTGGAATCTCTGAGTCTATGAAACAATAGTTTTGTTTTTGGTTGGACTGCAATACTAACAATAATAATTCCCTAATAATCCTGGTTAGAGTATTTTAGTAGGTCTCTGAGTGCCCGATTCCGATATGGTTTCTCATTCCATGGTATTACATTGTGAGCAGTCAAGCTTTTGGTGGACTAGGATTACACATTAGGGTGACCAGATAGCAACTGTAAAAAATCAGGACAGGTGGTGGGGGGCAATAGGTGTCTATATAAGAAAAAGCCCCCAAAATCGGGACTGTCCCTATAAAATCGGGACATCTGGTCACCCTATTACACATTCCTTATGAAAATCTCTTATGAAATGTGTTAGGAATTTAGACCAGTTTGGGGTTCTAGAGAAATTGCCCTAAAAACTATAGAACTTAATAGAGTACTAAATCCTTACTTATACAGGTTCATTTCATAGGTCCATAGAAAAGTTATACTCTATTAAAGTCTGTAGGACTGTTCCATAGGGGTTTGCAAGGAGAGAAACCCCAATTTTATATTCCATTTTGTTTAATTAATTTTGTTCCAAGCAAAGTGAAAATGTATGCCTGGTTGGTTGCTTTTTCATACTAATTAGCCTATCACAGACTTGTCAGAGTAGACATGGCCTAACAGAGAATCACATAATTGTAAAATAGCCATCTTTATTTTCAAAGCACTAACTGAGCAATTCCAAATATCTTCACTATTAGAGGATTCCTGCAAAAAATGAATCAGATTTTGTATTTGTTACATCCATCATATGTTCCCTAGATGCATTTTAGAGCTGGGAAATATGCCAGAGCGTGGACATCACTACCTAAAAAGACCTGCATTGTAAAGGCATCAGCATATATGCTATAATACAGGACAAAGGGTTTTATATAGGTATACAGGCAGTGGGCTGTACAAATAATAAATAATGATGTACATTATTGTTGGCAACATAATACCTAGCATTTCCATGTTGTTTATGTTCTGCTAAATGCTAGGTATTAAACACCAATAGAATGTATTAATGATTTAATTGGAATAAAAATAAATCATGAAATCAGGCATCTGATTTTAGTTATGCATGATGCTTTAGAGACATATAATGAAATGTGTGGGGTTTTTTAATTAAATGAAAAGATGAATCATAATTTGAACTGAACAGCTGTTCAGTGAGGCAAACAAGTATATCAATAATCTGTATTTTATAAGGGTTTTCTTACACAGCAGAAAGAGCAGAATATTATGTAATTGTAAAGGAGAAAAAACTGAGCTCTAACCTCAGAAGCAGAATAAGGATGGGATATTCAGAGGAGCCTAAGGGAGTTAGGCACCTAAATCACATCAGGAGTTGGGCATCTAATTTCTATACACTCTTTTGAAAATCGCAGCCTGATAGCATAGTTTCAAAAAAGCAAGTTCTGGAATATATCAGCCAGCAGTTTTGCACTAGCAATGTGGGTGGTCTCCATGAAAAGATCTGGGAGACCAAGGTAAGTGATGCAATTAAAAGGCAAATATCAAAACACGTGCTAAAAAACAAGAGGCAAAGACCTGGAGAAGTTGCAAAAGAACTTTCTGTTTTTAGAGCACCCACATTTGCTGGTCCCTTTGCTGGAATGTTGGCATCCTCTTCCCATCATACGGGCACTTTAGTGGCCTGGTCCATTTGTGTGCTGAGGAAGCAGGACTTTACTCTGCCTGCTGATTGGAATTGGTTGATTTAGACCCTAAATTGGTCAGGTCCTCTGGGAAGGGAGTAGTAAGGGGCTGGACACTTTGCAGTTGGCCACCTAAGGGCTGTTTTAGCCACCCTGACAGCCATATTTCTAGTGTTGATCTTTGGTTCATGTTGACCACATCTCCCGTTTCTTCTCACCACCTCATGGTCTGAGTCAGAGCTTTTGCTGACCTCTCGTTCTTAGTGATGCATTTTCTAAAAATCGTTAAAAAACAAAACTGTTCTTCTTTTCGTTCCTGGTTAGGATTTTATTGTTGTTTTTGTTGTTGTACTTTGGTAATTCCTAGCAGTTTTTTGAATTAAGGACTTGGAATGCTTCTTTGGCAGTTTTTCCCACAAAACAATCCCTTCACCCCACCACCACCTCAGCTCCCAGGTCTGCGTATTGGATTATGCCGAAGACACCAAGATTCAAAGTCTATGCTTCCTGTCCTCGCTCATTTTCCATTAGCGACAAACACGAACACTGTACTGTTTGGGGGAAGCCCACATCACCTCCAGGTACAGTATCTGCCTTTCCTTCCTTGCCTGCACCCAGGAAATCCAAGCTCTCTGCCTCAAAAAGCACCTCATGGAGGTCGCCATGGGGTGGAAGTCGGATCCTGGCTGGAAAACCCCCCACTCCTTACATCAGCCTGAGCGATCCAAGAGTGCTCCCCCTATTGCAGAGCCTCCATCCGGATCCACTGGTACCAGTACTACAGACCTCGCGTCTGGGACTAGCCATGAGCCATGGAAGCATGTGCTTAAGCCTGGCAGTAAGTCTTCCTCTAAATCCAAGAAGGACACTGCACCGTCCACGAGTTCTGGCCACAGAGGAGCTATGCGCTTCAAGGCACAAGAGTGATAAGAGGCCACACCACTCGCTGGATCCACATACCCATCCTGCTTCGGCTCCACTGGTGTCCCGTGAATCGTTGGTTCTGACTAAGGCAACTCGTGGAAGGGACACAAAGGGGGGCACCAGCTAAAGGGGGGCACGTGACTCTGCCCCCAATCCAGGTCCCCCCACATTCTCCCTGTCCCCTCCCCATCCCGCGTTACCTGGGGGGGTCTGTCCTCCCACTGCGCAGTGGTGAAAGGAGCAGAATGTGAGTCTGCCTGGCGGCCCCACGCCAACAGCGCCTCCGGTGCAGTTGTACCGCCCCCAGCCCTTCCACACAGCTGCATCTCCTGTCTGGGGTCAGTACAGCCCTGCCGGAGAACAGGGCTGGGGGCTGGGCTGGGGGCAGTACAGCCATGCCAGAGGAGTTGCTGGCACGGGGCGCTGGCTGCTGAGAGTGGTGGCCCCATGTTCTGGTCCTTTCACTGCTGCGGTTCCTGGGAGAGCCCTGCAGTTCAGTTCAATGATAAACTGAACTGCAGGGCTCTCCCGGGAACAGCAGTGGCAAAAAGAGCAGAACATGGGCCCGCTGGGCGGCCCCATGCTGGCAGCTCCTCCAATGTGGCTATACCGCCCCCAGCCCTGTCCTCCAGCAGGGCTGTACAGACCCCAGACAGGAGACGTAGCTGCGTGGAAGGGCTTGGGGTGGTACAGCCATGCTGGAGGAGCTGCAGCCCCACATTCTGCTCCTTTCGCCGCTGTGGTTCCCTGCTGAATGTACCAACCCACAGGCGTCTGGGGAGGAGCATGTGACCCTTCTTGCCCCTCCCAGGTGTTGCCTTTTGGTCCCATCAATAGACCAGATACCATTGACTCCAGGGAGACTCAGAAGCACTCCTGGCCCTCACGAACTGTTAGGCTCAGAAAGCACAAGGTCTCCATGTGTTTCAATGTATTCACTTCTGCAGAGGGCTCCATCTCCTGCATTGCATCTAACTCGTGCTGGCTGTACCTTTCTAACACATCCCTTTCCAATGGCTCCATTGGCACTACCATTAATGCAAGACTCCGACTCCTCTGAATTTGAGGATCCAGACATTCAGCACAGTACACCGCTTGTTCCGGAAACAGAGACTACCAGAGGGTTCCGACGGCCCATGGCAATTTCCTTCATTGCCTTACTCAAGAAACTGGTATCCAGCTGCTTGGGCATAACAACCGCAGGATCAACTGGGTTGGCCATACTGGAATTCTTGACCACAATATTTGCCTTCAGAATAGTCTTGTTCAGCTCAGGAGAACTCCCATTTCACTGCCCCACCTTTCATCCAGTAGATGTTTGGAAATGGAGTTAGACAATGCACTGATCAGCCCGGCTCCGACAGTACTGGCGGATATGTGAGGTGGCCATGTGGAGTTTGGTACACACCTTTTCCTCTCATTATGTTCTAGTACATGATACTGAGAGGGACACTTCATTTGGGGCAGCAGTTCTTCATTCTATGAGTCCGCAATCTTCCTCAGACCCTCCTCATTTCTAGGTACTGCTTGTCAATCACCCTCAGTGGAATACAATAGGGACCATCACTCGAAGAAGAAGAGGAGGTTACTTACCTGTAACTGGAGGTTCTTCAAGATGTATGGTCCCTATCTGTATTCCAGTCACACCCGCTTTCCCCTCTGCTGCAGCTCTGTAGGTCTGTGGTGAAGAAGGAACTGGAGTCGGGGTCAGTCTGCCCATCCTTTATCGCCTTGGGTGAAACCACAAGTCAATACAAAGAGCGCATGTGCAGACCGCTGAGCAATACTACTTTGAAAAGCTCCAGTTTTGGGCGCATGGCACATGCGCATAACCCTCAGTGGAATGCAGAAAGGGACCACACATCTCAAAGAACCTCCTGTTAAGGTGTAAGTAACCTTCTCTTGCCATTACAATCCATACATGACTGTTGCGCTGTATTCATGGTATTCCCCATACTTAACATGGACAGTACCTGGGGAATATTTGTAGCCTATAGGAAATCAAATGATGAAGGCAAATGATTAATGGAGGTGGTCAAAAAATGGAATTTCTGACCTACACAAAATTCTGAGAATTTTGTTTTGTCCTGAATTGGTACAAAAAGTTGAAATCTTGGAATTTTTCATGAAATTAAATATTCCAAAAATATTTTTGACCTTATCAAAAGGTTTTGTTTTGTTTCGATAAGGTATTTATTTTGACTTTAGTGTTTTGACATATTATAGTATATTACATTCACTTGAAACAAAACATTTGATCTTATTGAAACAAAATGTTTTGATAATTTACTATTGAAAATTTTTACAAAATGGATATATTCTCACTAAATATTTTGAATCAGAATCTTCTGCTGGAAAACTGTTTCATTGGGAAATTTTCGATCTGCTCCAGTGATTGATATTAATTAATATGCAAAAAGCAGCTTGGAAATGATTGACAAATTCAGGGACATAAAATTGTCTACAACGCAAATTAACCTGTACTACTCGTGTTGAAAGTTTTGTATATGGAGATGGACAGGAAAAGTAGAATGTCGGTCTGGTTCCTGCTGCTAAGCAGCTTGAGAATTAGTGTCATTGTGTGAGGCTCATTAAGACTAATGAAGGCCTGTAATTGTTCAACCATTTCCTCTGCCTTCTGACAGACTCTTCCTCCCACTCCCCTTCTGCACAGATTCCTAGATGTTTCCTCCCTGGATAGATTGTTCCTCTTCTTGTCCCTGTATTCTTTGTGGCTGAGGCTTGGGAGAATACAAGTCTATATAAATAGTATGTGTGTGTCTGTGTCTATTACATGTGTACGTACAATGGAAGCCACCAAACATTAAATAATTGAGCAGCAAATTTACAGTATTAGCCTGTTACTGGCACCCTGTTAAGACCGCCATTGAATGTGTTGTGTAAATGTGTACATAATACTATACCACAGTATACAGTAGGGTATTATTTACACTTACAGTATCCATGGTGATGGAGGGATGCCAGCAGCCTGCTGAGTCAGGTACAGACATGGGTACTCCTGTGAATGGCCTTCCATTGGTCTTGGCTGATCTGAGGTAGAGCCAGCAGCACACCAATGAATATGCTTGCTTTGCACTTCTGTACTACTGGGCAGAGCAAAGAAAGTTTTCTGTGAAGCCCCATGAAGTAAGGGGAAATTTTGTGTCCAGGGAAAGATTCCATGGCTGTACAAGGCCCTTAGATATGGGTGGATATGAAGATCAACACATCATCTGGGCTTATTCCAGTATGTTGGAAATTTTTGAGCTAAAGCCTTAAAAAGTGGGAAAGAGGCCCCATTTAAAAATGTGATTTCTTGGAAAAGCAGCCATAAATATCAGCAGCAGCCTGGAGGAAAAGAACTATATCAACGGTCCCAAATCATGAGAATGGGGGAAACCGTCTTGTTACAGAAAACAGGTCTCTATTTCCTAATGAACAACATTTGACAGTTTAAAGAACTGACAATAAAACACATGATTAAATGAGTGCCAGAAAGTGGCCTCGACCATAAAACCATACATTTAGTGGTCATTCTAGTTAATCCGTGGCAGTATTTATTGAGTTATAACATTGGAAGAGATGAATAAACATGGTTGAGACCAAGTGGGCTCAGGGGATTTTGTTTTTAAGGTAAGCTTTACCATATTTCGTCAAAAATCTTCACATGCTATAATTTTAAAGTATACTTTTGAGTTCAAAGTTAAACAATGTCTGAGGAAGATATGGAAGATTTAGCACTTGAGGTGGGCAAATAAAAACTATGTACCTATTTTTAATTAACTTAATTGCCCTAAGTACTGCAGACATCACTCAGTTCTGCAATTCTGTACTCACTGAATTGTTTTTTGCCCTTCAAGTGGTTAAGGATGCTTAGATCCTAAATGTTTTTTTGGGCTGTGCATTATTACCCCTTCCCCTAATCATGAAGCCAAGGAAAATCTAAGAGGCATTGTTTATACAAAATGCAACAACTGTGATTTCTCTTCCAATTAAATGAACAACGATGCAGCAGAGTAGGTGTGAGGCCATGATAACATCGTCTCCCTTCAGTTACTGTTCTGGAAAGAGCGATCTGACACTGTCATTTTGTTCAATTGTATTAGCTCATAGTACATAATAACATCCTAGTCAGTGATAAATATAAAACAAAGCCTATTGCTGAAGTGCATGCAGGGACCTATATGTACTTTGTCCAGTACGTATTACCAGTATCTCTGAAACCAGACTAAAGTATTCCCAAGAAATTCTTAATATATTAACATAATAGATTCCAAGTTTCCTGAAATGAGTCTGTCTTTTCTTTATACACACTTGCCAATGGTCAGAATCAGGAGGTGTTTTCTGAATACATGGTATTCAGCGCAGGGCGGGCCGGCGGTGGGCGGGCAAGCAGCAGACAGCCCTTCCCCCCCCCCCCCGAGCACAGGACGGCATACAGCTCCCCCAGACCCAGTGCCCCCAGACCTCCCCAAGCACAGGGTGGGCAGCTCCAGCGCCTCCAGCCCTCCATACCACAGCATGCTTTCCTGAGAGGAGCAGCCTGCCTGGGCTGGGGCCAAGGGGGAAGGGCAAGCAGGAGGGGGCTTCAGGGAGGAGCATAGGCGGGGCCACGCCGGGCTGTTTGGGGAGGCACAGCCTTCCCCAGCCTATGTGACGCACTGCCCGTGATCCCAAGCCATGAAGCAACCTGTCCTGCAAGGCTTATATGCCCAGTTCCTGGCTTGTGGATTGGTTGGAGCCTAGCACAAGAATTGACTCATCAATGTATGTGACTTAATCAGGCCCTAGTTCAGGGATGACTTATCACCTCACAGTACCAAGCCTATTAACGCTGTGTGTCAACCAGCCCAATATTAACTAATGCAAAAAAAGTAAGTTCTCTATCAACCAAATGAACCCCCAAAACCAAACTCTCTCAGATATCCCCGTAGTAAAAGCCAGAGCAAGCTAAAATAGTGAGAGCAAGCTAAAATAGTTAATATATGTGGTTTATTTCCTTAAAAGTGGTTTAACCTAGCTAAATATATTATGCCTTTTTATCTATTTCCAAAACTCACCATTGCTATTTTTTTCCTTCTATCTAAAAAGCTATTGGCCCTCCTGGTGTTGGTAGTAAATAGTAGTGATTGTATGTTTATTAAGCATTGTTTAAAATCCTTTGCACTTCTCCACAGCCTTTCATTCAAAGATTTCAAAGGGCTTTATCTCACCCAACATGCAGCAAGGTAGGTAAACATTTTGATCCCCATTTTAACGATAAGCAATTGAGATGTTAAGTGACAGCAAGTCAGTGGCAAGGCCAGGAATAGAACTTAGGAATCTTGGCTTCTAATACTTTGTTCTGAACAGCAGTACAATTAATTTTTTATGTAGTTCTCTTATGCTTTCTATAGCTTTCAAGAATGGATTCTGGTTCTGGCCAGTGAGACCAGCCATGCAGGAGCAACACTGGCTCCAATACCTCCTAGGGTGGCTCATCTCTTCACTGGTAAGAGTGGGAAAAGTATACTGAACTGCCTTGTGCAATTTGAAAATCAACTAACTCCAGCCACTTTAGTAATCAGCTGTTGACCCCTGCTAAGGCCAAACAGAACTACAGCATTGCCCTAATCATGCTTCCACATCCATGGGAAGGCAGAGGTGAGGCTGATGAAGGTCAATGATTCATCTTTGTAACATCTAAGGGCTACATTGTACCCTGAACACTGCACTCCAGATCTTGGGAAAATGCATGATCTCTGTTGAGTGTACAGCTGCCAACAGTCTCCGTGCCAAGCAGTTTATGTGAGCTATGTTCCACCATGCTGTAACCAGCATAGCTCTCACTTTCTGCATGGCTAATGTCCTGTGCTGTCAGATCTCTGGGAAGTTTACAAGGAATTTCATTTCAGATGTACAATATCTTTGAATATTATGCATTTAAAATGCAGATCTCTGACTGCTGCAACCCTACTTACAACTAATTTCACTTGTGTTCCTAGAGGCTGTACTGCTATATATTCACTAGAGACACACATTATGTCATTGCTGTTTGTGAAATGAAAGCTAGACACCCGTATGTTGTGTTTTGGTTAGGTCTTTTAAACTGATCTGTGCACTATTCAAACAGTAGGACCCTCCTTCATCTTGTGGTTTCCACCAGTGCACAAAGCCTTTTGTAAAATCCTTTAATTGTCCTATTATTATTATTTTATTGTATTAATTATGTTTATTATGGTAGTGCCTAAGGACCAACCAAGCATGGGGCCCCATTGTACTAGGCACTGTCCAAACACAGAACAGTAGATGATTCCTGCCCCAAAGAGTTTATAATTTAAATAGACAAGATAGACACAGGGCGGGGGGAAAGGTCTAACACACAAGCAGAGTGAACAATGTAATGGCAGCAAATGTCATGTTAGTGCCACAATTTTAGGGGGAGGGTGTTTACTTAGGAGGGGATAAACTAAATAGAAAGAAAATGGAAGGGAGAGAGGACACTGAAGGGAAGGGGAGTGAGGGAGACAGGGCAGGTGGAGAGTGAAGCTGAGGCGAAGAGACTGAGGGAGGAAGAGTTGTGCAAACAGCCAGTCAGCGCAGGGCATAGAAAGTCCAGTCAAAACTGTAGAAAGTTCTCTTTCCAAAGGGAATGAGGGTTGCCATAAACAATGCTCAAAACAACACTGGTCAAAAAAACCTGCCCAAACAGCCCCCCAAAACCGGGGAGGGCGGGGGGAGGATTTGCATCTGTGCATCATAATGCTGGCTGAGATTTGAGCCAAAATATCATTGTGCTGGGTGCGGGACATAGTCAAAGAAAAAAAATGCGGCCATAGAGAAAAGCAGAAAAAAACTCCACGCTACAACAGTATGAAAAATCCCACCCAACTTCAAAACAAAAAAATAAAAACAAATCCCAAGCCTAAAGTCACTTACTTACCGCTAGTTTGGCAACCTGCTCTCTGCAGTTTTCTCTCAAGGCCACATATCGGTGAGGGGTGGAGAGGGAGGCACCAGCTAGTCTTAGTGCCCCAAGTGTAAGGTGATCTTCTCTGTACAATTCTATATCCAGGTAGTATTGGGCAGGGGACAAAGGTGGTCTGAGATTGGCCCCATTTTACCCTTTCCTCCCAGAGCAGCAGTCCCTGCCTTGGCTGCGTCTGTTTACAGATGATGTTTGGAGCTGCAGCATTTAATGTGACCTAGGCAAACTGCTGTGAAAATTTACCAGCCCAGACACCAAATCTATCCCCACCCTTTATTTTTCCTCTGATGGCTGAAGATCATGAAAAATCTTAATATTGTATTTTCCCATCAAGAAAAATAAAAATTACTTGGACATGGTGAATGGAGTCTTGCAACGCTGATTTAGTAGCACATCAGTAAAGCAAAAGGCAAGTCACATATTAGTTGTTGGACTGTAGCAGATTGCATAGATGGACCATGCCACAGGCTAGGATTGGCTAGGAACTGTTGGAGTAACATGTTACAGCAAAAAAAGTGTGTGATATACATTTCCATTTCCTGCTGTGTGAGCCATAGGCCACAAAATGCTAAAGTCTTTACACTCGCTTTTTTGAAGCTATGGTGAGATTAGTTTACCTCAATATGTTTGACTAATGTGTATTTGGCATCCCCTACCAATGTCTGATCCACGGTGCAGAATGGGTACAATGGATGAGGAGATCTCCACATAGAAATTTGCCTTCATTTGGGATTTCCTGTCTGGATTGTAAAAAGGGCAAGATCATAGCTCTCTGAAAAGGATGGTTGTGCAAGAAGTATAAACAGCATCCATACAGCAATAGAAATGAGTTTTATTTTGTAAAAAGTTATAAAATGAATATTGTACAAAAATAAAGTCTGTAGAGAACTTTGGTTGATTAACACTAATAACTGAGACATAAATTGTAGGTGAAGTAAAAACCTCCAGAGAATCATACTCCTGTTCTTGATAAGTTTTTAAAAAAATCACAAACTTTACCCTTTGTAGTTTGAACATAGTGACCTGCTATAATTAAAGCCTATTTAGGCTGTTGCTTGAGGCAAGCTGTCAACCATCAATGAAGTACCATAGCAAGTGATAAAGTACTTATCATTTCTGTGCTCAAAGCTAGCCTAAACTAACCACTGTGTTGCTGAGTTTTGACTCATCACACAGCCATCACAAGTAATGCAGATGATGCTTTGACTGCTGTACGTTGCCCAACACAGTGGTTAATCCCCTGACCCAGCACAGCACTTAAACACGTGCTTAATGACTTCCATGGGACTATTCATGATCTTGAGTGCTTTGCTGGAGTCGGGCCTTAGACTCTAATCCTGCAATTGATTGCATGTGGTGGATTGTCATGCATTCAGAGCCCATGAAGATGACTGTGCTCACTTATCATCAATTGTAGGATTGGGACCTTAGTGAAGAAACTTGATTTAGGGCAAAATTCTCCTTTAAGCCACACGATGGTGGATCTTTGTGTGTTTTTCCTTTCTTTCTCCCCCCCCCCCCAACCATGGGACCTTCCCCACTGGTATCAGTGCAGGTTCCATGCACTTAAAAGGAACAGAATAAGTATGGAGCCATTACATGGATTGGATAAATTATGATCCTAACTGTTGTTGTTGTTGTTCAGTAGATTCTTGGTTGGATATTGTTTTTGTGGGAGTCAAGTCTTCACTTCAGTTGTCTATTATGTCTAATATAAACACATTTCTGCTAATCTTTAATAAATAAACCTCCAGCTTCATAACTTGTGCTAATCCCTTTGATACATAACCTCCTTCACCTTAAAGCAGTATCTTAGATGAAAACTTAAAATGATTTTTACTATGCCAGTTGAATCCTGTAATGTTTCAGCAAATTATACAAAACACTTTGGTTATTTAACAAAATAGTTTGTTTACCTTCAGTCTACATTAAATCCAGGACTAACTACAAAAAGGGATTTAACCTTTTCTATATGGAAATATGGAAAGAAAAAACAAATATAACATGAAATTAAAATGACAAAAGTGTGATTAATCTTCATTTGTCAATCATACTTGTGAGGTCAGTTGGCAGAAGAAGTGTTTGTGAGAAAAACTGCATCAACATTATAATATTAATATAATTACTTTTTCTAACAAATTGATAATAATGGCCCCCATTCTGCAACCTGCACTCATGTGGAGTGTCACTAACTCATACGGGTAGTAATGGAGTTGCTCACATAAATGTTATTCAACATGAATATGGGTTGCAGACTTTGTCCCTCTATTTTGAGATTTTAAACAGGGTTTTGTTAAAAAAGGTAAAGTAAGTGATTTTTTGCTTTCAAGTTAACTGTTAATACTTTTAAAAGCATGGCCCCTTGTTCCCAGCTTAACTGTCTTTGTATCTTGCGAGCACATTCCACTTTGGCACCTTTGAAAAAAACTTTAATAAATAAGGAACGGAAACTCATTAGTGAACTGTAATAAATAACAATAACTTAAATCTCAATAAATATCTTCTGTATATTTATGTCTTTGAATGGATGCATTGCATCAAGTAGTCTGTTCACTCACAATGACCAAATATTAAAGGAGTTATGTAAGTGACATTAGTCCTTTGTAAACCAAAAGAAACACATTTTGCATTTGTGTAGGCCAGGCTCATTGTTTCTATTATTCTACTAGGAGTGAGTGCTTAAAAACACAACTTGTTTTCAGAGGTAATAGAAGAATTAAATCTGATACTTAACTGTTTTGAAGAAATGTGAAATGGAAATAGCCTAAATCAAACAGTAAGTGGAACTGTTTTGTTTTGTGTTGATTTTCCCCGGATGAACTTTAGCTGATTAATTTTGACACTTGCCTGATTTAACCTTGCACATATACTATGTAATAAAAAAGTTATCTCCAGTGTTTTGGAATAATCTTTTAACAGGCAATATTAGGGTGTATATTGGAGTGAAGCTAATACCACTTAAGCTTACCATTATTAATGCTACCCCAGTTTTTATAACTAAACTTAATAAAAAATAAGAACAAGGCATGATATTTAATAGGTTGTGTTTTTAAGCACATTCCTAGCTGATTCAACTCTCATTGATAGTGGACCATATCAAATGAAATAGTGATAGCAACCTCCACCCATCCATTCTGAAACTCCACCCTGAGCTTTGATGCCTTTTATTTGCTTTCCTGTAGAAATTAAAAGTTCCAACTTTTCTATCCTGTCCAGTTCTCTGTGCTGGATCTTGTCCTACCAGGCTCCCATGACATCTGTTTTCCTGCATTCTTGGTCCTCTTTCTCAGTTCTGAACAGACGTTTCCTTGGGAACCTTGGTCCTGTTCTTTGCATTGTAGTAGGAATGCAATATTGTATTAATCTAAAAAAAAAATCAGACACATCCACATCTTTTAGCGGAATGTTTTTTCAATATATGGTAAACCAAGTTATCGTCCAAAAATGAAAGGTCATCATCATAGGCAATGGGTCTGCAGCAAGCTTGCCTCACTTTATCATTGACCAGCTTTTTCTTTCTGGTTAAATTTTTTAAAATTTTGTCATATGTGGTCTCGGCTGCATCACAAGATCCACTGCAGTACCGGAAAATCAGCTCTTCTTTGGTTTCATATCCCAAATCCAAGTCAGTCACATTTAAATGTATTTCTGTTAAGACACAACCTCGATTTTTGCCCTTTTGACCTCGCCGTCCCTTTTTACTGGAATTCTCTGTATTAACAGCTGCATTTTGCCGACTTCTCTCCCGCTTAGAAAAAATTGGAGTTTGTTTATCTGGTGACCTTCTGAGTCTTTTTATAGTGGCTTGAATAAAGTCCACTACATTGTCAAACTGATCTGGATAATCCTCTGGCATGTTAGCTATTTGAAAAAGAAAGAGAGAACAGGTTTTGTTAGAAGTGGATGGCCATTTTTATTTGTCCTAGATGTTTTAATCAAAGTCCACTAGAACTTGACCAATATTATAATTCAACAAAATGTCAGTCCTATGGAAGCTATTCTATCAATTGTGTATTTCAAAAAGTATACATAGCAGGTCCAAAAACTGGGAAAGAAAAATGTGACAAGGTATAAATGTTAGATAAGCAGACCTACTGTAGAAGGGTCACATAGACCTTCCTAGTCTACTGTAGATAAGGGCTCCCTCTGATTATCATTCTGATTAGAAAGACTAACAGTGGGTAAAGGATATGCTCCTGGAATGATGGCAATGGTAGAAAGGAGCTGTCTGTAGCTAACTGACTGGTCAAGTTGAGTTATTGCCCCTGGCTAAATGCTTGCTTTTTGATGCAGCTGAGGATATTATTAGAGCTGGTTGAAAATTTTCACGTGGAAAAGTTTCTGTCAGAGAATAATTTGCCAAAATTGAAACATTTCACAGGAATGTATCAATTTTGTTAAAATTTTCATGGGAAATTATTGAAACATTTAATTTTGACTTTTATGTTCTGATATGCTATAATACACCTCTACCTCGATATAACGCTGTCCTCGGGAGCCAAAAAATCTTACCGCATTATAGGTGAAACCTTCAATGAACTTGCCCCCCCCGAGCACTGCTTTACCGCGTTATATCCGAATTCGCGTTCTATCGGGTCGCGGTGTACAATATATCAAAATGAAACATTTTGATAGGCTGAAACTAAATATTTTAGGAATATTTTATTTCATGAAAAATTCTGAGATTTCAACTTTTCATATCAATTGGAAACAAAACCAATTTTGAAATTCTGGCATTTCCAGTGGGATAGAAATTCTGACTTTCAACAAGCTCAAGTTATTATGCTGTAAGCTTAACTAAGTCTACATCTACACTGCACCCAGGATCAATGCTCTGAGATCGATCCATTGGCAGTCGATTTAGTGGGTTTAGTGAAGACCCGCCAAATTGACAGCAGATCGCTCTCCAGTCGACCCCCATACTCTACCCCCGATGAGAAGAGTAAGGTAAGTCGACGGGAGAGTTTCTCCCGTTCACTCCCCGCAGTAACTCGACCTAAGGTACGTCGACTCCAGCTACATTATTCACAAAGCTGGAGTTGCATAGCATAGGTAGACATAGCCTAAGTGAAAGGGTGACTGGAGCCATTGTATGGGCATCATTTTATTATTTAATCTAAACACATAAATATAGCAAAGGAGTGAGAACTTTCTTGCCTCATGCACAGTGCCAGAACTTTAGTCATTGAAGGCATGCATCCTTTGCAAGGATCAGAGGGAAGATATCTGTGGATTCGCCCCTCAACAGCTGGATGACATGCAGGATGATAGGGGATTGTGTTGACAAAATCTTCACAGATGCCAGTGCAGACTGCCACCTGTGAAGTTGCTTTCAGAGGGTCAGATCCTTAAACACACACACAGCTGTACACTTCCTTCTCCAACACAGAACCACACTGTCACCACCAAGATGGTCCAGTGCTTAGATGGGATCAGCTCATGGATGAAGACCAGCTGGTTGAAGCTAAAGCTGAGCATGACAGAGGTGTTGCTGGTGGGCAGAGAAAAGCATTTTGAAGAGTTTGCAGCCACAGTGCAGTCTCCTTTGGTTGAAGATACACACCCACAATTGGTCAATTCCATCCATAGTTTAAGTATCTGTGAGTAATGCTTTCTACTGTCTCTGGTTGGCTAGGAGATTCCATCCTGTCCTGGCGAATAATGCCTTGGCCTCAGTTATTCACACTTTATTCATCTCTTGGCTGGACTACAGCAATGCAATACATCTGGGCACAAAGACTTCAGCACTTAGGAAACTCCAACTAGTACAGAACGCTGCAGTACATCTCTTCCTCAACACAGGCTACCACAAACACACCAGACCTATCCTCCACTCTCCACACTGGCTCCCTACAGAATACTGAATCAAGTTCACGTTCTCAGTCCTTATCTTCAAGGTACTCATTGACCTGGGCCCCAGGATATCTAACAGACTGCCTAAAGCACCCAGATGAAGACCGTAGTTGACAACTTCACTCCTGTGGCACAATGGAACTCACTACAATAAAGTAAAGCTCATCTGTGCAGGAGACAGAGCTGTCTCTGGGGCCAGTCCAAGTCTGTGGAATGAACTCCTCCAGGAACTGACGACCATCCAAATCTTACCACCTTTCTCTGTAAGTGCAAGGTGCATTTCTTTGACTTGCCTTTTCTAACAGAAATACTTAGCAACATGGATATTTATATATTTTTAAAACCCCCTACCAAACAAGAATTCCACTGCATACACTTCTCCCCCTGGAGAGAGGATGAGAGAACAAACATGTGACAGATGTTAGGATGAAATTCAATAAGGACAAATGCAAAGTATTCCACTTAGGAAGGAAAGGGATCTGGGGGTCATAGTGGACTACAAGCTAGATATGAGTCAACAATGTAACCCTGTTGCAAAAAAAGTGAACATCATTCTGGGATGTATTAGCAGAAGTGTTGTAAGCAAGACATGAGAAGTAATTCTTCCGCTCTACTCTGCACTGATTAGGCCTCAACTGGAGTATTGTGTCCAGTTCTGGGCACCACATTTCAGGAAAGGTGTGGACAAATTGGAGAAAGTCCAGAGAAGAGCAAAAAAAATATTAAAAGTCTAGAAAACATGACCTATGAGGGAAGATTGAAAAAATTGGGTTTGTTTAGTCTGGAAAAGAGAAGACAGAGGGACATAACAGTTTTCAAGTACATAAAAAGTTGTTACAAGGAGGAGGGAGAAAAATTGTTCTTCTTAACCGGTGAGGATAGAACAAGAAGCAATGGGCTTAAATTGCAGCAAGGGAGGTTTAGGTTAGACATCAGGAAAAACTTCCTAACTGTCAGGGTGGTTAAGCACTGGAATAAATTGCCTAGGGAGGTTGTGGAATCTCCATCATTGGAGATTTTTAAGAGCAGGTTAGACAAACACCTGTCAGGGATGGTCTAGATAATACTTAGTCCTGCCATGAGTGCACGCAACTGGACTAGATGACCTCTTAAGCTCTCTTCCAGTCCTATGATTCTGTTAGTTATGTTGCTTAATGCACTACTGGAAGGTGCGCAGATATTATGGTGGTGAACGAGGTACAAGAATTTATATAGACTAGAACATACATACACAGAGCCTGAGTAAAAGGGCTATGCATGGGGGAAATATGTGGGCATTTATGCTCTTAAAAATCCTCCTTCCAAGCTCAAAGTATGGTGTAGGGCTTCTGTGTATCTGGTTTGCAGTCTCACCTACAGTCCATATGCAGGAGAAAGGACCATCCAATTCAACAGGCCCCTGTATGTGAGGCTTGTGGTAACAAGATCAGCAGTGTTGCGAACCCTGCAAGTTCAAAAATGATGACTCCAAAAATCATGAAACTTACTTAAAAATCATGAGATTTATTTTATTTTTACATCACATTTCTGAGGCCTGTTTTCTGATTTTTGAACTTATGGTGGGAATCACTTGTGTGTATGCATGTGCACAGCATGTACATTTTATTGAACTTACTCTGAAACACAAAAATAAACACAAGGGTGGGGGTGGTGTTGAACATATCCTGCTTCCCTTTACTGCTGACTGCTGCAGGGCCTCATGCCACCTCTCCCTGGGCAGGCTCCCCTAAACCCTCCCTGATCCTGCCCTGGGAACTTTCGGTAGCTCTTTACCCTGGACACTATCCCCTTCTCTCCACTTAGGTACTGCCCCTGACCAGCTCCCTCCCACTCAGCTCCTTCCATCCAATGGGTTCAATCCCCTGCCTGCTCTGTCCCTCCTCTGGACATGTGCCTGCCCAGCTGCCCCCACCCTCACCACCGTCCCAGGACAACGTCCCTTCCTCTCTCCTACCCCCATATAAGGAGCCCAATGCAGTGGATGGACTGCAGCGTGCAGCATTTCGTAGGGGAGTGAAAGGGGCAGGGAGCAGGTGCTGCCCCCAAGCACTCTCCCTGCAGCTTCTCCTGCCCACATGGGCTACTGCTTCTCAGCTCTGCCCAGGTAGAGCAGCCTCTGTTGGAGGCAGCTGGAACTGCAGTCCAACTCATACAGCTAGGGCTGCCAACAGCAGTATTAGGGGGTGACGCTAAAGCTGCAGCATCAGTCCTGAGTTGGATCCCCAAAAATCATAAGCGTTGGGTTCATTTTATTTGCCTTTTGTTTTTTGAGACTTTGAGGTACACTCAGGCAATGCTTTTACCACAACCATTAGGGTAAGTTTTAGAAATGTACTTATTTTTTTTTAAATGAAACCTGAGATTTTCATCTAATCACTTGTCTTCAGGAGCTGGGACTTTAACATATACATCAGATACCATGAGACTCATGATAAAGTTGTAAGAGTTGGCAACACTGATAGCCACACATTCCCTCAGCCAAACAACAACGGCCCCACTCATTTTCCTATATAGAGAGCCACCAAAGAGTTCTGCTCCATGGCTCTCAGAGGATCATCATGTTCTCTGGGCAAGTTCTCCACTACATTCCCCAAGTCTGCATTTCCAGTTGATTTGAGGCATCAAGTGCCAGAGAGGATTGTATTTGGCGCTGAGCCCCTTTTAAGAAACAATTTATACTGCATTCAAGAAGAATGTATAAATAAAGTAGGTCCAAATGTCATTTTGAAACAGCAGACTCCAACACGGCCATGTTCCAAAGAAGACAGAAACTAAATTGCCCCATCTGTCTTTAATGGGAAACTATCAGAGCAAATCTGGCACAAAATTTAGGTTTTATAAAGCTAATCTTTTAATTCCACTGTCAACAGATTTTTTTGAAAAAATTCCCCTGCAGTGGTGATAACCCAGACAAGAGTATTAGTACAAGAAACCCTCAAAGCAAAAGTGACCAGAAATTGATTTCATTGGGAGAAGCTGGATCTTCAGCACTTTTGAAAATCTGATCACTTATTTATGTAGGAGCCTAACTTAGGTGCTCACTTTTGAAAATCTTGGCCATCAGGTTTTAGAGAAAAGGCTTACATCCCACTTATGGCAAAATAGTTATCTGTAAAAGATGCCTTTTCACTAAGGAATAATTTTGTATACTTATCTACAATAGAATCTCAGAGTTATGAACACCTTCGGAATGGAGGTTGTTCGTAGCTCTGAAATGTTTGTAATTCTGAACAAAACATGGTCCAAAAGTTCACAACTGAACATTGACTAAATACAGCTTTGAAACTTTACTATGCAGAAGAAAAACGCTGCTTTCTCTTTATTTTTAGTAGTCTACATTTAACACCATACAGTACTGTATTTGTTTGGTTGGGGTTTTTTTGGTCTCTGGTGCTGCCTTATTGTGTACTTCCAGGTGTGTGATTGATTGGTCAGTTCGTAATGCTGGTGTTCGTAACTCTGTACATAATTTTTTACTTTCTATGTTAACTCGCATTTTGCATACAGGGCTGGCTTTAGGACCTGTGAGGCCTGATTCGAATACCCGGCGGCGGTCCGGGTCTTCGGCGGCACTTTGGCGGCGGGGGGTCCTTTACTCGTCTCCAGGTCTTCCGCGGCACTGAAGGACCCCCCTGCCACCGAAGTGCTGCTGAAGACCCCGAGCGGACCGCCACCAGGTGAGTAAAAAAATATTAAAAAATTTAAAAGGTGCCTAAGGCGCGGGGCCCAATTCCGGGGAATTGGGGGAATTGGCCTAAAGCCGGCCCTGTTTGCATAGCTCTTTAATGTATCTTAAATGGTTGTTATGTTGCCATCTCTAAACACCAAACACAATTTACATTATGACCCCCAAAGTTCAGGGGGTTTGATTCAGCCCATTATAATGATAGGGGTTATTTGCAATTTTCAGATCCAGACCTGGGTTTGGCTCAAAGGCTCCTTATACCAAAATAAGGTCCAAAGTTTTAGTTCAGGACCCTCTCAACTTAAACTCTACTTCTATTTTGACCATGGTGAGCCCGAGAGGGTCCGATTGTTCTCCCATTAGCCTCTCTAGCATTTTGATCATTCTGTTGCATACATTTATAAGCTAGAAAGAAATGGGTTGTGAAGGGGGAAAAAAGACTCATTTAGAAATATTTTTCAGTAATAAGCCTATCAAGCAGAAATTAGAACCGAATCCCTGGAAATAAACTAACCTATCTATGCTGAAAAGTTATCAGGATTTAAACAATTAAAATAACAACAGTCTGAAGACTGACTTTGCTTTTATGCTTTGCATGAAAATGTGTGGGGCAAGGGGTGAAACAGAAACATGTCAGTTGTATTCATTAAAAAATATAACATCAAAGATGCCAAGGTCAACTTGTCTTTAAATGATTAATACTGTTCTAGTTCATTACCTTATTCACTGACTTGCCAGCTCACAAAGAGACATTACATTCTTTCCTGTAACTTAGAATTCCCATAGAAACCGACACTGTCATTGGTGTCACCTGTCTCTCATCAAGGTGAAGTGTTAAGTATCCTGATGCATCTGACTCCTAGGCCTTTTAATGTCAGATACAATGAGCCAGTATTAGAAAAAGTACTGATTTAAAATAGCTTTTGTAATTTTTCCTTTTATGGTTACAAAGATTTTCTCTTTATAGCTCACGAGCTTGAAGGCCCATCATATGCCAGGGTATGATCAATAAATCAGTTAATAGTTATCGTTAATCTGCCTATTAATTCATATTTTTAAGTTTGTGTTCAGCCTTTTACAAGGTTTTCATTTGTTTCCCGTTATCGTTCTACCTCCTCAACTGTGCTTCTCAGTTCACAGTAGTTGCGAGAAAATCAGATTCCATCTGTTTCCAGTAAAAGAAGGAAACTAGGGCAGCAGTTCTCCAACTGTGGGTTGGGACCCCATTTTAATTGGGTCGCCAGGACCAGCATTAGACTTGCTGGAACCCAGGGCTGAAGCTGAAGCCCAAGGTCCACCCCCACCCAGGGCAGCAGGGCTCGGGCTCTGGCCCCCTCTCCCTCCATCTGGGGCAGCAGGGCTTGGGCTCCGGCCCCCTCTCCCCCGCATCTGGGGCGGCAGGGCTTGGGCTCCAGCCTCCTTTCCCCCCCACCTGGGGCAGCAGGACTCAGGCTCCGTCCCCCCACCCAGGGTCTTATAGTAACTTTGTTGTCAGAAGGGGGTCATGGTGCAATGAAGTTTGGGAACTCCTGAACTAGGGCCCTGTCTACACTACCAGGGTAAGTTGACCTAAGTGACGCTACTCCAGCTTCATGAATAATATAGCTGGAATTGACGTAGCTTCGGTTGACTTATTACGGTGTTTATATTGCGCTGCATTGATGAAGACGTTCTCCCATCGACTTACCTTATTCTTCTTCTTCTGGTGCAGTACCGGAGTTGACCGGAGAGCACTCTGTGGTTGATTTAGCAAGTTTTCACTAGACCCACTAAATCGATCCCCACTGCATCGATTGCAGCAGCATCCATCCCCGGTAAGTATAGACATGGCCAAAGAGAAGTGACAGAAAAATCCCATTTGCTAAACTTCACTTGCTGTCATCTGTGGCTGTGTTAGGGAAAAACATGCTCAGGAGAGTTGGGTAAAGTAGATACAAACTTGTTCAAGGTGAGAGGTCTACAGTAGAGGACTTCTCAGGCCTAATTTTGAGGCCTGATGCAGACCCAAAGTGGACCCAATCCCACACAACCCAACCCAAGCACAAGAGAGTAGAGTAGTTTTCCGACCCAACCATGAACCTGAATCAGTTCTGATGCCGCCCATGGGTTTGGTGCAGCAGCAGCCCTACACTGTGCTGTATGTGCACTACAGAGTGGTGCTGAGATTTCTCTGGCATGGTCACTCTGCAACACAGGATGGCAGGAGTGAGGCAGGCAGGAAGTGGCGAGCCAACCTACCCCAACCTGAGCCTGAGAGAATCCAGTTGTTTTCCCACCCACGCTGAGCCAAACCTGGGTCCCATCGGGTTTAGATGAGGTTGTAGGGCTCTAATCTTCGTGAGTTGGATTACCAGTTGATCGCTAGTTGACCAATCTGAGTGACTAATAGTGTTCAAACTGAAGCCATTCATAAAATCTCCATTGACTTCAGTAAGAGCAAAATTGAGCCTTGTTGGAGGAGACCCTGGTTTGACAGCTGCAGATCCTAAGTTTGATACTGGTATGTGATATGATTAGTCCAAGCAGCAAAAATACTTTTGTTGGATAGCTAGATTTTTCTTCTTCTTTCTTCATCTCATCCCAGGACATCTTTGCGGACACAGGAAGCAGTACAATGTCACCATTCATTCCTGTCCAGGACTTGTTTCTTCATTAAGTCCAGCCTGGTCATATTCCTGCATAAAATGTTTCTCCATCTAGTTGGTGGTTGGCCTCTAGATCAGATTGTATTTGCATTATTTTCTTTGGCATCCTATCATCTGTTTGTCTTCTGCAGTATTCTCACCATCATAATCTTTCTCAATTGTCGCTAATCCCATTGTCACACACTGAGGTGTGGGTGGTGTGTCCTAGTGGTTGGAACAAAATCTGTTGGGCAGAACTGGACTTGTGGTCAGGAGACAAGCCAATGGTCAGAGCCAGGAGTTGGGAACCAGAACAGAACCAAAGAGCAGAACCGGAGTCATGGTCAGAAGACATTCTAGTGATCAGAGCCAGGAGTTCAGAAGTAGGCAGGGACTAGGGCTGGAAGCAGGTCTGGCGCAGCTGCAAGTATGGAACACATTGAAAAGCCATTGTGCTGCTGTTCCTACAAGGCTTAAATGATGATCTGTTGCCTCTTTTGTCCAACCAGGGAGCACAGTCACACAGTGAGGGTTTATTGGGCAGCAGAGCTCATGTGGTTGCCAAGCAACCAAGCCCAGAGGCAGCTGAGTACCTGACATCCATACCGATTTCACATCTTACTCTCCTAACTTCTTCGTTGGTCTTAACATTATTTCACCTTACACTTGCCATCTTCCAAAGAACTCTCATCTTTACTGCCTTCAGCCTGCTAATGTTTTTTTCCTTTTAATGCAACTGCCTCCATACGGTAAAGTAATACTGTTAGTACACCAGTTTTATAAATTTTCACTTTTAGTACTAAATGTAATGTTTTTATCAGTCCATAATTTCATCAATTTCTGTGCATCAGCTTCTATGCAGCACTTGTATCTAAAGCACATCTTCTTTTAACTTCATTCTTGACGGAACCATGAGCACTGATCAAGCTTCCTAAGTACACATAACATTTTACTTGTTCTGTGACTTCATTGGCTGCTGCATTTCAACAATTCTTCTATTGTCACTTGTCCAAGATACAACCACTTTGTCTTCTTGGCATATATTGTAAGTCAAAGTCAACTACACCAATTTTCCAAAGTAGAGTATCATCACTAATTCAAACGTTTCTGCCAATTCTACAATGTTATCTACATAAACTAAAGAGCTTAACTCTAGATTACCCAGTGTCACACTGTCCTATCATTCTTAATGTCCAGTTTAAGAAATGATGAAAACAAAGGTGAATTCTTGTCCCCTTGCTTTGACTTGAACCAATTGCTTAATTTTCCACTAGTTCTTATGGCACTATAGGAATCTTTGTACATAACTTTTATAATTGCAGTTATCCTATCTGGAACGCTACATGATTTTACTACTTTCCATAATGTGTTCCTCCAAACTGAATCAAATGCCTTTGTGAAGTCAATGAAAACAACAAATGTCTTTAATCCCCATTCTCACTTTTTTCCATTAACTGTCAGTGAATATCTGATCAATGCAACTGCAGCCTGGTCTGAAGCCACATGGTGCTTACTGCTGCCCCTAAAACTGGTCATAATCTGTTGACAATTATTTACATCATGATTTTTCCCAATACTGATGATAAGCTTACAGCATTGCATAAAGTGATGAAGAAATCACAAAGATTGGATAAGCACAAGTTCTGGAAAGAAGACGCTCAGCAACTACAGGAAGCATGAAGAAAACAACATATGAAAATGATATACAATAAGGTTAAGTTGTATGGAAACACAACCAGGCCAATGATGCTAGCAGGAAGAGAGGCTAATTTGCTGAACTGACGACAAATTCTGAAGTGGAGCTGAAAGTATGGACGGAGCATTTTTGACAAAGTGCTGAACCTTGTATTCATTCAGATGCAAGCATTCTGGACATCTAGATAAACAGATAAACAGCATATAAGGCCATATGGATATCAACACCGAACCACCGTCAGATGAAGAAATAGAAAGAGCAGTGGAGTAGTTAAAAAATGGGAAAGCTGCAGGAATAGACAATATAACATCTAAGCTGCTAAAAGTCAACAGGGCAAGTGCTATCAAAGCATTAGGGAAAATATACAAGAAGGTATGGGAGCAAGAGGCATTACCGAATGACTGTCTAATGGCAAAAGTTGTACCAGTTTTGAAGAAAGTACATCCTGCCAATCCGAATAAGTATAGATACATAGATTTTTATTAAGGCTTATAGTATGGAAAAGTATTACTTTTAACTAATTATAATGTGACAGTTTTTCAGAAAAAGCATTATTATTTATTTTAATACATCTATTGTGGTAGCACCTAGAGGCCACATCTGAAATCAAGGCCCCACTGTGCTAGGTACTATACTAAGAGACCATCTCTTCCTTTCAGAGCTTACAATGTAAATAGACAAGACAGGCAAAGGGTGAGAGAAGAAATAGAGATGAGGTGACCTGCCCTAAGTCGCACAGCAGGTCAGTGATAATGCTGGGAACAGAACCCCAGCAGTCCATTGCGACAGGATACTGTGCTAGGTGGACCTTTGGTCTGGCCCAATATGGCCATTCTTA
The DNA here is from genome assembly GCF_002925995.2 of Terrapene triunguis. Classification (NCBI taxonomy): domain Eukaryota; kingdom Metazoa; phylum Chordata; order Testudines; family Emydidae; genus Terrapene; species Terrapene triunguis. The sequence goes on from NW_020664420.1 coordinate 19,622,735, forward strand.
TGTCTCAACCTCTGGACCATTCCTCCTCTCTAAACCCTTGTATTGTTCTAAAACAAGTATGGGAATCTGTATCACTGAAGTACATGTCCAGTGGCAGGTTCACATGTCTGTGAGCTGAATATTCTGTTTTATCACAATTTTTATATCAATCTCATCACTCTGGTATCTGAGAACCTTAAATAGGTGTTTATTACTCTAGCAGTACCTGAAACCTATGAGCCTCTTGCTATTAGCCAGCACTCATAGCAATGAGCATGTAGCCAGCTAACAGACACAGTTCTGAGATTTCTGGGAGAGTAGTCTGTGATGGCCATACAAAGAAATTCCATCCTGGATTTCTGGTACAAAAATCCTCCAGCAGTTCAGCTCTCAAGTAATGTTATCAAAGCCCTCACTAGAGTGACCTGGCTGCCAATCTACTACTATTCACATATTCAAGGTGAAAAATGTATTGGCGAAAAAAAATAGAATTATCTCCCCAATTAAAATATATACTATCTAGTCAATATCAATCAAATGCATTCTGGCCCAGGAGTATATGCTCTGGCTTTGAGTTCCCATATTCTTTTAGGATACATCCCCAAGGAACAGGCACAAGGACCAGGAGGCAGATTGTGCCTCTTTCATAGTCTGCTTACCAGGCTGCTCCTGGAGCAGTACACCACCATACTCCCCCATGTACAGGGCTTGTGGCAAAGCCATGATTGAATCCTGACTCCGTGAATCTCAGCTGATTTCAGTGATGGTTTTGCATTATGAATAATACATGTTTTTCTATGATGCTCTTTTACTTTCCAAATTTCAGCATTTTTACAGTTTGTGTCTGGATAATGAACATACTGTTAGAATGAATGTTTCTCAGTATGAAAACTGTTAGCATACAAGCGGATAATGTTTTCATACTATTACAATAAATAGTGCATAGCACTAAAACAGGTACCACATGTTCTGCTGCAGGGCATCCCAAACTGTGATCCACGGACCACTGGTAGCCCATGGAGCACTTGATAGTGATCTGCAGAGAGGTGTCTGTTCACAGGATGGCTCTTACCCTTTCCCAGATTCCACACGGTATTAAAATATGGCCAAACATACAGACCTAATATAACCTTTTCAGCTAGGCAATTGCTGTCATTAGAGAGTTGTTACATGATTTTGAATGGGAGCAAAGGTGGTCCTCACATTTATCAATGGGAGGGAATGTGGTATGTGCCATTTGTGAATCAGAGGGGATATGTCCACAAGAAAATCTCTCTGTTAAGATGTAATCTGCATTATGAAAAGATTTCGGAATCCCTGCTGTTCTGCAGCTATGCCCAGATTCAGGAAAGCACTTAACAAGTGTTCATCTTTAAACACATGCTTAAATCCATCCCTACTCATCACAGCACTTATGCATGTTCTTAAATCCCATTGACTTCAAAGAAATGTAATTACAGTCTTAAAGTTAAGCACATGTTTAGGTGTTGTGCTGAAAAGAGAGATAATTAAGCAAATGCTTAAGCTGAGTTGAGGTGGGACCTTATACCCTTCTAAAAAATCTTTACTGAAATTTATAACAAAATCGATCATTGCATAGTTCATTTTCATTCTTTTACCTTAAAACGTGCTAAGTTTCCTGTAACATTTTTTGTGCAACTGAATATCCTGTATGAACCGGTCTCAAGTATCTAGCAGTTTGTTTACTTCTGTTTTCCATCTTTATAACTAGGGAATGGTTTCCATGTTTCATTGAAATCTTCCCTTTTATTCTGCTTGCCATATATCGCTTTTTCATTAGATGCATCTTTTACATCTAAAATGATCCATTCTAGTCCTGTTATATCTTTCCAGTGTCAAGGATTAACTGTTTTTGCCACCACTAAACATTTTGAAACCCACTCTATTTTAATTTCTCATAAAACTGAGGATTCATGTAACTGCATTATTTAATATTACGATCTTACTGATTGCCATTAGGATATTATCTCAGAATTATGAGATTCCTGTGCAACTCTACATCTTTTTTAAGCAGGTCCAGCAGAGATTATTATTTCTGAATTCTAGTCTCTGCAGTCCTAATGGAGATCAGAACAGTTTAGACAATATTTTAAACTGCATCCATTTGAGGATCACACTGTAGTAGCCATATAACTTCTTTCCCATCTTTTGGTCCATGGTCATCTGAACAGCTGAATTCCAGGAATTTCTCTTGAATGTGCTTTAAGTAAATATATACTTTTAAAATATGAATAAGGAGAAAAATATATACTTGTACATTTATTTCCTCTTGAAGGACTCGGTCATTTTAATGTTAACTCTTTGAGCGCCTTCCATGGGAATGTATTTATTAGACACTGTATTTGACACAGAATGGAATGATGTTGTATTAGGTATTGTACGTGTCTAACAAGTGGCATATAGAATAAAGTCTATTTAGATCAGAACATATCATTTGTTTAGCACTAACAATGTGTTCATCTCTATATAGCATCAAAATATAAAGACAAGTCTTACCCTGAAGAGCTTGCATTCCAATATCATATCCTGGCTATTCTACATTTCCTCTGTATTTCTAATATAGTAAATAAAAACACTCCAGCTCACAGGCACTGACTTTTGTTTTTGCGGGTGGGTACTCCCCTCTTCCCCATGCAAATGGCAGGCAGGGCCTTGGGGGGGGGGGGGAAGAGGCCAAGCAGGGGTGGGGCCTCAGGGCAGAGCAGGGGTGTGGAGTCACAGTCTGGCCGCCGGGGCCCACAAAAAGTAATCTAGCCCTGCAGGTGCTGAGCACCCCCTATCAAGTAGGTGCTTGAGTCCTGGAGCACCTACGGAGTGGGTGCCTATGCTCTAGCTAAAGATGTTAAATGGCCTAACACTAAATTATCTTTTAAAAAGAAACACACATGACAAATCCCTGAAATCAAATCACTATTCAACAATCTCACTGTGCCTCAGGTACTGCAATTTATAAGAACATCTTCTGCCTCTTTACAGAGAGAAGCTTCTACACTGTTTCTTTTCTTTTTCTTTTCTTTTTTTTTTTTTAAGTACACAGCTAGATCTTACACTGTGCTCCCCCTGTGCCAGTGATCACATTGTAGGTAATGGCCTATGTGACTTGGGATCCCATTCACCCTACAGTTACAGCCATGTTGGGGTACCCAGTTACAAAATATATATGCCTAACACTAGGTTTTCTTTTCATAGATAGGCTTTCAAACATAACCATTTGACCACATCTTGTATCCACTTATTGGCATAGTTCTATTTATAATGTGTTTTGTGTTCACACAGTACATAGTATCTATAGAAGCAAATTGTGTGCCACTCTTGCTCATACAGGACCCTTGATCATGCCTATATGACTAGGATAGCTTCCTCTCAGTTGCTACAACAAAATATCCCACACTGGATTGCCCTATGTATTGCGTGTGTCATATTTATATGTCCTCCAGCAATTCTATTCCCCCGTCACAAACTATCCCATATGGCTCTGCTGGTTACATGATCAAGAAGCAGGGGGCTGATTTAAAATGCTCTGCAATTAGTGCAGGCTACATTGAGCAAGTCGGTGTCTACTTTAATCATATAGCTGAAGCCTGTGACTGCTGGTGCACATTACTCTATGACCACTGATCTGAAATGGAGGGGTCATCACAGTACATCTGGTCAGATTGAGAGGTCAATACCTTGCTCATAATCTGGGGCAAGAGAAATTTTCAGGCCAATCTGAATTTGGTGCTACATAATCTTGTGATCTCAGAGCACTATCAGCACCTCAGAGCACCTCGTGGAGAAAATGATGCAGTGAATTGAGGAAAGATGAAAATATGAAAGTCCTGGTGTAACTGAGCTGACAACTCCAACTATGTATCAGGCCACTGCTGGACAAAGTACCCCTCCTTCTAGGGAGCTGAACCAGAACCAGGCTAACCATTGCTCCTGGCAGCATATTGGAAAGCTATTTCAGAGAGGAGAGGGAAGATGAAGAACCACAAAGAGGAGGAGAAGCCATTGAGTCCCATTACAGGTAGTGTTCAACCCATTTTTTGTGTTGGGATGCGTGTGTGTGTGTGTGTGTGTGTGTGTGTGTGAGAGAGAGAGACAGACAGACACACACACACAAACACACACATTAAGTGATGTGTGGAAGAGAATGGGACCAAAGTCATGAGAGCAGATTAAGGAAGATAACTGTGGAAGGGGAACCGATTAAAAAGAACCTGAGTCTTGGATCTCTCTCTCTCGATATTGTATTTGTATGAACACCTTCCACATAAAATCAATAGCGATTGGTGAAACCTCTAGTGGACTTTTTTTTGTTATTGTAATGGTGAAAATAGCTTTCAGGGAAATGGAAATACACCAGCATGCCCTCTGCCTACACACTAATGGCGTTCATCCCATCATGACTCAGACTCCCCCAGGCCCTGCTATCAAAATTCAGTCCCTGACTCAAATGCCAGTTATAGTACTTTGAGTTCTGCCTACACCCTTTATTATTATGGTGGAACCCAAGCACCACTCAGGGCAGAAGTGCAGTGCCACATCTTGGATATTGTTAGCTTATTAGGCCCGGTGTTTTCAGAATAGCATCCAGATGCCACACCTTTTTAAAACAGAAACAGTAATAAAGTGAATCAAGGTATTTAACTAATTAGGCTGGAATATCAGCATATAGCCAACCAGCTCAGCAAACCCCTGCTATTTATCAGGTTCACCGATGTAGCCAAAACAGGAGTTTCTCTGAACATGGATATTTCACCAGTCTTGGGAAAAGACCACAAAAAATGTTTGAGAGACTCACTTATCCAGCTTTAACCTCAGGGTGAGTAGCAATGCTCATCTTCCCTTTGCACCCAGGCCCATCTATTTGTGATTTCCATTGTAGGTTTGAACAGTGCAAGAACATATTGCTCAGGTTTCTGCGGATAATTTCCCTAGTAGGAACATAGGAACTGACATACTGGAGCAGACCCTTCGTCCATCTCTGCTTGGCTCTACACTGGGCACATACTTCTGGAAGATGCTGCTCACTCATCGTGCCATGATCCACCTGAAACACAAGGCCCACACGATGGACATCTCACTCCTTAGTCTACAAGATACCCAAACAACGAGAAGTTTGGTTATTCTCATACTGGAAATAGACTAGACCTAGTGGGTAAGTGACTAATGCTTCTGCTGCCTGTCTGTCTCCTCTGCTTGCTGTGGAACGGATGGCATAGGTGGAATAACATTTTTTTTAAATGTCTTAATAGAGGGGCTGGTGTTATACAAAATAGTTCTAGGCCTCATTTGTAGGACTCAGAACAATGGAACACTGATATCTCACCACCCTGAACTGACAACTTGTCATCGTAAAGTTACTAGTACAATTTTCTTCTTAATGCTTTTTTCTTCCTACAGAACTGAAACAGCTGCAGCTCAGAGTAGGGGAGACTGGCACAAATGCCTGCAAAGCAGATCCTGAGGTTTTGTGGAATCTTCCACTGCACATACACCCTCCTTTCCATGTACCACAATGTAGAGGAAGATCACAGCATCATAAAGCCTCAGCAATCTGCGCAAGAAGAAGAAAACTGGGGAGGGAGTTCTTTTAGTCAACTTGCATCTGATGAGGGACTGAGACAGGATGCTGTCATTCATGGAACAGTAAGAGGGTCAGCTCAAAAGAGAGGAGAGTGAGGTCTGGGAAAGATTCCAATGGGAGGAAAATGAGAAAGAAGAGAGAAGTTTAGAGAAGGAAGAAGCGGAAAGCCAGCACATCCCTCAGCCCACGCCACTTCCCGCAGCCCCCATTGGCCTGGAACAGTGAACTGTGGCCAGTGGGAGCTGCAATTGGCTGAACCTGCGGATGCTGCAAGTAAACAAAGCGTCCCGGTCCACCAGCGGATTTCCCCGATGGGCTGCGTGCCAAAGGTTGGCGATCCCTGAGCTATACCCTTGTACCATATAAATTACAGTATCTACGCAGAGAAGAGAATTAGTTAAAGACAAAGTGGGCAGTCTCAATTCTGGGTCTTTGCTTTTATGGGTTTAAGACAAGGCCCTTCATGTTAATTGAATACTTCTACGATTAACTTGTGTATGTTGCCACTGCTTATTGAGTCATATTAATGCTAACTTTAAAGGAGCACCAGTGTGTATTTAAAAATCACACTGCTTTCTGAAAATGCTTTTCTTTGAGACCTTTTGTTATTTAGGTATTATTATTATTTATTATTACCTAGAATTTAGATTGTAAACTGTCTCTTACTGTGGGCTGGTCTACAGCCAGGCTTACACTGATTTAACTACATCAGTTTCCTAAAACCCTTTTTTATTTCAGTGTAAGTCTGATGTGGACAATCTTATTTTGGAATAAATGGGGGGAATTAAATGAGGTCAGCAGCCGCCCTACGTGTTTGTACAGTGTTTTGTAGGATGGGCTCCCAATCTTGGCTGAGGGTTCTAGGTGCTACTGTCATACAAACAATACATAATGAGATTTTTAGAACTGAAAAGGGATTAGCGGGGCCAAGAAGTGTTTCCTGTTTGGGATCAGTTCAGCAATTCCCCCTCCTTTGCATGGATCTTTCACAGGGGAGCAACAAATAGAAAAACAGGTTTTAAACAAACCCTCCGGTACACCCACGCAAACGGGATGGGGGCAGGTGTAGCAACTGCCCCGCAGTTAACATGCCCCAACCCCCGTCCGCCCCCCAGTTGTAGTCACACAGCCATGGGGCGCTCCGCGCAGCGAGCTCCCCGCGCTCGGGGTCAGACACTGGAAAGCGGGTTTAGTAAGACAGACAGTGGTGACTATGAAGGGGAACGTTTCTTACAGTCACTTTGCACAGCATAGGGAGGCGGCAGGCTGATGGGGGAGTGATCGTCTTCAGGCCCCTCTACCACTGAAGGGGGCCCCTCGGGAGGCGTCTTACCGGCGGGCAGCGGGGATGTGGAGACCGTGCTGAGCAGCACCACGCAGACAGCCACAACATCCCATAACTTCATTTTAGATTTCCTTCCGACACAGGCCCCTGGCGAAGAGGAGACACAAGGTTAGCTCTGCGCTGCGCTCCGGGCTCCCCCAGTGCCAGAGCCTGCGCCTGGGCTCCCGAGCCCCGGGGGGGCTCTCAAAAGCCTTCGATCAAGCGCAGGTGCTGGAGTGAAAATGATCAACTCCCCCCGGGGGAAAAGTTCGCTCCAGCCCAGCCTGCTGCGTTAATCCCATAACCGAGCCGTGCACAGACCGGGGGGCTGCCAGGGCCCTAACCTCACCCCCAGCAGCCGGCCCTGCCAGCTGATCTGATTCTTATGGGGAGGGTCACACAAACCCAACCCTCTGCTCGCCCGTGTCGCTCTGGAGCTCAGCCGAGGGTCTGCCCAGAAAACGCTGGGGCTGTTTGCGTCTCTTGTGGCCTTTTAATAAACCCAAAGGGTTTGGGGAGGGGCCGGGGCTCGTTACGAAACGCAGCAGGTCCTGGAGAGACGCTGCCCCCATCCCACGGATTCCGGCTCACGAGCAGAGAAGGAACGTCTGACACCCTGCCTCCTTGCAATGGACAGGGCAGACACCCGCGGGCTCGCTAAAGCCCTGTCCTTTGACCCGTCCCCAAAGCCAAACCCCCAGTACCTGGCTGTGTGGAGGAGATTAGACAGCAGGGGAGCGGCGGGAGTAAGCCTAGCAGACACTGAAACGTTCCGGATGATGATCACGCACGGGAAGGGGAGTAGGTGGAGGCCAGGAGCTCGAAAGTCGAACTCTTTCGGAGATACAAATCGTCGTGGCTCGTAATGGGAATCCGGGTTGGATTTAAGCGTATGTTTTATCAAACCAGTCGCGTTGTAATTTAAATCCACCACACTGGCTTTTACATCAAAGAAGGGATTTGGCAACTTTCAGGCTTTTGATAGTAAAATGTTATGAGCACCAGGAGGGTGTCAGGGGGCTGCTCCCAGAGAGGTGAGAGAAATATGTTGTTGCTTTATATTTACATCCACTCCACTCCAACCAGTTCTCCGCTCTTCGCAAACACCTAGGTCTGGGCAGATGCGTGTATTTTCCATCCTCCCTGTTTAGCAGATGTGAGCTTTCGCCTGTTTGTATTTTTGTCTTTGGAGAGGAAACTCGCTGAAACTGGTTTATTCGGATTTCGTTAACGTGGGGCCAGATCTGGCAAATCTTACTTTGACCTCTCTGCGGTCAGACTTTGCCTCAGTAAAGACAGTTGGATTTAGCCCTTACTAGCCAGGGATGTTGATTGTAATATAAATAAGAAATTAATGTAGCTCCCTGAAGTCCCTTTACAACTTGTCAGCTGTCATAAAAATATATTAAAACACAAACAACTTTAAAAAGCCTAAACAAGGCCCTTCCTCCCTTAATATTTGGGAGTAATTCAGAGAAGGAGTAGGATCCAGATAGCGCCTCATGAGAGGATAACACTTTCTGTAATAAAGGACTATATTCGTTGTGTTAAATCTATCAGCTCCAGGGCCATGGTACATTTGAAAGCAAAGAACCACCTAAAACACCAGCGTCCCTAAAGCTTTCACCCCTCTCCCCCATGTAACTGCAACCGATTTCCCTTCTGACTCAATTAGAATGCCCCATTTGAGTGTTTTCCTTTCTGCGCCATGGGAGGGGTTTTAACAAATGGATTTGCATTCTACACTCCGATGATTTGCACAGCAGGGTTTGTAATGGGGAATATTTAACAAAGAAAAATTCCAATTCGCTCTCCCCCCCACACCTCCCATTAGATAGAATTCCTCTTTCTGCTTCCAATACCAGAGCTGCCATCTCTGGTCGTATGAACGCATTAGCCCCAATCTCCCGTTCAGAACTGGGCTACCTTATCTGAAGCCTTCCTCCGCCTCAGACATCCTCAGGGCATGAACAAGACTCCCCAATCCCTGTCTATCCTGGGCAGTTCTTTGCGTGTTCTCTAGAATGCGGGAGTTTTACAGAGACTTTTGCAGGCTTCTATCCTGGTCCCTTTGAAATATATGGTAAATTTACAGTTGACTTCAGTGTGGGTCTAGAACGTCATCCTGAAGTTCAGTTATTGCCCCGTCATTGTACATTAAAGAATTTCAATAAAGATAGCAAGCAACAGAGGGTCCTGTGGCACCTTTAAGACTAACAGAAGTATTGGAGCATAAGCTTTCGTGGGTGCACGCCCACTTCATCAGACGCAAGTAGGTGCCACAGGACCCTCTGTTGCTTTTTACAGATTCGGACTAACACGGCTACCCCTCTGATAATAAAGATAGAGGCATCTGCACCAAACCGCATCTCCTGTCGAGCTTGCTTTATAGGACAGAGCCATTCCTAAAGGTCTAAGTTCAACTCGCATTTTCTCTACCATTTGCAAAATCCGTGTCGTTTTCTTTGCATGCCTTTTTCAAAACAAATCCTTCAGTGCGCTATTCCTTGTCGGTTTGTTTTTAAAGGAGAGAAGAAAACAGAAATTCAAAGCAATCATCAGCTCCCCTAAAATAATCCTAACGCGGAGAAGAAATTTCAGCAAGGAAAGCGATTCCAGGTTCCCTAAACCGGGAGTTCAAGTGATGAGGAATGTTTGAAGAGTTTCCACAAATGGGGCTGGGGCCGGTGGTGGATTAGTAACATGCTCATTGCTAGTGTGCGTTAGGACACACACCTTTCCGGCGCTAGAGGGCAGTGTAAACCGGCCGCTTGAACTGCGATAGCTCGGTGTACCCACCTATTACGGGACGGAGACGTTACTATGTTTGTGTAGCCCAGCCTGATGTTTGGAGTGGGAAATGTGTATTTTTAGGCTACTCTTTGGAAAGCAACAGGAGTGAACGTGATCCCGCATGGCTTGCTGGGGGAAAACTCTGCACCACGTTTCAGCCCTACCCAGCGGGTAGCAAAAATCATTTGTAAAGGACAACTAGGCATCCTGGGATGCGAACCGGCATAGGTGATACCTTTAGAAGACTTGCACGGTCTGTGCTAAACCATGTGGCCACTTCAACACCCCTCTTAACGTATACCGCGATTTCAAAAGTTGTGTTTTGCTCTTAAAAGTTCCGCTCCATACTTAGTACATTGTCTGCAGAAAATGACCTCTGCAAATATGCTTTGGCGAAGTTCCGATGAGCAGGCTATTGAATCATGTAGCAAGCAGAGGTGGTAGCTGTCAGCTCCCTGGAAACATCCCTCACAGTGTGGGATGAATCACAGCAAGGAAACTCTTCCGTGCGTTGCCCAGTGCTATTTTCCCGCCTGTGCACTATTTTAGACCCTGGCAGGGTGGGGAGCCTAACGATTGCTTTGTGAGGGCGTGAAACGATTCCTGTTTGAAGGGTTTATTTGCACACGTTTTAGTTCGACCTCAGCGGCCTTTAGCGAGGTGCTGCGGAGCCCCCCGGTTTGCTGCTGCTGTCCCGGTAGCAGCATGGGAGGATTCAGAGTTTAGACGGCGTTGATTGCTGGGGCCCGGTCCGTGGCTGAGTCCCTCCCGGATCGCTTACTCCGGTGTAAACACGTAGCCTCCTGGGCACACCAGCCCCTCCAGCGGGGCGCACGGCTCTGGCAGGCTGGGAAGAGACGCTGCAGGCTGGCGAGGATGACAAGGGCAGCAAGAGGTTCGCCGGCTCCTGCCTTCGGGCCCTTGTGTCTGAACTTCCCGCCGGAGCTTCTGCGCCGCGCAGCCACCAGCAACCGCGGGCCCAGGCAGCGTGTCTGGCGGACCCTCGCCCAGCGGGGAACAAACGCCGGCGGCAGGGAGGTGCTCGGAGCTGCCGCACGGGGCGTGGCTGGCGAGCGGCGCTGGGGAGACACCGAGTCTCCATCCCCCAGTGTCAGCCCCAGCTCGGGGGTTCAGGAGAATCCTCACTGCCTGGAAAACGCCTGGAAGGGCAGAAATTCCTCCCCGAGGGCAAGGGGAGCTTTAAACTCCCGGCGCTGGCTGCGGGCCCGGGCAGGGCGCCCGGGTGCGAGGACTGCAGGGAGCGGCGCAGATGTTTGCATTGACCCAGGTGGCCTAGGCGGGCCTCTCTGGTTACTTCCCAGGATCCGAGGGGAAGAACATTAAACCTGTTTATTTCCCGTGGGTGCTCAGGATCCGTCCTGTGCCCTCAAGAGCAGCGATCCAGAGCCTTTGCCGCCGCCCCCCCGCCTTCCCTGCAGCCACCCCCAGCGCCTCGCCAAGGGCAGAAACGTCACCTTACCTTTCAGATGGGCTCGTCGGACCCAGCACGGACATTAACTCCAGGAAGCCCGGCCGGCCGCCAAGGGATGCATGTGGCTCAGCTCGGGGATCCTCCAAGGGGGGCTGGGGGAAAGTTCACAATTCCGGATCAGGGGAAGGGGCTGCTGCCGCCGGCACCGCTCCGTGCGCCCTCCCCCCGCCGCCGCAGGTGCGCGGTCCCTGCGGAGAGCAGAGGCAGCGCTCGGTTTTCGCCGATCCTTGCCCTGCAGCCGAGTCCCAGCTCAGCAGCGGCAGCCGCCTGCACCGCACGAAGCGCCGCCTGGCAGCGAGAACTGGCTCTGGATGCTGCGGCTGAGCTCCTGCCTGGAAATCTGAGCAAGACACCCCATCAACAACTGCGGGGAGTCCAATGAAGACATCAGGGCTCCCGGAACGCCAGCTGGGCCAGGGGGAACGGGGCACTCACGCATGCACGCGAGAAACAGCTGAGCCGGGGAAATCGCAGCCTGCGGGAGAAGCCGAGGCTGGAGCTGAGATTTGTAAGCTAGCAGCCGCAGCAAGACTCCCTCCTCCAGAAAGGGATCGCGTCACGCTGAAAGATTAGATCCGAGAGGAACGTGTAGAGTAAGAGCGATCCCAACTTGGCGCGAGAGCATCCAGCTCCTCCCGACAGCAACCTGCGCGGGACCCTCTTTAATCCGGTGGGGTCCGAGCGCTTGGTGGGAGCGATCAGCTTTTGGGACCTGCCAGTGGAGGGGTCTCACACGAGGGCAGATGTGGGCGCGCAGGCCAACATGCAAAGCAATCGATTTGCCAGGGCGAAGCAGCAATGGAGATGGATTTATAGGGCCCCTTCTGGTGACGTGCCCTCCGCTGCCTCCTCTGATTCGCTTTCGGATCTAAACACACGTTAGCCCCCAACACTGGATCCGACAGAGTTTCCAAATATCTCTTGGCTGAAGTCAGAGGCTCTACATATCATGTATTACATGGCAAGCAATGAAGAAGGCTTCTGAAGTTGGCCGGCATCTTTAGGCTAAATTTTCAAGCGGATGTAACATAACACCACACTTTGGTAGAGAGGCACACACACTCCGAATCCCAATTCCAAAGCTGTAACATCATTTCTAAAGGAGCAGGTCAGAGAAGGCTGCGTTAAAACTGATTTCATCCAAAGTTCCCCAAACCCACAGCGTGTCCTTATCCCTAGCCAGGGCGGTTCGCAGGTGAGCAAAACGCTAGGGAAAAGGCGCTGAGTGTAAGGAGACCTGCTATTGCCTGATTTCTTGGTGACCCAGGTAACTAGACAGAGCTAAATCCAATTTCTGTATAGCCGTGCAAAGAACAGCACGTGTGTTAGGTAGTTCCTATAGCACAACGGCAAGCCTTGCTGGTGATTTCTAAAGCACTATTAGGCAGATTGTCATTATAAAAGGAAATACGATCTGTCTCATTCACTTAACATATTAGCTTCCTGTAAGATGTAGAATGCCTCTTAAATGTGTTGCTAACTCTTTAAACTGCGTGACCTATACATTTCCTGAGATTTAAAAGCTGAACTGAAGCTTCAAACGGATTCTGTGATACGGACGATCTCTACTATTTTAGTAGCTGGAGGCCTAAGAAAGTGTAAACAGCTTCAGTTTACACCCATACTTCTTGTATTCATGACTCATCCAGTTGTTCTGAGGCATGAAGTCTTCGAGAGCCTGGGAAACAGGATTGAAGAGCGCAGGAATTATGCTAATAAGCAACTTTTGCTAATAAGCAAAGATCCACCGTTTAGGAGGAATGGCAGCAAAAGCATGCGAAAGACAGTGTCTTTCCTGACCGTACAAGGAAATGAAAACATAACGTTTTGTGCCGCACCTTGAATCAATATAGACCAGCCTCACTCGCTCTTTCTGGCCAATGCTATAGGTCCTGACTACCCCCTTATTTAACTATAATTAGATCTACGGTGTATTCTTAGAAGTAATGTCTTTAGACGGAGGGCTCTGAAACATTCAAGTAGTGAGTGACCAATAACTAACTAATCGATCATAAAAAAGTTGTAAGCTGGTAAAGAAATTCCTCCAGATTCTAAATATCATTTTTCATCCTTTCCTTCATAGAAAAATAGGAACCACCTCCTCTCAAACAAAATAAAAAAGCCTCTTTGCCTGAGACCCACTGAAACATTTGTGCTTTGCTTTTTTAATTTTTTCTTTACAGTAGCAGTTGATTAAGAAACTACCGATAGCACTGATGAGGAGGCAGGTGAAAAAAGGCGAAATCCCAGTTTCAGTCAACTCCGTTTAAAAAGAGAGTGAAAAAAATCAAGGTTTTTTAAATGGAAAAGGACACAGCGAAGAGGATATTACCAACAATTCTCAGCTCTTGAAAACCCCTTACTTGCGCTCCTGCAGTGTTTATAATGGAGACTTGGTTCTATGCTACGCAGTAGCTGGAAAGGGAGCTACAAAGCCGCTTTAGAAAACTGAAAATGAGGAGCTAGCATTCAAGGGAGTACACTGGGCTACCAAAAAGGGTTTTGTAAAACCACCATGCCAGGCTCAGACAACGAGATAAGCCAACTACTGGCAGCACAAAAGACCTAGTGACTTCCTTACCCGACACATTAAAGGAGAAACCATAGAAATAGAACTTTATAGTATTATCAGCTTAGAAAAGGAAGATTTCTGCTTTCAGCAAGGGTGAAATTTAAGTTTGGGGGAGGAGAGAAATTTGGGGGAGGAGAGACTTTATTATAAGCGAACTCTCAGTACATTCTAGGTAAAAGGATACTTAAAATACTATCCGTCTGTCTGTCTTCCATTAGATATTTATAATAACATCTCTGGGGGAAATGTGTTTTCTATCAGTTTGTTCCTTTTCCATTTACTAGACATTGGGGCTTTAATTTTTAGCCAATTTCCCCATAAAAAGAAACGGGGCTTTTGGTTTGGAAAACAATATCAATATGCCATTGTTTCCCACTGGCATTAGCAGGTGGTTTTGTTTCTTTCCTTGTGCAAACCAATAATCTGAGATGTCAGCACAGCCCTAGTAATAGTAATGTTGTTAAGTATTGTTGGGGAGGCTAGAGGTGGGAAGGTTTTATTGGCAGAAGTTTGGAATGGCTGCATTATTCATGAGCAATGTTGAAAAGCAGGGCTGTCAAACATTAAAAAAATAATTGCAATTAATCATGAGATTTTAAAAAAGTTGTGATTAATCACAGTTCTAATCGCACTGTTACACAATAATAGAATACCTATTTATTTAAATCCAATATTTTTGGATTTTTTTCTACATTTTCAAGTACATTGATTTGGATTACAACACAATACAAAGTGTAGAGTGCTTACTTTATATTATTGTTTTGATTACAAATATTTGCACTGTCAAAAGATAAACAAAAGAAATAGTATTTTTCAGTTCACCTCATCCAAGTACTGTCGTGCAATCTCTTTATCGTGAAAGTACAGTTTACAAATGTAGAATTATTTTTTTTAAATAACTGCACTCAAAACCAAAACAATGTAAAACTTTAGAGCCTACAAGTCGAAGCATGAAGGGGCATAGGAATGTCTAGCACATCTGGCACCTAAATACCTTGCAACCTGGGCTACAACAGTTCCATGTAAATGCCTGTTCTCACTTTCAGGTGACATTCTAAAAAAGTAGGCAGCATTATATCCCATAAATGTAAACAAACTTGTTTGTCTTAGCGATTGGCTGAACAAGAAGTAGGACTGAGTGGACTTGTATGAACTGAACTGAAAAATACTATTTATTTTGTTTATCTTTTTTACAGTGCAAATATTTGTAATAAAAATAATAACATAAAGTAAGCACTGTATACTTTGTATTCTGCGTTGCAATTGAATCAATCTATTTGAAAATGTAGAAAACATTCAAAATATGTATAATAAATTTAAATTGATATTCTATTGTTATTTTACAGTGTGATGAAAATTGCAATTAATCGTGACTATTTTTTAATGTAGGTGGTCAAAGGTGCCTGATACATGCAATTATGCAATTTACCATGTGGTTATCATCCCCCACATATGTACTGTGTGTGTGTAGAATATGTGTATATAATATACTGCATGAGGCTGTATTAATTTTTGTGCACTTCCTTTCTGCACTGTGGGATCCCCCTTCTATGATTATAAGATAGGGCAGTGTGTAAACTGCCTCCTCTCCTGACAGCACAATGATGGAAACAGGCATTTCTGAAAAATGTCCCCATTTTCCAACCACCTCTAACTGTATGCTCATTGGGGCACAGATTGTCATTGACTATATATTTTTACAGGGCTTAGCATAATGGAGCCCTTACCTGACTGAGGCCTCAAGCTGTGATCACAATAAACTGTTGAATGGTAAATGTTACTTTGCAGTAAAATAGTGAAACTTGATTTGTCATGGTGATATAGCTGGAGGTCCAGCAGGCTCAATATCGTGTCAGTGGAAGCCCCTTGCTTGGTGTATGAATTTTAATATTTCCACTGGTGCATCTCAGTGTGAAGGAAGGAAAGAGCCACCTGCCTGACATGATGTTACTGGAATGTGTCTTTCTACTCCCCCCCCCCCCCCCACCCCATGTGTCTTATAAACATAAAATGTTGTTTAGCTGTATCCACATATCCATTTACAGAAGATCCATGAGGCCAGAGGTGATAGGTCCATAAAAGCAACCAGGACAAACCTGCTAGATGTAATGGGACTTTGAGGTCATATTTTCAGGCCAGGCCAGCTAGTCCCACTATAGTGAGGCTAGTGCATAGAATAAGGCTGCTATGCTGTTTTTTTCTTCAACCGAAATTAATTTTGTGATATGTTAGATTAATCCTGATGAATTTTCCTAGGAAATATATTTTGAAACAAGAAGATCATAAATGTTTGTCAGACTAACCCGTCCTCCCCAGTACATACCTGTTACCAATTCTGCAATTGTAAATATGTTAGGATGAAATGTTTCAAATCCATCTTCAACTAAAGTAACTGATTTATAATGTAACTAGCTACATTCCATAGCAACAATCTTCCCATTCAATGGGAACAACAGTTAGCTAATCAGAAATAATGTTCAGATAATTAACTCTGTTAGAATTTTTTTTTAACTTCAGACTGCTTATTACCATAGCTGTTCCACTTGGTTAGAGATGAATTTGCACAATACAAATTTAACATGGGAACGTCAAAGTAAATTATTTTAGTAATATGTTACCCCTACTGTAAATTCTCAAAAATGTGCAGCAATATTCACTTTAAAAAAATTTAACTTTTTCAAGTAAAGACATTTCACTAATGGGCAGCTGGAATAAAATTCTCCAAAGTACAGCTTTTTATGGACAGCAGCAAATCAATGGAAGAGTGACAGTGTGATCTGTTTGAATGAAATTATGTATATGGCATCTGTAAACCACAGTGATGGACACCTAAAAATTACATCTACCTACCTATCTATGTGCTTTAAGACAGAAAGAAGGTGCTTACAGGATAAAGACACAAGAAGGGTGGAACAAAGGAAGTATTGTCCCCATTTTATAGATGAGGAACTGAGACACATAGGAAATAAGTGACTTGCCCAGGGCGACAAAGGGTACGTCTTCACTACCCGCCTATCGGTGGGTAGCAATCGATTTATCCAGGATCGATATATCGCGTCTCGTTAAGACGCGATATATCGATCCCCGAACGCGCTCACCGTCGACTCCAGAACTCCACTAGAGCGAGCGGCGGTAGCGCAGTCGACGGGGGAGCCGCGGCCGTCGATCCCGCGCCATGTGGACCCCAGATAATTCGATCCAAGATACTTCGACTTCAGCTACGCTATTCGCGTAGCTGAAGTTGTGTATCTTGGATCGATCCCTCCCCCCCCAGTGTAGACCAGCCCAAAG
Organism: Terrapene triunguis; assembly: GCF_002925995.2. NCBI lineage: Eukaryota > Metazoa > Chordata > Testudines > Emydidae > Terrapene > Terrapene triunguis. The sequence continues at coordinate 19,639,782 of NW_020664420.1, forward strand.
TAAGTGTATGGTAGAGCTAGGAGTTGAAACCTGATCTTCTGGGTCCTAGTTGAGTGCCTTAACCACAAGACCATCCTTACTAACTAAATCTGTACTGTAAATATTGGATACAGTGGGCCTAATTCTCCACTCAGTTGCACTGCTTTTATGTTGGTGCAACTCCATGGAATTTACACCAGTGTAACAAAGTGGAGTCTGAGGCCCCATATTTGCAACACTATTGGAATTTACTCTTCTTAATTATTAAAAGCCATGAGAGAGCTCTCCCCTTAGCATATGCATTGCTTACACCATTAGAAATAATAACAAAAGGAAAGCATTATAAATGTCCTACCCACATTGTCAGTGTATTACTATCTGAATGTATCTAATTTAATTAGTTGATTCTGTCTTTCAGACTCTGTCTGGCCTTTGACAACAGGCTGAACCAAAGAGGAGAGCAAATCTAGTGTGCTGGGTCTGTCACTTCTATATCCCCAAATGAACACAGAACCCAGCATGGAAAGTCTCATGACAAGGACTTCGCCTTAATGGAATGGTACAGAAAGTGCCACAGTCTAACAGATCATCTCCACAATGTGGAAATAAAGTTAGTACTGGTTGAAAATTTCGAGACTAACTCCCACCCCCCAAAGAAAACCTAAAAACTTTTTTTTGTTTGTTTTCAGCAACCCAAACCCCCACATTTTTGTTTTTTAAATGAAAAATAGTTCAGTCTTTGACCAAAAAAAATTGTTGGGAAAACATGAAAACTTTTGATGAAAATATTCAAATTTGTCAATTCTTATGCGGAACAAAAATATTTCCTGCCCATATTTAAATAAGGTGCACCTTTCCATTGAAAATGTTGTCTCTCTAAAAACAAATTAAAGAGCTGTTTGGTATAACACAGCATGGTCTCACTTCTCAGTTCATTTGTGTAATCCTCCAAGGCCAACATGATGTATATAAATCATTGATGATGTCAAACTCTTCACAGTGAAGTTTCCAAGTTACCTTTGAAATATAAAACATTATTTCCTATCCCCCATGTGCTCATCCATTTTACAATCAGTTCTTTATTTAGTACTAGAAAATAAACAAATCTAGGGCTGTCAAGCAATTAAAAAATTAATCATGATTAATCGCACGATTAATCGTGCTGTTAAAACAATAATAGAAAACCATTTATTTACGTTTTCTACATTTTCAAATATTTTGATTTCAATTACAATACAGAATTCAAAGTGTACAGTGCTCACTTTATAATTATTTTTATTACAAATATTTGCATTGTAAAAAACAAAATAAATAGTATTTTTCAGTTCACCTAATACAAGTGCTGTAGTGCAATCTCTTTATCATGAAAGTTGAACTTACAAATGTAGAATTATGAACAAAAAAAAAACTGCATTCAAAAATAAAACAATGTAAAACTTTAGAGCCTAGAAAGTCCAGTCAGTCCTACCTCTTGTACAGCCAATCGCTCAGAAAAACAAGTTTGTTTACATTAGCAGGAGATAATGTTGCCCACTTCTTGTTTACTATGTCATCTGAAAGTGAGAACAGGTGTTTGTATGGCACTGTTATATATTTAGGTGCCAGATACGCTAAAGATTCATATGTCCCTTCATGCTTCAACCACCATTCCAGAGGACATGCGTCCATGCTGATGACCGGTTCTGCTAGATAACAATCCAAAGCAATGTGGACTGACGCATGTTCATTTTCATCATCTGAGTGAGATGCCACCAGCAGAAGGTTGATTTTCCTTTTTGGTGATACGGGTTCTATAGTTTCCGCATCAGAGTGTTACGCTTTTAAGACTTCTGAAAGCATACGCCACACTTCGTACCTCTCAGATTTTGGAAGGGACTTGAGATTCTTAAACCTTGGGTCGAGTGCTGTAGCTAACTTTAGAAATTTCACATTGGTATCTTCTTTGCATTTTGTCAAATCTGCAGTGAAAGTGTTCTTAAAATGAACAACATGTGCTGGGTCATCATCTGAGACTGCTATAACATGAAATATATCACAGAATGCAGATAAAACAGCAGGAAACATACTGTTCTCCCCAAAGGAGTTCAGTCATAAATGTAATGAATGCATTTTTTTTTAATGAGTGTTGTCAGCATGGAAGCAAGTCCTCTGGAATGGTGGTGGAAGCATGAAGAGGCATAGGAATGTTTAGTATATCTGGCATGTAAATACCTTGCAATGTCAGCTACAAAAGTGCCATGCAAATGCCAGTTCTCACTTTCAGGTGACATTGTAAATAAGAATCAGACAGCATTATCTCCCATAAATGTAAACAAACGTATTTCTCTTAGTGGTTGGCTGAACAAGAAGTAGGACTGAGTGGACTTGTAGGCGCTAAAGTTTTACATTGTTTTGTTTTTGAATAAAGTTATGTAACAAAAAAATCTACATTTGTAAGTTGCAATTTCACAATAAAGAGATTGCACTACAGTACTTGTATGAGGTGATTTGAAAAATACTATTTCTTTTGTTTATCATTTTTACAGTGCAAGTATTTGTAATAAAAAATAATATAAAGTGAGCACTGTACACTTTGTAATTTGTGTTGTAATTGAAATAAATATATTTGAAAATGTAGAAAAACATCCAAAAATATTTAATACTTTTCAATTGGTATTCTATTGTTTAACAGTATGATTAAAACTGCGATTAATTGTAATTAATTTTTTAAATCATGATTAATTTTTTTGAGTTAATCGCATGAGTTAATGGCGATTAATCAACAGCCCTAATCAAATCACATTGTTGTTGAAATTAGTTTCTCCATAAATAACCCCGAATCATAATAAATGTACCAACTAAAGTCTCAAGAGGTGGGTTTTGCCCTATTTACCACCTTCTTCAGAAGGTTGTATGGTGTGATGTTATTGCAAGATGCTGAGTGTTCTTTGTTCCCATTGACATCTATAATAGTTGAAGTTTCTCAGCATCTTGGAGGATTGGACCCTTAAGAAGAAATTTGGATGAAGGGATTTATTTCCTTTCTCTGAATTGGGATAATTAAATTTCATATGAATTTGTAAGCTCTTTGTGTGCAGAGACTGTCTTTTTGTTCTGTGTTTGTATGGCACATATCATAACTCAGTCCTGGGGCTTCTAGGTGCTGTGGTAATATAAATAGTAAATCAAACAGTACACTGGGATAAGATCTTCATGCCCACCAGGTAAAAGGGCCAGAATCGTGTAAAGGGGCCCTAAAATGCCCAGATCTGGATGGTGGAAAATTCTCCCACTGCAGGACCTGAGGAAAACAATCACATGTAATCCCTGGCATCAGGGGCATGGTTGGAAGTCGAAGGGGTATGTCATGGTGTGGCCACAGCTTAAAACACTGAGGTGATTCTGGGCAACACTAAGGACCTATAGGCACTCCTGGGAAGCTGCTGTAATTTAGACAGACCCCCAAAGCTGTCTAAATTATACTTGGGGCTGCATAGCCCAGGATCATGTGCTCCCCTTCCCCTTCCCACTGTGCCACTTATGGGTACTATACAGAATCTCACTCAGGATGTTTTGTTGTAGATTTTGACTCATCCTTTGGGAAATACATTCCAAAGCATCACTATGTGATCCTGCAAACCCTTATGTCATATGTCCCTTCCTCACGAGAACAGTTCTTTTGAAATCATTGAGACTACTCCTATGAGTAAAGGTTTGTAGGCTCAGGCTTTACTCTAGTAACACACTTCAAAGAGGATCCTGGTAACAGAGTGTGTAAAACTTGTTAATTAAATGTAATTGCAAACAGTTGTCACGCCCTGCTACTGTTTTAATTGGCACTCCCCAGGATTGCATCTTTGTCTTTTTTGTCATCCCACACTCATATTGGGATCCCGGTGCACTTGCTATCATCTCAGAATTTGTCACCACCTAAGAGCTTATGTGATCATAAATAAAAACATGGGGACAACATATGTGTCAGGGTTGAAGGTCATTAGCCTGAGTTCAAAAACAAGAGAACCATGCAGATGGCCAGTCAGGAGAAATTTTGCAAACTCTTTAGGGATTTCCATCCCAACTCTGTCAGTGTGTGTGTGTGTGTGTGTGTGTATGTTTTCTTTTTCTGGGCCCGATATGGCAGAGGTCACTCTAAGACAGAAAAAAGGTCATTAAAAATATTCATTAGCTTGTTAAACTTGAAATTTGCTGGTCTAAGTTTTGTCCAAAAATCATCAGAGTTTACGAGATGCACAGTGGGAGCCCAGTTGTTTTCAGCTGAACATCATTTTACCCTATTAGTTAGGGAGAGGAAAAAGTATTTCCAAAGCCTGAATAACTGAAAGAATATGCAGTAGAATATTTAGCTGTTGCACATCCCAGACTTGCAGCAGTAATTTGATCGTCCTCGCAAATTGATGGATCAGATAGTGACAGATATCCAGGGGTGCTGGAAATAAGGATGCTAGGGATGCAGCAGCACCCCCTGACTTGAAATGGTTTCTATCATATACATGGTCTATAGTTTTGTTCAATGGCTTTCAGACCCCCCCCCCACTATAAAAATTGTTCCAGCACCACTGCAGGTATCCCCATTAGCTGGATGGTTCTGATATGCTGATCAGCAACATAACAATCAACAACTGCTACATGTAGGGCTAGATTTTTAAAGCTTCAGCTGCCTTTTTTATGATGAAAGTCATGTAGGTAGATATTTAAGTGGTATTAATTACACCTGCAAATAAGTGTAAGTGCACAAATATGGCAACATTTCGTCATAAAAACTGATTAGAAGGAAGGTCAAGTTGAATCCAGGCTCCGAGGCTTGGTCTACACTTAAAATTTAGGTTGACATAGCTACAGCACTCAGGGGTGTGAAAAATCCACCCCGCCCCCCGAGTGCCATAGCTATGCCCACCTAACCCCCCAGAATAGACGTAGCTAAGTCAATCGAAGGATGCTTCTGTCAACCTAGCTACCGTCACTTGGGGATGTGGTGTTCACAGGGCGGGATTTGCAATTAGGCACAGTAGGCATGTGCCTAGGGATGCCGGCATTCTAGGGGCACCTAAAAGTTAAAAGTAAGTTAAAAGTTACATTTTTTATGGAAAACACAAAGGTCAGCTGTATGCAGAGGGGGCGCTGAGGATGCTATGCCTAGGGGCACTTAAGATGTAAATCCAGCCTGGGTGTTCCTACACCAACAGAGAAACCCCTTCCATCTCTCTAGGCTGTGTATATGGTATGGAGTTATGTTAGCTATGTTGCTACAGTCCCCATAGTGTAGACATGGTCTTAATGTTTAAACCATTGTCCGAATGGTTTGCATTCGGAAGCCTACAGTATCATGACTAGAAATGTTTCTTTTGTTTCTAGGTTCAGAAAGAGACAGTCTTTTAAAAATACATGTATAAACAGACCCATTTGCCCTGCGATCATATCAAATAACCCAGCAACAACATAAATATTACAAATATTTATTAGCCTGCCCACAAAATTGTCACACAAGTCTCATCCATCCATAGTCATCACCCATCTCCTTATGAACAAAGGAGAAAAGAAGAGACCATCTTGGGAAGTTGTGAATCAAAGGGGGAAATAAGTGCCAAAGGCTCAGGGCACTAATGTAGGGCAAAAACATGAAATGAGAATTATTTATTTATTTTGATTGACTTTTTAAAAAAAATATATCACTCAGTAGGTGCCAATTTCAGGTGCCTTGGTTTTCTGCAACGACTACTTCATTAATGTATTGGCAAACCTCAAATGAATCATATGAAGGTATCTGTCTCCGCTTGGACGACAATGCACTAGCTGCTGTGGAGTGTTGTTATCTGGGCAAAATATCAATGTGAACTTCTCCTGTGAGCCCTCTACACTTGAGATGGCTGATAGAGATTGAAGGGTGTCAATTTAGAATTTACATGAAGAAGAAATCAGAATAGTTTCAGAGATAATGAGATTTTCAGGGCTGCTGCTCTTATCACCAAGTTTTTTAAACCTTCCCTTATCTAAACCACTCTCTCATGTCTTGTCTTGCTTTGTTTTTATTCTCCAAAGGTGAAACTCACTTCTGTGCAGAAGGTCAGCTGAGGTGTATGCACCCTCACGGTAGGACTTTGTGACACAGGGGTGTCTTGGTACCAACTGGCAGAGGGCACAGGGACTATGTAGTGTTTTACAGGGATCCCTCGGGTTGGATATATGCAGAATAATCACCAAAGGGCAGCACATAAGATCTCTGCCGAAAGCCAGTAGCCCAGTAGTCATCATAATCATTGTAAAATGTATGTATAGATAATATTTAAGGAGTTGTGTCTCTATACTGAACCTTATGTTCTTAAAATCTTGGTGTTAAGGCAGGTCACCAGGAGGTCACATACCTGGGGCATGTTCCTTTCCGGCAGGAGGTAACAGATGCTTATCTGCCTGTCTGATCGTACATATATTGTCTGCCTCATAATGAAGGCCCATTTGCATACTGAGCCAGGTAAGGTTGAGAGACTGTGAAATCTAAAAGAAAGAAAATCTACAAGGAGAAACAAACCAGCGGGGAGCGGTTTCTGTTTGAGTGAAGACGTAGGATGGTACATGTACACCGCTACATCGATATAACGCCACCCGATTTAACACGAATTCGGCTATAACGTGGTAAAGTAGTGCTCCGAGGGGCGGGGCTGCGCACTCCAGTGGATCAAAGCAAGTTCAATATAACGCGGTTTCACCTATAATGTGGTAAGATTTTTTGGCTCCCGAGGACAGCGTTATATCGAGGTAGAGGTGTATATTTTTGGAGGAGGGCGGCCTCTGCTTGCCCCTGCATTAAAGTATCTTGGGAATTAAGTATAGAGTCTAGAATGTGTGTTATGATTTTATTTTATATGTAACCATTTTTTCCCCATACGTCTACTTGCTATTACTTGAATCTCTGTGCTTTATTATATAAACGTATACTTGATTTCACTATAAACATATCTAAGTGCGATGTGTTGAGCAGAGTGGTGATCTGAGGTGGAACTGGTAATCTGGAGTGGACTGCTTCTTTGGAAGCAACAAATCTGTAAATTCTGTGAGTAATTAGCAGGGCCGGCTCTGGCTTTTTTGCTGCCCCAGGCAAAAAAGCCTCCGCCCCCTCCCCCCCCAGCTTGGTGGGCTGGTGCCTGGAGCCGGCTCTGGTAATTAGTGGACCAGGGTCTGGATGTTCCAGGAAGGCATTCGGAGAGCATGAGAGTAGGAGACTGCCTATCACTAAGAGTAACAAAAGGGCTGGCAAGGCCTAGAGGGGAGTGCTTGTGATGCTCGTGGCTGGTGGAGTTGGTGAGCTGACCCGCAGCAGGCACAGACAAAGGGCAGATGGTCGTGAGGTGCCTCAGAACTCTGGATATCCCGGGCAAGCATCACAGACTTAAGTGGACTTGGTGCTAGATCTCTGCATAGGGGTGAATTTCACCGTTAGATTGCAGGCTGTTTGGGAGAGGGAGTATGTCTTACTCTCTAATTGTAAATAGCTATGTACATGTGCGGTGCTAGATATGATTCTCAGTATTATTTATTTTATTGCTTATTAATAGCTCATATCCTGAGGAATTCAACTTTCTTAATCAGCTCACTTTCTAATTTTGAGGCGGAGGGGAATTTGCTCAGCCACCCTCATTTACTAGTGTTATTTTCTGTCTTCTGGACATTCATGAATGAGCCAGGAAAAAACTGGCCAGTCTCCTCAGGAACAATATGTGATCTCATAGGAGGGAGCTGTTCTAATGTTACTGGTTCAATGAGTAAAAGCCATTCTTTTTGCCCTTGGTGTTTATGGCAAAATTGAAATTTTGAGAGGGGGGCTCAACTCACACCCCTGGATATTTCCTATGTGTGTTCAGAAAACAAACATTACACTTTGTTATAGCAACTGAGGTCAGAAGAGTGCAACATGTGGAGCAAAATCCCACAAGCCTTTTAATCAAGCTAGTCATTAAAATGAAATCAATTGTGCAAAAAATCCTTTGATTCTTAAAATCAGACAAGAGCTCAAGCTGCAAAAGGTCTGAACCTGCCCCCATTGAAATCAATGAAATGTTTATTCTTTGACTTCAAAGGGAACAGGATCAGGCCCCAGATCTGGTCTCGATCTGGTTCAAAAGTTCAGAAACGTTTGGAACTGTTTGACATTTTCTTGTGGATGTCCAGCTGTCAGCTGGAACTCAACATGGTCAAACCAGAGCATTGAATCTTTTATCCCAAGCTCTCCCACTTCCTTCTTTCTCAGTCACTGCAGACAACACCACCATCCTTCCTGCCACTCAAGCTCATAATCTGAGCATCATTTTGACTGAGCTCTCTATCTAGATTCTCACATCCAGGCTGTGTCTTAAACCTGCCATTTCACCCGGCTTAACATCTCTAAGATTTGGCCTTTATTCTCAGTCCACACAGCTAGTAAAATTCTCATCCAGGCCCTCATCATCTTGCATCTTAACTACTGAAGTCTACTCCTCTCTGGCCTTGGCAAAGCCCATGTCCCACTTATATCCATTCAAAATGCTGCAGCAAAGATTGCTTCCCTGGCTTGTCACTTTGAGCCTGTCACCCCTCTCTGTGTATTCCTCCACTAGCTTTCACTTCTCCATTGCATCAAACTACTTGTCTTCACTATTAAGGACCTTCATACCCTAATCCTGCCCTACCTATAATCTCCCAAAGGCTGCTGAGATACTGACTCCTGTCTCTGCTCAGTCAATGACACCAGCCTTCATTGCTACTTGTTAAATTTTCAAACAAGCACCGTTATGCTGTCTCTCATGTTCCTGGCCCCCCCACAATGCATGGGAAGAGTTACCCGTAAACATCAGTGGCAGTTTGTGACTTTTCTGGCAGATGAGGCACAAATCACAAACTAGTTGTTATTTTTCACCACCTGTCCAATGTATTATTTAATAACTATTATATGATTGTTTTTAATACATGGAAAAGAATCCAAATTAATTAATCTGGTTAGAGAGAAAGAAGAAGAAGAGGAGTAATTCCAAAGTAAACAAACAAAAAAGTCAGACATTTACACATTAATTTAACTATCAGGCCAGCTTATGCTAAGGTCCTAAATGTAAATTGACATTGTTCAAGAAATTTTATATGCTTCTGCTTAGAGCATTTTCATGCATTCAAATAATAGACTGCAGTTGCTATGTAACTATACTCACATCAATTCAAATGCAAAAAGCAACATCAGCTTTAAAACACAAAAATTACAAAATCGCTAAAATAAAAGTTTGTGTAATCAATTCAGGGGAGTAGTTTGAGGGGGATGTCAAACGACACCTATGAATCAACTGGGAAATCTGAACCTCAAAATCACATATTATTTAGTGGAATATTCACTATAAAGACACAAACTATATCACAAAATTATTAATTCAAAACAAACAAAGCAGTTTGTCATGTCCTGTCAAGAAATTGTATGCAGTGTAGTTGTAGCAGTGCCAGTCTCTAATATTCTGGGACTGATACGGCTACAAGTACGTTCCTTGTCTTGCTAATGGCAAGAAATTGAATGGTATATATCCATTAAAAGAGATGTAAGCTCACCTTATTTATAGTGAAGATCAATCAATCCTTCTGTCTTTGAAGCAAAGCCTGCAATAATATCATTATACCAGGTCAGTTGCTTTTCCAGGGAAGACCACAGTTCTTTTTAAGTGGAAGTTGTGGCTGGCACATTGAGATGACCCTGATCAAGTATGTCCTGATGTGTTTAAGGCAAGAAAAGTTTCTTTCCACACTTACTGTTGTTGCTGGCATAGTGGCAACTAAGCACCTTGCAGAGCCCAGTTTCATTGATTAAATGCAGCATGTTGCTAAAAGAATGGTTCTGAGACTGCTTGTCTTTGTTGATGCACTAAACTTGTTCTTGAGATGACCTAAATCAAAGTAGCTGTCATAAGAGTTGGAGAGTGAGGAAAAGACTTCTATGGGGAACTGCTTGCTGAAAGCTGGAAATCTTGAGTAAGACAGCTCAAGAAAGTGGAGAGCCTTTATGTCTGCAAACCTGAGAGAAAAAATGCTCAATGATATTGTCAATTATTTTATTGTATAGTTGTAAATACATTTTTTGCCCATCTTCAGGAGGATGTCTTCCATTTCCAAGCCCAGCCTATGGTCTTCTGGAGGCGAAGGTGAGTCAGTGAGGGGAGTGGCTGCAGAAGTAAACGCCTCTTTGAGCTGCTCTTCTTTAAACAGATCACACAGAGATTGTTTCCTTCAGCCCATAGTTCATTGCAGCAGTTCACTGCATTTGCTTGGGCGTGTAAAAAATGTGAGAAGACTTGCAAGGCTGAAAAAGAAGGCCACACATTTCTTTAATGCACCGTGCCCCTTGTTGGAGAACTAGATTTAGTCTGTGACAAAACAGTGCACAAACAGAACTTGAGGAGACTCTTTTTAAATTAGGGCTTGCAGACCTCCCAGCTCACTTGCCACCACTGAAGCACAGCCATACAACTAAGACACACGTTTTCTTTTGTAGTCGTAGTTTCTTATAACTGAATCCACAACCTGCTTCAAAGCAACTGCCTTTTGATCTGTGCTAACATCTTTAAAACCCATGAACCGCTCCTGTGTTTGCCTCTTCTTGTCCATGTAGCATAACACTAGTGAAAGCTGGCCTAAGTGAGAAATCTCAGTTGCTCTGTCTACCTTACAAGTGAAAAAGCTGCATTCTCCAATCTCACGGTCAATGTAGGAAGTTATTTCTTCAGCCACATATTTGATCAATTTGTTTTGAATTGTTTTGGACTGGCAGAAAAATGCACCCATTTTTTCCATCCTATAAACCTTCAGCCCCTTGTGATGAAAAGAAAATCAAAAGTTCCCTGAAATCACCCTGGTTGACAGATTCCTCCGTCTCACAGTGGCCATGGAATGTAAGGTCTTGATGAGATTAAAACAACTGAAATATCAATTAGTCACTTCAAAATCCCTGTGTTCTTCTTGACTTTCTCGTCGTGCTCTAAGATCAAGGTACCTTTGCTCATATGTCTGTATGAGTGCTTTCCTGCTCTAAGTGTTTCAAGGAAAAATCACTTTTTATGAACTCTTGTGATGAGTTGTGTGTTGACATGGTTTGTGACAGATTTTTCCAGGCACAGTAACCTTCATTAGGCCACATGATGTTTTTAGTTGAAAGACGCAAACAGAGCCAACAATATCATTTGTTACTCACAGCACTGCCTGTTAGCCATTTAACGACTCCTGTGGGCTGGTGCCTCAGTGTGTCAGCACTCCCCTTTGGTCAGTCAGGGCATTGTGCAGGGTCTGCTTAGGTCGGCAGAGCAGTCAGTCCGCCCTTCTTGTCTGAGTCTCTACAGTCCTATTCTGGAGGCAAGGACATTAATTATCTTTCCCACTGGTGTAAGGACTTCCCCTTATGCTTGGCAGGGATTATCTGGTCCTTGTCCTCAAGGGTCCTGGAACCCCCTTAAGTCTCTGTTAAAGGGTAGGTAGGGGAACCTAGGCACATCCACTCCACTAGGTTCCAGCTCAGGGCCCTTAACCCAGACAGGTAGAATCTGCCATTGGCAATTCTCCTTCCTACCTCCCTTGGTTCTGTAGGATTCTGCAGCCTGGGGCTCCCCATCATCTCTTCTTTGGGTTGTTACTGGAGCAGCTTCTCACTAGCTTGCTGGTAGCACCTTCTTTTTCTTGCTTGCTTGCTACTCTGGCAACTGCCCCACCTGTCTGCTTCTCAGCTCTTTTATCGTCCCAGCTGCTGTGAGGTTGCCAATCAGCATTGGCCAGCAGTTCCTGCCTTGGTTGCCAGGCCCACATGGGGTCTATGCACCCCATGACCACTTTGTATTAAGATGTCAGAAATTGCCACGTTGTTTTCCCATTTTTCTTCAAAACCTCCATTGCTAATGGAAATCTGCCTTCCTTGATGATTGAGCCTCTCTCTTCTTGACACCTTAGTGGAACTCTTCTTTTTCACAGGCTGTATACAATGTTACCTTCTACGGAAAATTTTAAAGTTTTACAAATTCCAATATATGTTACCAAGTTCAGGACCAGCCTTCACTGCTAAAATCCTGCCATGTCTTCATCAAATCATGGTTACCACCACAGCTATGTCCTTATAAAGTGACTGCTGGGTGTGGTAAATTGTCATGGTAACAAAGCAGCTTCTTGAGGCACCCTTAGCTATACCACGATTTGAGCCTCACACAGCACTACATTTTCTGGCATTGTGTTTCTCTTCTGAAGATGGAGAGGATGTGAGTTATGACATTTAAAACAAATCACAAATGCTCCTTGTGCAGGTGTGTTAACATATTTGATATATACATGCTTAACTGTCCTTAAAAATCTGTACATATACAAAACCATGAATGTATTTTGTAGCTTTTGGGAATCAGCTTTTGAATTCTTGGTTACAGTGATCAGCTGCCACTGATAAACATCCACAGAGCCACTTAATTTATTCCTTCAAATATCTCCTTAAAACCCTCCTCTGCCATGTTGCCTACAAAAAAATGGACAATGGTCCAGCAGTGGTCTCAGCACACCAGTTGCCTATCATGCTGATCAGTATTGTCTAATTGTTTCCTTGTGTTCCCCCTGTTTGTTGCAATCACCTGTGGTCTCTTGTCTTATCCTTAGATTGTCAGCTCTTTGGGTCAGGGATTGTCTCGTTGTTGTGTGTACAGCACCTAGAACAATGGGGTCCTGTAAATGAGTTGGCTGCTGCCCGTGGTCCCCTTCGTGGCTGAGGGCCCTCTGCCATGTTTTTTATTCTCCCTCTTCCAGGCCCTTTGACACAGATTCCACACCAATCATCCAATCATCACCTTTATTTGGGGCTGGGTCTAGTCAGACAAAACAAACTCAAAAGTAAAGCTTGCCACTTCCCTGCTCAGAGCTGACTCCATTGCAGATTTCCCAGAGTCACCTGCTCCCCAAGAACTGCTTCAGCTCTCTTATAAAGAACCTGCAGCTTGAAGTTCCCGCCTCGCACCAGGTGCTTCTGGTTGGCTCATTTAGCAAGCCTGCTCCAGTCATTGAGTCTCCTGCAGGCAGCTCCCTCCCTCTGCTCTCCCACATCCCTCTTGTTCTTTTGAGTGGGCATGTTGGGCACTCATTGCATGGCTCGCCATCTTCATCCACCTTGGACAGAAAGTCTGCATTCTGGTGGTCCTGGTGGCCAGGATAATGCTCTATGAGAAATGAAAGAGCTGTAAGGTGAGGTACCAACAGGTAACCCAGGCATTTGAATCTTTCATTATCTGGAGCCATCAGAGCACTGTGTGGCCCCAAACAAATAATAGCGCAGGGCTTTCACTGCCCAATGTATTGCTAGGCACTCCCTCTCGAGGACCAAATACCAGGTCTCATGGTCATGGGTTTCCTGCCCATATGCAGAATAGGAGGTTCCTGACCATGGAACTTCTGGGACAGTATGGCTCCCAGGGCCTGGTCTGAGGTGTCTGTGTGTGAAATAAATTCTTGTGAAAAAATCAGGGCTACGCAGTACTGGTTTGTTACAGGGAATGCTTTTAATTTCTTGGAACATCTTATCACAATGGAGAGGAACAGAACTGAGGAACTGTTATTTTCATGGAATAGGTAAGGGGAACCATTAGAGAAGCAAACTCAGGTACTAATCACCTATAAAATCCTGCCAGCCCAAGAAATGCCCAAATTATTTTTTTTGTTTTCAGAATGGGTGTGTTGGCTAGGGCTTCCACTATGCCTTTCCCCATCACATACCCTAAGTATGTGGTTTCCTACTTGCCTAATATTCATTTCTTTGGGCTTGTGGTTAAAATGGTGTCCCTTAGGGCTTGAAGGACTGCAGCTAGGTCCCTGATGTGGGTTGGCCAGTCCCGACTAAAGACTACCACAATATTCAGATAGGCTGCCATGTAAGGTTGATGCGACCATACCTGGTCCATTAGTCTTTGAAAGGTGGCCAGGGCTTTGTGTAAACCAAGGGGCATATTAACAAACTGGAAATGGCCTATGGTGTTGAGAAGGCTGTCTTGTCATGGTGATCAGGGGACAGCGGGATATGCCAATAGCCCTTAGTTAAGTCTAACATAGAGATGTATCAGGCTTGGCTGAGCTAACTGAGCAGGTCATTAACTTGTTTGTGTTGATTTGGTGCAAGTCCATGCAGAATCAAATGGTCCCATCCAGTTTAGGCACATGGACCACCAGATTGTACCAGGGACTTCTCAATTCCCCAGAGTTGTCTTCCCTAGAGAAGTTCAAAGGGGGAGAAGCCAGTAGGCACCTGTGGTACTTCTCATACCACAAATAAACGGTACAAAAGTAACTGATCCCAGTCTCTGGCTTCTGTCCTAACGAACTACTCAGAATTGACTTAAGGGTTTCATGAAATCATTTTACTAGGCTGTTGGTCAGAGAATGCTAGATCAAGGTCTGGAGCAGTTGTACTTTTAAGAGGGGACCAGACCTGTTGAAACACTTGGGATATAAAGTTTGTCCTCTGATCTGATAATATCTGTGGGGAGGCTTTCCCTGAAAAAGGTCTTCAGTAATTCCTATATGAGGGTGGAAGTGAAGGTGTTCCACAAGAGAACAGCCTCTGGGTACTTTGTGGCAAAGTTGACTAGTACTAAAATAAATTAGTGGCCCCAGACACTTTTCTCTAGGGGGGCTTACAGTGTTAATCTCCACCCTTTTGAATGGGATTGTTTGAGGGGGAGGGGAATTAAGGGAGCCCAGCCTCATCCCTCAGTCTGGGCAGGACAGACAAAAATCTGCTACTTCCCAAAATACATCTGTTGGGATTTGCTCTGAGAACTTTTCCACTCAGCTTATCCAGAACACCTTGTCCAGTTCTGGGAGAACACTTTATCCAGTTCTCTGGGATCTGAAACATTCAGTTCAACTTGGGGTTTCATCACTCAGGTTCTTTTATTTGGCATACAGCAAAGCTACGCTGAGTTGGGGATGGGTGGATAGGGGATGGGTGGATAGGGTCTCCATCTCACTCATGGGTGAAGGTTGATCGGGAGCCTTACAGAAGATCCCTGGGAGATCAGGGGGTCTTCTTCTTGGGACAGACCTTCTCCTGATCCTGGGGGTGCACCCCCCGCCCCCCCCCCGCACATGACCAAGATTGAATAAGCCCTGGAGAATTGCCTAGCAGAAGGGGCACAGAGTTTCTGTTCAGGAGCATGGGGAAGTATTTCCAATCGTGACCTAGGAATATGGGCCAGGGAAAGTGCTTTTCTACACCTCCCCCACCTCCTGAGATATGGCTACTTGTAATATAATAGATGCACTTGGGTAAGTACATCTTTTCCCAGGTGCGAAGGAAGTTTGGACCATTCAATCAGGTATGAGGCTTTGGATGGGAGTCTCAGTGTAGGAGTGTTTGGCCAGAGTCCATTAACACCTCTAACCAGTGTAGTCTTATCTTGATGGGAACTAGGAAGGGTCTGATGGGCTCCCTCTCTAGCAGGTCTGAGGTCTTACCCTATTGGATGAAGTGACACCCAAGATAATCACACTCACTGCACATGTCCCAACTCCCCACAACAATAACATATGATTGAGCTCTTTTGAATGGTTGACAAGGGCCCCACCTTGGAGCCTGGAACACCTGCCTCTTGAGATCCCTGGGGAGGTAGGAGATTCTGTCCCTCGAGGGGGCCCTGTACTGTGGGTTCCTTCTTGTTCTGGGGCACCAAAACCTGTCGGGCTCCAATGACCCTCAAGTTACCATGGAGGGAGGATCTTCCCAACACTCAAGGCCTCTACCATCAAAAACGTCTCCATTGTCTCTGTGATGGTTGCTGGGTGGAACTAACCGATCCAGGCTTGTAGTGCTAGAGGGAGAACTTTTAAATACTATTCCAAAACAATGCTATCCACGAGGTCATCCACAATCTTGATTTCTGGCATCAGCCCACACGTCGTGGCTAAATCTCAGAGTCATTGGGTGATGACCTGTGGGCAGCCCCCATTTGGGAATGGTTCCTTGCCAATTCTGTTCCTGTTTGGCCAGCTGGGCCTCTGGCATGTGCAGCTGGCTTCCTGGAACAGATGATTTTGCTCCTTCTCAAACTGTTGCTGCTGTATCATTAATCACAAGATTTCCTACATGGCCCATCTTGGGGGGGAGGTTCAAGTCCCTGTTCAGGCGCCAAATGTAAATGAGTTGGCTGCCCCTGTCTGCCCCTGGGGTGCCTCTGTACTGCCATGTTCTTTATTCTCCCTCTTCCAGGCCCTTTTACACAGGCTTCACACACTTGCTAATCCAATCACTACCTTTACTGGCAGCTAGGTCCATTCAGGCAAAACAACTCAAAAGTAAACTCAAAGGCCTAAAAATCTGTCCCAGGGCATGGCTCTTACCTCAGAGCCTGGGTGAATGAAAGGGTTCCTTTACAGAGTATTCCAGCTTCTAAGTAAGGGGGTATGTGTATACATGCAGGAATGTCTGCCCTTAATGAAGCCTTCCACACCAGCTTCAGAACAGCATGGTTAACAACTTTCCTGTACTCCCTCAAGTGTGCTGAAATGGTGACTACTTCTTTGCAGTCACTAAAGACGCTACTGCCACCTTGTCCTATCCTATCTCCTAGAACTGGAAGGGACCTTGAAAGGTCATCAAGTCCAGCCCCCTGCCTTCACAAGCAGGACCAAGTACTGATTTTGCCCCAGATCCCTAAGTGGCCCCCTCAAGGATTGAACTCACAACCCTGGGTTTAGCAGGCCAATGCTCAAACCACTGAGAAACAGCAGCTGTAATTACAGCAATCAGTGTTTTTGGCTGAACACAATGAAATAAGAAAACAAAATGGAGTAACAACCATTTTCAAAATGCTTGAAATGTGAGTATTTTAACATTGTTTTGTAAATTTTAGTTAAGTTTTCATGCAATTTTTTAAAAGTTACAATGATAACATTTGGGCTATTTGTGAGTAAATTTGTTTTAATTACAAGAATGTGAACTGTGACTTTCAATTTTTTGCAATCAAAATATTGTTTTTTTTAAAAATGAAAACAAGAAATTTTGGGGGACAAGTAGAAAAATGTTTGAAATAAAATTGTAAATGGCACTGATCTTTAACAAGGACTGCATTTTCTCCCAAGTGTTTGTCGGGCAATCAAGGTGGACTGGGTATTAACTAAAACAAATCGAAAGGAAAAATTAAACTCTCTTTCCATCTCAATGAATCAGGTTTCACTCCTGTAAAATGAGGATAATGATGTTTATTTGTTAAGGTTGTAAGTTCTTTGGGGCAGAGGTTGTCTCTTATTATGTATTTGTACAGTGCCTAGCACAATGGGACTCCAGCCTTGGTGTGGCCTTTTGACACTACTGTAATGCTACTGCTAATATAATTAGTAAAGGAATAATATTCCTTTGTAAAATGCTTTGAGATCTATGGATGACAAGTACTATCTGAGAGATTAATTATTAGTAATATTATTATCAGTTTTCACGTGACTTATAGATGATTACATTTCTAATGTAAAAACAGTCAGGGGAAAGAAACAAAACCATTTCAGACATTCTTTGATACATCATAGAGCAGCAACATAGAGCAAATAACACAGACCCATTTCCCCTCCCCCCCCCCGTTCTAGGTCACTTTTAACCCTCCCCACTGCTTTGTTTCAAAGGTTCTATGTAAATTAAAGCTTCTATTGCTTATTCCACACCTGCAGCTTAAGGTTCAGATCCTGAATGCTGGCAATGCTGCTCCCGCAGCAGCTGTAAATGGTACAAAGGTGGTTGTAAGCTACCTTTGTGTAGGCCTGATCCCGGGCAGGTTACTGGAGCACGATAGAGCAGCCCTGAGACTGCTCTATTTTATACTTAGCTGCCTCTGGCCCTTTGGCTCATTTCCAGCAGACAGGAACCAGCTGGATTGCATGTTCCTGGCATACCCTCTTTCCTTGGTCATACACCTGGTACCACCCTCACTACACCGCTGGGGTTGTGGAACTGTGGGAGGGGAGAAATGGCATGGAGGTGGATATTCTGGCCCTACGTCATGGGGATTTCTTACACTAAGTAAATCCCTGGGAAGCTAGTTATTGACTTTGTTTGCTTCTGGAGCAGTGAAAAGCAGACTTAGCGGAGGTCAGAATCTGGCCCTTAATCTTCCTTTGCAATATAATCATCTCCATAGCAACTAATTGTGACATCACAAATAAATAGAGTATTAAGACCTCAGATAGGCATAAGCAAGAGTAGAAGCAGATGAACTCTACAGCTAAGCTTTTCATGTAGCTACTGTTAGCAATAATAGACTGTGAATATATAGAATGAGAAGAGTTGCCTCAAGCAGGAATGTTTTTTTTAAATTTTCCACAAGGCATCAGTGGGTCTTTACAAATCATTACAACACAAGGTTCAACTGTTTGGTCTAGGGAGTGTCTCTTCATTCAAAGTCCTAATGCCAGAGTGAGGTGATGCTGGCCATTTGGAATGGCAGGCTGTAAATAGCTGACCTAACATCTTCATTCAGAATAGTAATTTGTGCCAATGATGGTCATAGAATCATAGAATATCAGGGTTGGAAGAGACCTCAGGAGGTCATCTAGTCCAACCCTCTGCTCAAAGCAGGGCCAACACCAACTAAATCATCCCAGCCAAGGCTTTGTCAGACGAACTTTCCTGGCTTTAAAACACAGGTGTGAAATATGACCTTCAGTTCACACCCTGTGTGTTGATACTGTATGGTTTATGTGTATCTGATCTGGATGTTCAGCTCTGTGGAGCAGGAACTTTCCCCCCTGTTTATTTGTACAGCTTTTAGCTCACTGGCAGCAATTGGAAAATAAATAACACCCATTAATAAAACCCCAGTGCAATGGTAAATTTTCTGCACAACATTTTCTTCCATCTCCATTCTCTCAATGGACGTGATAAAAAAATCACTATAAAATACCAGTTTCTAGTACATACAGGGACAGGTCCATTTTACAATGTGATTTTTATTTTCCCAATTTTTTAAAAAAGTGTTGCTTGAAAAAATTGATCTGTTGAGCCACATTCTGCCCATGCTACTCTGTCTACACTGCTATTTTCAGTGTGCTAGCTTGGACAGGGTTAGTGTGGGTATGTCTATGCAAGCTGGGAATCACATCTCCCAGCTCAAATGTAGACGTACCCTATATGATGCAAGTCTGGGAGGCAGAATCTGTCCTTTTATGCTTTGAATATATATCATGAAGAAGACCTACAGGTGTATTTTTAGGCAGGTGCACAGGGAATTTGTTACAAATCCTGCTCAAGTTAATGTGAACTCACCTTGCATCTCTACGAAAACTCTGCCTTCTCCAGCTAACACACACACATTGTTTTCAGGCACATTCAAGACAGAGGCAGCTTTTCACCAGGGCCGGCATTAGACTCGCTGGGGCCCAGGGCAGAAACTAAGGAGTGCCCCCCACCGGCCTCCCTTACCTGCTCACACATTGGATTTCTGCAACATTTCTGAAGCCGAAGTCCGAGTCCTGCCGCGAGGGGCCCCCGGTGCAGTGGGGCCCTGGGTAATTGCCCTCCTTGCTAAGCAGTTTATTAGGCTACCCAACATGAGGAGAAAAGTGGGCTCTGGCCTAACTCACTAACACTGAGGAAAAAACGGAGAAGGCACCTGGGAAAACCTTTAATTGAACACAGCAAGCACAGTAGCAAATATTTAAGAATGTCAGGTTTTTAATGAATTACTGCTAAACTGATGGCATCTTAAAAGGAAAATACAACAGTTATGAGATCAAAATTCTCATCTGTGAAAACTGGTTTCACACACTTATAAGGTTTCTATAGATGCCAGCTTCTGATTGCCTGGAAAAGGAAACAAAAGTTTCTCCTGCCAACAGTGGCTGCTGTCTTGATAATAAACTGTATCAAAATTGAAGCTGAAATGAGATCACCATCGTATCTATGTCTGCTCTCCATGTATCTGCTGCAGCTTATGCTGATTAGAAAATGGAAAACACATGGGATAAATCCGTCTGCCTTTGGATTAAATCACATTTATTTAAGGTTTCCCAGGAGATTTAAAGTTAACTCAGCCTGATCATTTGTAAGAAACTTTAAATATAACAAACACGACATTTTGCTTGCTGTAGCCAAACACATAGAATCATAGAAATGTAGGTCTGGAAGGGACCTTAGAAGTCATCAAGTCCAGTCCCCTGTGCTCTGGCAGGACCAAGTAACCTTGACCATCCCCGACAGGTGTTTGTCCCACTTGTTTTTAAAAACTTTCAGTAATGGGGATTCCACGACTTCTCTAGGAAGCCTATTCCAGAGTTTAACTACCTTTATACTTTGAAAGTTTTTCCTAATAACTAACCTAAATCTCCCTTGCTGGAGATTAAGCTCATTACTAATTGTCCTATCTTCAGCGAACATGGAAACAATTGATCACTGTCCTCTTTATAACAGCCCTTAGCATATTTGAAGACTGTTATCAGGTCCCCCCTGGCCCAGCTTTCTTTTATCTAGATTAAATATGCCCAGTTTTTTTAACCTTTCCTCACAGGTCAGGTTTTCCAAACCTTTTATCATTGTTGTTGTTCTCCCCTGGACTCTGTCTAATTTGTCCACATCTTTCCTGAAGTGTGGTGCCCAGAATTGGACACAGTACTCCAGATGATGCCTCACAAGAGCTGATTAGAGTGGAACAATTACCTCCCGTGTCTTATATATGACATTCCTGTTAATACACTCTGTGAAGAAACATACCCTCACCCTGGGTGGGAAGAGGCTAACAAGCTCTTCTGGGCTTGTTCTGTGCTAACAAGGCAAAACTGCAAGGCTTGTTCATCCTGGAGGAGGAGGAATCTTAACTTACTACAGAAAGGGGCAGTGAACAAGAAGAAGGCTGCTCCACCCAGAGACTGAGGGTAACAGAGGCAGTCCAGCTGAGGAGAAGACAGACATGGAACCCACCATTTCTGGAGCCACCCTGCCTGTCAGAAAAGCAGTATGCCCCAGGAAGATCTGTAGGAGGTAAATCCCATGAAGGGACAATAGATTTTGAGAGACTAAGCCAGTGAAGCCAAACATCCAGGGGCTGTCTGAGAGACTGGCCCTTGTTCCAGCCACCCTCCAAGTGTTGCCAACTGGAATAGAAGAGAGAGTAAATGATGGACAGTGGGGCCTAAGGGGCTCTAGAGAGTCCTGCCTTCCAAGCACCCCCAGAGCTTCATCACATTGTTGATTCAAATTCAATTTGTGATCCATTATAACCCCAGATCTGCTTCAGCAGTATTACCATCTAGCCGATTATTCCTCTTTTGTAGCTCTGCATTTGATTTTTCCTTCCTAAATGAGGCAATAGTAAAATGAAGCTTGCTGAGGTACTTTGCACTTATCTTTATTGAATTTCATCTTGTTGCATTCAGATGACCACTTCTCCAATTTGTCAAGGTCATTTTGAATTCTAATCCTGTTCTCCAAAGTGCTTGCAACCCCTCCCAATTTACAACCCTCCCAAGTAGTCAAAAGAGCTAACAGAACGTGAAGAACCATTAGGAAAGGGATTGATAATAAGACAGAAAATATATAAATCCATGGTACGCCCACACCTGGAATATTGTCTGCAGTTCTGGCCACCCCATCTAAAAAGATATATACTTTGAAAAAGTACAGAGAAGGGCAACAAATTGATTAATGGTATGGGAAAGCTTCCATGCGAGGAGAGATTAAAAAGACTGGGACTTTTCAGCTTGGAAAAGAGACGACTAAGAAGGTATATGATAGAGGTCTGTAAAATCATGACTGGTGTGGAGAAAGTGAATAAGGAAATGTTATTTACCCCTCCACATAACAAGTAACAAGAACAGGGGTCACCCAATTAAATTAATAGGCAGCAGGTTTAAAACAAACAAAAAGAAGAACTTCTTCACACAACGCAGAGTCAACCTGTGGAACTTTTTGCCAGAAGATGTTGTGAAAGACAAAATTATAACTGGGTTCAAAAAAGAATTAGATAAGTTTATGGAGGACAGGCCCATTAATGGCTACTAGCCAAGATGGTCAGAGACACAACTCCATGCTCTGGGTTTCCCTAGCCTCTGACTGCCAGAAGCTGGGAGTGGACAACAGGGGATGGATCACTTGATGACTGCCTGTTCTATTCATTTCCCCTGAAGTAACTGGCATTGGCCACTGTAAGAAGATAGGATATTGGTCTAGATGGATCATTGGTCTGGCCCAGTATGGCCATTCACCTTATAGTAATTTTATCTAGACTGCATTGCCCTAGTTTGCTTATGAGAATGTTATGTGGAACTATGTTAAAAGCCTTACTGAAATCAAGATCTATCACATGCACTACTTCCCCTCTATCTATTAGGCCAGTAACCCTGTCAAAGAAGGAATTTAGGTTGGTTTGACATGATTTGTTCATGAGAAATTCATGCTGGCTATTCCTTATAACCCTACCCTCCTAGGTTCTTACAAACTGTTTAATAATTAGTTCCAGTATCTTTCCAGGTATCATAGTTAGGCTCACTGGTCTATAATTCCTTAGGTCCTCTTTGTTTCCCTTTTTAAAGATAGGTACTATGTTTGCTCTTCTTCAGTCCTCTGGGATCTCACCTATCCTCCATGAGTCCTTGAAGATAATTACTAACTATTTGGAGATTGCTTTGGTTAGTTCCTGAAATACCCTACGATGAAATACATTAGGCCCTGCTGACTTGAATACATCTAACTTATCTAAATATTCTTCGACATGGCAGAGTGGAATAATCGTAGAGGTAATGATCTATTTTAAAATGATGGTTAGTCTTTAACGGTGACCTGGAAGAGTTTCTAGTGGCCAAGTCTTGAGTTTCACTTGCAGCAATTAACGACAACACTAATTCTTGCTATCAAACATGGCAGGCAGCTGTTTTCTTTGCACTGCTTTAGGTGTAAGGGGCCCAGCCCTGCTGCTATTGGATTCAATGGCAAAATTCCCAAGGACTTCAGAGGAAAGAAGAGTATACTTATAGTGAGGGCATTGTTTGTACTGGGGTAAACACTGAGGACCTGTTTCTGGCTGCAAGAGCCAGAAACTAACTGGGTGGGGTGCTGAGAAGCTGTGCTTCAGTCCAGATTCCCTGGAGGAATTTTGCATGACTCAATTAAAGTATGGCTGGAAATCTGGTTCCTTTTAGGCCATGTGGTTGTATGGCATAGGTCATTGGAAAAACTTACTGTTCTTTATTGCCTTTCCTGTGCAATGTCCTGAGACAGCTGCTTTTGAACACTGTGTCAACTGCTCCTCAACGCCTCTTGGCTGATTATTCTCAAACACCTTGAGACCTTTGTTGGTGTGAGCAGAAGTTCTCTTCCTTGGTTCACCTCTGATGGATCTCAAGCAGTTTGTGTCCTGTGATGATTCCATTAAATCTGTTGTCTCTGCTCTAAGGATTCTGTTCTCAGTCCCCTACTAGGGGGAATTTCCTTCATCCTAGGAAATTTATCTGTCACCATGGCAAAATGTCATGCTTATTTTAAAATTAGGTCTCATATTTCTTCTCTCTCTGCAGTGTGTCAAAAAGGACTAGAGAATCTAGAAACTTACAGTTTATTACGACTCAGAATGACCAACACCATGAGGGATCTACAGGGATCTGCAATCACCTTCTCAATCCTATCTTTTGGGAACTATTTCTTACACAGCTTTAGTTTAATAGTGCAGCTGTTGGATCTAGGTTCGACATTTGAATCACATCTCTCCCCTGTGGTGAAATCTGCCTTCAGTTCAGTTCAGTCATCTTAGAAATATTGTCATTGTATGTCCTTGACCTGCATCTCTGTCTTTGTCTCTTCTGGTTTATGTTATTGTAAAGCCCTCTGTGCTAGCTTCCAGTCTACAAAATTTAACATACTTCATCTTGTACAAATTACTGCTCCTGTGAGTGAACACAGTCCTACTGCTTTGCTTACAGGTCAGTTTCAGTATTCTGTCTGAGGTGCTTCCACTGACTTTATAAAGCCCTTCAGAATCTGGGTATGAATTCCTTCTCTCTCCCTCTGAGCTGATCACACCTTCCAGCCTCACAAGTGCCAGCTGAGATCACTGGTAACAGCCTGCTTGTCCTGCCAGTTCATAAATTTACACAGACTGGGCAGCTGCTGCTTCAGACATTTAGCAACTTCTCCCTGAAAGTCCCTGTCCAAAGATGCCAGAGATGCTGCTGCTCTTTCACTCTTTAAATCAATACTGAAGGCTTCGCTCACACTGTGCTCTCAATTGTCAGCTTGGCATTGCAGGCTGAGCTATTGTAGTGGGTATATTTTGTGAATCACTTTATTGGCCATGATCCTATGAGAGGCTGAGCTCCCATTGACTTCAGTTGGGATCGAGGGACTTAGCACTTCACAGGACCAAGCTGTATGTAACTTGTAGCCCAAATCTGCTCCCATTCGAATCAGTAGCAAATTTCCCATTGACTTAAAGAGGAACAGGACTAACCTGTTGTATTGGAGCCAGCTCAAGACCTAAAGGGTCATTTGTGACTGTGATGTTTTGAGAAACACCCCTAATTTATGGGAAAACATTTAATTACTGGGCAGAGGTGAAAAGATAACGCAGTCTAGAAACTTGATTTCTTTTTGTAAAAACAGCTTTCTTTTAAAGATAATATGTCTGTCTTTTTGTGTGAGGAACTGAGATTGGGTATACCTCCCCATATTGTGGGCTGAGGAAGCCACACCCCCTCACTCCTGCCAGGCATGTTCCAGCTGGAACCACAGTATAAAAGGGAGCAGCTCAGTCAGTCTGGGCTGACATCTGAGGAGTGAGGATGTGTGTTGTGGACTCCCACCTGGGAACAGCCAGAGACCCAGACAGCAGAGGCCAGGTGCGCCATGACCTGGGGAATACCTGGCTGTTTGCGGAAGCCCATGAGGGGAAGGAGTCATTGTGAGTTTCACTGATCAATGACCCTAGAGATCCAGAAGACCTCTGGACTAGAGCACAGGAAGACAGGGTAGGAAGGAGCGCAGGGGAACTAGACACTGTTTCGGTTGTGGAACTGGGAACCCAGTCAGTGTGTTTCAGACGAATCCCTGCTGACTCAGTGGCAGATACACTCACTGGTGATAGGGCCCTCGGCTGGGACCTGGTGGAGTAGGGAGGACCCGGGTCCCCTACCCTGGCCAGCAACTCACCTCTTGGGGGCGGTCCATCCCCCTTGGGCTGTTAGGCCACACCATTGGCTTGGGCTGTTAGGCCACGCTGCCCTGCCTGTAAGGGCAATCCCATTGACTCGGGCCACTAGGCCTTACTGCCTTGCATTGAAGGGCAGTCCTATTGACTCTGACCATTAGGTCATACTGCCCTGAGGAAAAGCATGGTTGTTTGGACTCGGCTGCAAGGCTATAATGTCTCCTCCCTCCCCCAAGGGGTGACGGGGTATACCTGCCCTGTAACAGGGACACACTGCTGAAAACATTTCAGTGTGGAGCAGGAATTCAGTCTTCTTAGTCATCTGCCAGTAAGACCTATAGTTCTCATACAATATCACTGGGACAAAGTTCATTCTTTGGCCTAAGTTCATTAGTTTTCACAGACAATTTTGAGAATTATATTTCTGCTTATGAAATACAAAAACTGATGTGGATTGAACATTACAGTTGTATACAGGAACCCCTGCAAGAGTTGAATTTCCATTGACAATGTAAATTGTATATAATAGTCTATATTTGAGTCCAATCAGCAGTTGAAACTGCTTTGTTTGTGTGATATAGCCAAGTAAATGTGGCTATTGATACTTTAACTTATTTGCATTTCCTTCTTGTGCTTCTGCACATGTCCACGGAGGACAAAGGATATAAACAGCTTCTTCGTTCAAAAGCAGTACATGGGATGCAGGCCTGCAAATGGGATTCTGCCATGGTGCACAACAGTATTCTGCTAATGCAATAGGATGTGCACAAGGGATCTGATCAAAGGGAAGAAGGCATATGCCTGACCCATAATCCAGAAAGCATCTTTGTTTCCATCTACAACAAGAGCATGATGGTTCTAACAGTACATTGCTCTTGAAGTTAGCAGGAGTAAACAGCACCTGGAAGTGCACTGAGCCAATCTGACATGCAGTGTCGTGCCTTGTGATGTCAGGATTATTATTATTTATTTTATTATTTGTGTTGTGGAAATGCCTAGGACTCCCAGTCATGGACCAGAACTCCGTTGTGGCAGGCACTGTACAAACACAGAACAGAGAGCCATGTTTGCCAGTATATCTGGTTTTATGTTGTTGTGTGTATGACAGTGGATTTACTGGTGACCTGCCAAGACTTGGCCTTAACATTAAAATATAGATATTGGCACTTCATTTCATGTTTCTAAGAGGGGGAAAAAGAAAGCAGCACTGCCAGTCCCAAATACTCAAAAATTACAAGTCAGGCCCTCTAAAATCATGATATTGTCTTAAAATATGCTGTGATTTAAAAATAATAATAAATGTGGAGTTCTTTTTATTTGCCTTCTGGTTTTTGAGCATTTAGGGTGCACTTAGCTCACATTCTCAAGCTTTTCTCTGCAATCATGAGGGCTAGAAACTTCCTTTTTTAAACAATGAACACTGAAATTCTTATGTATTCACATGCCTCCGGGAATTGGGGATTTAAGATAAATATTAAAAATCACAAGTCTGGCAGTCTTACACTATATCAATCAATCATCTGTCAATATGATGACATTGGAAAAGAGGGCAGAAGAAATGAGAGTTAAAAAACGAAGCCCTTACTGAGGCACTATAGAGTTGCACACCTGCATGTTGTTCGACTCCATACATTTTGAATTGTATCCTTCCTTGTGTCCTCTGCATACAGAATTTTTTAAAATCGATATGACCTTGCTATTTAAACTGCCCCTCTTCCAAATTTATCAGAAGTCTGTTTCTCATTGTGTTGTAGCAGATGCAAACTTTTTTTAGAGTTACATTTTCCGCCTGGACTTAAAAAAGGGTTTAAGTTTTGCAGACACAAATAACTGTGGGCTCAATTTTGTACTCAAGTTTGTTTACACCATTTAGAGGTTTAAGTCCTTGATTTGCATCCACAATTTAGAGTGCTTAGATATTATCAAAATCGCGCCTTTGATTTGCATCCACAGAAGTGGATGTTAGTGTCTGAAAATTTGACCCCTAATTAAATTCAGCAATAATTTGAAGTCTATGTATGTGGTTTTTAAAAAACTCTCTCTCTCAATGGGAAATGTATAATTTTATTACTCATCTAATTGAAAAATAGTAGAACAGATGTCACTCAAAGTTTCAGATCATAAAGTTCGTGTTCTGACTCTGTTCAAGCATGGAAAGTCTCAGTCCAAAAGGAGAATTCCTGAGACATTTTTGAGTGAGTGAGAATAGGGTTTTATAATGGTGGTTACATTTTTCAACCCTTACTACACCTCTACCCCGATATAACACGAATTCGAATATAACGCAGTAAAGCAGTGCTCCAGGGGGGCGGGGCTGCGCACGCCAGTGGATCAAAGCAAGTTCGATATAATGCGGTTTCACCTATAATGCAGTAAGATTTTTTGGCTCCCGAGGACAGCGTTATATCGAGGTAGAAGTGTATAGCTTTAATTGCCACTAATGCTATAGTTAAGGCTACGTGATTTACTCTTTCATGGAAAAAAATGTGTTGCCATGACAGTTATTCCAAATCTCCTTAAATGCAGCCTCTGGTTATAATGTGACAGCTTTGTTTTCAATAATGATTTCAGAATAGGCTGATGTGCCCCAGAATGCTACAGTATTTGACTAGATGAGTGTTATTTCTACCTCTCCTTATATTTTGTTTTCTTGCGCTAGCTCGGTCAGTAAAATCTGCTTTTGTTGTTTTGTTTTGTTAGCTGAAAGGAAAGACAAGACAAGGGGAGGGAGATGGGTAAAGGCCGCAGAACAGGTGAGAAGAGGGAGGGGAGGAAGACCAAAGAGGCAGGTGTGGAACAAGGCTGAGTTGAAGGGACTTGAGGGGGGTGTTGGAGCAAACAGCCAATCAGCACAGGGCAGAGAATGTCCAGTCAAAACTATAGAATATATTGTCAGTGTTCATCAGTCCCAGCTTCTGCTGCTTCTGCAGTTTCTTTCCCAAAGGCCACATGGCTGGGAGGTGAAGGGATACAGAATGGGTCCTAGTGGCTTAAGAGGTGGTGTCTTCTGCAGAGTTCAGGATCTGTGAGGGCATTGTGGGGAAGGGGTGTCCCTATCTGGGCCAGCTGCTTAAGCTGTTTCTGCTACCTGGACTGTTTTGTTTTTGGTTAAGGCAACCTCAAATCTCATAGCTCAGTACTTAGAAACTGGTAGATGGATTAGATACAATAATAGATATTAGTTGGGGACAGTCACTGCTTGGTGTCTTGAGGAGAAATTGAACTATGACTTCAGATGAAGCAGGGTCTGAAGCAGGTAATGGCCTGATTGTAAGGTGGGTAAAGGGATTGTGCTACCCTTCCCTAACCAGTGTCAGAGGGGGCACTAGTTATGGCCAAGGGGGCATAGGGAGAGGAGAATGACCCGAATAATAGAAAACCTGGTTACTGCAACTGGAAGATCTTGAAACAAAGCATAGTGGGGTGGCAGATCTTGGCTGAGATTCCAAAAGTACATTTTCCTAAGCTCTGGCTTCAAATAAGCTGCTTTCACTATGGATTTATCTGAAGGTTGCTCCTGTGACACATTGCCAAGGATCTGCTTTCACAAGACTTGTCAGGGAACCTCACAGAGCTACAGTTTTGTGCTCAAACGGCTGAGCCACATTTGTTTACTTCACATTGGGCCAACCACTTCAGTCTACCCTCTAAGTGACCTTTTGTTTGTAGACTAAAGGGAGAAGTTATGTAATAGCTGTAGCAAGCGATAAACAGAATCCCAACTTCAAACAATAGAAAAATCCTCCTGTCCTTCCAAACTATATATTTTGTTGATTTATATATAAGCAACAACCAACTGTTGTTGACCACAATATGGAAATCTGATAGATGGGGTGGGAATCTCTTCTGTTAATGCTCTTAGCACTGCTATAGCTGATGGCAGAGTTTCCATGAAACTACATTCTAAACCATGGGAAGCAAAGATCGCTCCTGTATAAAAGTGCCCAAAGCATCCTAGCATGCTAAATAATAGGGGTAGGGAGGACTTTCAGGGGGAAAAAAATCCTTTTATAATAAATGGCTAAAATATTGCTTCTGGCTTATTGAGGAGGGCCAAATTCTGCTCAGATCTACGACCCCTTTAACTTCAGTTGCTAAATTGCACCAATAGGATGTAAAAGATCTGGTATAGTTATTTGACCAAATTGGAAGAAAGTGTAAAATATTAGTGTAGATGAAGGGCTGAATTTTAGGGGGAATCAGCTTGGGCAATGCTAAACATCACGGGCCTGATTCTTATTTACACTAAGACCCCTTTACACCACTCTAGCAGTATAAAGCATTCTTAAAATAGGTGTAACTGTAACTTTACACCTTCTTTACACTTCCAGAGTGGAGTAAAAGGACTTTCCTGTTAATGAGAATCAGGTCCAGTGATTTAATCCTGTTTTGGATTAACAAACTACCACTGCAATAATTTTAACTTATGGAAAAGTACATATTTAATGAAGATTAATGTGCATTCTGTTTAATCTTCTTACATTTATAATTGAAGAACAAAAACATACAACAAATTAAATGTAATCCCCGATATTTGTGTAACTTAATAAATCATAAATGAGCTGAAGGAGCATTAGGTATTATGCACATGCCTGCTCTGAGGTGCCCACAAAAAGTAAAGCACTCAAAGAAAACAAACATTTAAAGCAGGTGTTGAAATAATCAGTGTCAATAAACTAAATCAACTGGAATTTCAGATGCTCGTAATGAGCACTGAAATGATCTAAAACCACTTTCTTACGTACAACAAGGTAATGAAAACAAACAGGCTGACTACAATACACCTCACATTGTTTAGGTCATCTTGAAAACATATTAAATACATACGTGCTCCTAATAATGGTCTACATGAGTTATTTTACTTGTGATTAATCAAAAGTGTCATCTGCTTAAGTTTTACTAGTATAACTATATAACCAGTATACCCAATGACCTGAAGAAGAGCTCTGTGTAACCTCAAAAGCTTGTCTCTCTCATCAACAGAAGTTGGTCCAGTAAAAGATATTAACTCACCCACCTTGTCTCTTTAATATCCTGTGACCAACATGGCTACAACATTGCATACAGTTAACTATGTTAGTTAGTTAGGAGCGTGTTTTTATTTTTTTTTATTTTTTGCCAAAATAGTTATACTGGTAAAAGCCCTAGTGTAGATTATTAGTTATGCCTGAAAGCTTATTCCAGTTTGGGAACTGAAATAAACCAATCGTGCCATACTATACCTCGGGGGAGCATCTTGCAACCCCCATATTCCTCATCTGTATATAATTGTGATATTGCGTATAAAGCATGCCATGTGAGGTATCAGGGAAAGGTTATGATCTGCTGAAATACATTGTTCTATCTAAATATGTACATCATCAATGCATATGAAATTATAAGAATTGTGTTGCATGGTTTTCACTCAAAAATGCTGTGGGTTTGGGAGGCGCCCAGATACTAGCTCTACAGAGACAATGACAAGGGAGGTAACCAACACTGAGGTGGGTTCTGCTGAACAGACATCACCAGCCATTGTTCAGCAAG
Source organism: Terrapene triunguis (assembly GCF_002925995.2). Taxonomy (NCBI): domain Eukaryota; kingdom Metazoa; phylum Chordata; order Testudines; family Emydidae; genus Terrapene; species Terrapene triunguis. The sequence goes on from NW_020664420.1 coordinate 19,670,411, forward strand.
GGAGCTACAATGCAATGACTCACCTGCGTAAGGCCACACCAGGGGAATTGCTCAACCTTGCCTGGGGACTCAGCAATGCCCACCAGACATGCCTGGACTTGTAGTTTTCCAAGCACATTGGCTAAGGGTGTAAAACAGAACACGGGCCCCATGCTTCACCTTTCTCTTGCCCCCACCTATGCTGCAAGCAACAAAGACACTCAGAAGACTGAAGACTCCAACAGAGGAGACTGGGCCAGGTTTAAGGGACAAATCTGTATATTAAGGACTATAATATCCAGTGGGGTGAGAAAAACTGCTTAATCTAGATGTTGCCCAGTCTAATAGGGTTAAGAGTTTAGACTGTGCTTACATTTTATTTTATTTTGGTAACTAACTCTGACTTTTTGCCTATCACTTATAATCACATAAAATCTATCTTTTGTAGTCAATACATTTGTTTGTTTTAGCTGTGAGGTCAGCCATGGTGGGGAGTGACTCTTCCATTTTTGCAGGATTAATTATTTAGCTGCACATTGGAACCATGCTGCTTTGTTACCAGGTAATCTCCAGGTATAAGGAATATAACCAAGAATGAAACTTGAGGGGGAGGGCTCCAACTTAGCTTCCAATATCAAATTGGTCCTTTGACCCATCTTATACCCAAAATTTGTGATACAGGGACATTCCCAAAACATATGAGCTAATGTAGTACCAAAAGAGTTACATTTCCAACAGCGGTCAGCATTTATGAAGCTCATTATCATGAGTCTATGTGGGGACCAGTATATTTGACAAAGTGTCGTCTAGTGACTAAGTCGTAGTCTCAGGTTTATAATTGCTTATTGAACATTAGATATTTATTGAACTGAATTCCATTGGGTTGGAGGTAGCTGTTTATCCAAATCTCTGTTCCAAGCAACTCTCAAATTATTGATCTCTGGCAGAGTGTTTTGGGCCAGAAGATCATAAAAGGATACCACTGGTGGAGTAAATCCAGGAAGTTTCCTTCAAAATAATAAAAGTTCTGGAGCTTCCAATTCATCTGGTCCAAATACATTCATAACTGGAGATACTTCCATGCTCTGGAGCAGGACAAGCCAAATTGTTGCTGAAGATCTAAAAATGGTTTAAATTTATCATTGTCATTTAGCTGTGACACAGTCATAATTCCTCTCTTCATCCAATCCCTCACATCAAGGTTTTGCCACTGATTTTAAGAATGGGATTGCTCCATAGGACTGCCTCTACATGGAAGAATAGATGGAAGCAGAATTTCCTAGCCACGTTTGACCAAGCTCGCCTCAGAGCTGTTATTGTGGGAGCTCTGGAGCCGCCAAATCTATAATAATTTGATCCCACAATGCCTGAAAGGGGGTGAGTGTACACCAATTCTTGTTCAATCTGTACCAAAGGTGGGATCTGTGAGGTCACATCTAACAGCCACATCGATGCCTGGCTTAAGAAGGAGATGTGATAGTTTTCTAAGTTGGGAAAATGAAATCCTTCCAGAGATAGGGGGAGCTGTAATTTGTTCAGAGAGTCTAGCTTTCTTACCTGGGCCCCAAAGGAGTCTTCTGAAAATATTACTGAATTTCTTAAAATAAGTTTGAGGAATAGAAATAGGGAGACCTCTCAAAACATACAAAATTCTGGGAAGGACATTCATTTCCAGTATATTAATTTTACCCCATATATTACCTTTTTGGATCTGGAGCCAGGGCCGGCTCCAGGGTTTTTGCTGCCCCAAGCAGGGGGATGGGGAAAGTCGCAATCGGCGGCAGCTCCACCGCGCCGCTTTCTTCTTCGGTGGCAATTCGGCGGCAGGTCCTTCCCTCCGAGAGGGACAGGGACCCTCCGCCGAATTGCTGCCGAAGAGCCCGATGTGCCGCCCCTTCCCCTTGGCCGCCCCAAGCACCTGCTTGCTCAGCTGGTGCCTGGAGCCGGCCCTGTCTGGAGCCTAAATCAGCAAGTTTCTGTATCAAGTACCCTCCAACTAAATGACTCTCACATAGGTCCAAACTGACTTCCAGGAGGGGGAGAATTCCAGTCCTCCCATTGCGCAAAACCCAACACCTAGATTTGACTGCGAGGAAAGTGAAAAAACCCAACCAGCCATGGCCAGTCTAGTGGTATGGGGAAAAATTCCTTCCCAGCCCCAAAGTGGTGACTAACCTCACTTGCAGAGACCTAGATAATGGAGGAATGGTGGGCTGACTGCTGGAAACCAGCTAACAGGAAGTGGCCCTGAGCACCTGGCTCTTATCATGGCTCCAATTCAAATGCCAAATCCCACCAGACCTCAAGCCTTCTCTGGAAGTCCTGGGCACTGGAAATCTTGTGGGACCCAGCCCATCCTGTCCTTTTTTGCCCTCTCCCATAGTGGGAGCCACCAAAACACACCCTTCATTAAGCTCAGGGCCCTCTGATGCTGGTATAATTTCATCCACTCTAGTTGGGTTTTTCCACTTAAAGTGGCAAAACTTCTAGTGTTGACGCGCCCTCAGTTTCTCCATAGCAATAGCACCAGCATAAGCATTGCTACCTGTGGTAGCGCTTCTGCAGCAGCATCCTGAATTTACAATTCAGCAGGTGAGATAGTGATTGAAGATGTTAGAAAACAACTCCCTTCTAGAGGCAACCCATCCCCAAGCCTTTGTGTGGAAACCTCTAAGATTATTAGAGTCCTAAGAAGGAGGGGGTTTCTCTTGTCCACTTTTTTTTAGGGTGGATGAATGGGATAATCTTTAGGCTGCCTAATGTTCTCTCTTCACTCTTTCTAACCTACTTAAAATAGCCTCCAGTTAGGGAGACCCTATCATGTGCAGCCCCGGAGTTTTAAAATTATTCTCTAGCTGACTATCTGTCATTTCTCAGACTTTACACCACGTAATTTATCATTTACAAATGCCCAATAGCCATACCCAATAAATTGGCACAACAGTATCCTCGATCGTCCCTTGGTTATGGGGTGGGTGTACATGAATGCATAAAGCTCCCCATGCAGCAAGAATTAGAATTAGCATTGCATTGGTGCAGCTTTGGAAACTAGTGGAAGTTCCTGAGAGCCAACAGCTGCAGAGATTCATTTGGACTGGATAGGGCCAAAAGCAATTCAGATATAAGGGTTCCATTGTTTGCTCAACTTGCTTCACTGTGGAGTGCAGCCTGTGCTTAATTTTTAGTTAATATGGCATGCACAGATAATAGGCCATGTTAAATGTCTGCAACCAGCTTCTATTGTAATCTGCTAGAAGATTCTTTCTGTGGTTTAAACTTTGGCATATGAAAAACTCCAGTACTTTACATATACAAAATGTCAGTTATGTGCCCTGAGGCAAAAATCTAAGAATTATACCAACGCACTGATTGATCTGGCTCTAGATAATTTATCTGCAGAAGTATATTTCATAATTTAGGCTCAAAAGAGGGCTACAGAGCTCACTTGTTTTGAGTAAAAATTGCAGTCATTAATTTCTCATTAATTGCAAAATGTCTAGATTCTACAGCATAAGAAAAAACTAATAAGGAACTGTATTTTACAGGAGCCAGTAATATGCAAGATGATGCTTTATTCACTCAGAAGAGGAGGACAAGGGAAACTATCCGGGGTAAATTCTTTGCTGATTTAAGGTCCTGTTGACTTTGGTGGAACAGGAGCAGGGGCTTACATTCTGTGCAACATCATTGATTTCAGTGCAGAATCTGGTCTGTAATATCAGCTAATCTGATCTCTGCAGCCATTACTACAGCAAAATTCCCACTGTCTTCAAAGGGAATTTTGCATGAATGCGGACTGCAAGATCAGACCCTTTGTATGCATCCATCATGCAGTGTTCTGAATTCTGCACAGTCTGAGAGAACGCTATAGTTTAAAGGAAGGAACAGTTAGGAGCACTTGTTTTAAAAATTTCATTAGCAAAAAAACCACCCACCCATCTGCATGTGCTGGTCTAATGCCTGAACAAAAAGAATTTTTTCGCTACACAAGAGGATTGCTAACAGACAGTAAATGAAAATCATAAACATAAAGGATCTGATCCTCATTTACACTCAGGCTACTTTATATTGCTCTGGCAGTGTAAATGGGCCTTAAAGGGAGAGTACTGCAATACTGTACATCAGAGTAGTGTGAGAATCAGACCCATAGCAAGTAACACCGCTGGATTTAAAGCTTCTCAGGTATTTAGAATTTGCTTCACTTGATTAAAACAAGAATCTAATGAAATTGTAGCAAAAGCTTTGAATTGTTGAATGGAATTTGGGGTTGGAGTTTGAAGTTTCTTTTGTAAACAGAAGCTTCCAGAGATTGACAGCTGAAGTTCTATAGCTGCAAAAGTATATGGAATGTAACTCTGTGAAAAAGTCCTGTCTCCAATATTTCAGAGCTAGTCAAATTATTGGCAGCCAGAGTTGTGTGCGAGGTGAAATCTAGAGTGAGTGAAGAAATAGAAAGTCTGGGCCAGATTTTATCTCTGTGACACCAGTGTAAATCCAGATAAATTCTCCTGAAACAGATGGAGTTGTTCCAGATTTACAACATGTAATCGAGCTCAGAATCTGATCCTCTGGTTTAGGCAACTAGGTATTCTGAGTTAAGAATCTGGACAATTATACAAATTCCCATCAGAGACTGGAGGAGTTTTCTGGTAATAGCCACACCAGCCAGATCAGGAGAGAAAGGAAGAGGACAGACAGAAGGGAGACACAGGAAAAGAATAATCAAAGAATTCTAAGGACTGAGCTAGAACAAAGCAAGTTATGATGCAGCCCACATTGGGACAAACACACTCCCAAAGAGTACAGCCTAGAAGGGCTAGTAAAGCAACATTATACACCAAACTGGTATAAGATCAGTAAGTGTGCTGGTCATGTTTTTACTGAATGGGGTATAGTGTGTTTGTGTCAGAATAAATAAAAAGTTATGAGCCTCCACTGATGTAAATCATCGTGGCTCCATTGACTTTAATGCGGTTTTGTTGATTTACACCAGCTGATGATCTGCCCCCAAATTCTCAAGTATGGACATAAAACAAAGATTATTTGTTCCTGAAAAAGATTAGAAACTCTCGTTATCTACAAATTAATAGGATAATCCCTCCCTCCTTACAGAACACCTAACATCACATATCTAAGTTTGACATTGCTCCTTAAATCAAAAAAATAGTTAACAGGATATGAATATACTGTGCTGTATGTATTAAAATATACTGCATGCAAGAGCTAAAAATAGATCATGAACTGTGAGTTATATTTTGGCTAACTACATAGTAATGTATGAACTATTTACATAGTATTTTATTTCACTTTGCAGGGGAGGATGTGAGTAAAACAATACGTCCAGTAAAGTACATGCTATTCAAATTCATAAAGCAATTCTTCCCATGTGTGTAAGCAGCCACCTCCCTCTTGCTCACTAACTGATGTTCTGCGTATCTTTCCCCTCTCCTCCAAACAAAGAAGAGGATAAAATGAAAGTTGCCAAGAGCAGATGATATGGGGCCGATCCTCTGGGACTCCTATCACCTACTACAGCATGAATTTCTTAGAAGCCAGGCCTTGCCTGTCTAGCCACGACTCTTCAACGGGGTTTTGAAGCATGGACCAGGAACCTATAAAGATGAATGCTGACAGGGCCAGTTTTAATTCCCATTGATACTTTCTCAGGGCAAGATGTTACACAAATAGTTCTTTCCTGACTCCACCACAGTTTATACATGGACCTTCCCCCCCCCCCAAAAACACCCCAAAAACCAACTAACTGTATGTTGCTCACATAGAGAAGCTGTTGGGGCTCAGACTAAAAGGAGCATTATGGTACTTCCACCCTTCCCCTTTTGCCCATTTGAGAAGGTTTCCCTGCTCCTTTCTTTCCTTTTGCTGCTCACATTGGAGGGAGAGGATCTGAATACAAATTGTAAATCCTTTGGATGCAGATTAATTTTTCTTTGCTCAGGATTCACCTGGGACACAGGGACTGTGAAGACTGATAAAGGGACTGAAAACATTCCCCCCTCTGTGTTCTCTAGTGAAACGTACATTTTCACAGCAGTAATTCCCAATGAATCACAATTGATCCCTGTGCCTTCTACAATGGCAACATGCTAATTACTATTTTTTAACATTATGTTTTTAATTGACTTCACATGTAGTAAAGATATACTAGAGATGGTCAAAAATAAAAAGGAAACACACATTTTACTTTAAAATATTTTGGAAAATTTTCCTCATTTTTTGAAGTAAGTAATTTTGTTGAAATTTCAGAATTTGAAGGACTGTCACCCATCCCCAGCAAATACTTATCTCATTACCTGTGAATTCACCACTTGTAGATTCAGGATACTGTGTGTCTTTGCCCCTCCATTCCATCCAACAGTAGGTGTAAAATAACCTCTTTTTAGTCACTACATCTCATTATTTACAAATTACATATGCTAGATCAGTTCAATATATCTTGTATAAGAGAGGTTCTCCTTGGAAAGCAATATCCTCAGTATGCCTGAGCTATAAACATTCATCTGAGCAAAATTTCAAAGGGTTTCCAAAACCGAATCCATGAAAATGTTGAGTGTGACATTTTATACATTCAAACCCCCTACATTTCCATGTGTGAACCCATTCATATCACAGCGAGACAATCACACACGATATTTAGAATATCACAGTGAGTGATAAAATATTGCAGGTGTATGTTAGAGGCCATCTATTCCATTATAATGGTTGCTCCCAGGAAAAGACAGCCATAAGAGTTGAAATCTGAAAATAATTTTCTCTCTTTTTTAATGTTGTTGAGTTATATGTGTTAGAAAATCTTAGTACAGTTTGGTGTTGCTTGTTTACATGACTGACATATAATCGGGGTGGCAGGTTTGTGGAAATTTTGGTGGTGCCCAGAACCCCCCCCCCCAAACTCCGCCCCCACCTGCCTAAGGCTCTGGGAGGGAGTTTGGGTGGGAGGAGGAGGTTTGGGGTGCAGGCCCTGGGCTGGGGCAGGGGATTGGGGTGTGGGGGGCATGAGGGCTTTGGCTGGGGCTGGGGATGAGGGGTTTGGGGTGTTGGAGAGGCTCAGGGCTAGGGCAGAGGGCTGGGGTGCGGGGGGTGAGGGCTCTGGTTGGGGGTGTGGGCTCTGGGGTGGGACAGGGCTGGGGATGAGTTTGGGGTGCAGACAGGCTGCCCCGGGGCTGGGGCCCGAGAGGAGGATTCCCCCCAGCCCTCTCCCCACAGGCAGCAGCGAGCTCCGGGGGAGGGCTCCCCCCCGGCAGCACACTCACTCTGCACCACTGTCACTGCATATGCTCCTAGGGCCCCTCTCAGGTCCAGGAAGCCCCCTTGCCTCCCCTGTGTTGGGTGCGGGGGGGGGGGGGCTGCCATCACATGTGTGCCTCCTCCCCTGCTGCTGCCCCTCACTGGGGATGGGGCTGCTCCTTGCCCAGTGTAGGGCAGGAGTAGTGACTGCGGGCTGGGGGGGCCCTGTGCTGGTGGAGGGTTCTGCTGGAAAAAGGAAGGGTCCGAGGCAGAAGGGCAGGGTAAGGGCAGCCTGCCCTGGCATTGGTGGATGGGGGGCACTAGGACTCAGGAGAGGTGCGGGGAGGGGGGAGCAGGCAGGGCCAGGGGAGAGACCCGGCTCCAACATTGGTAGAGCCGGGCCCCCGGGCCCTGAATATTGCTGGAGCCCAGGCACCAGGGGCCCATACAACTCGTCACCCTTGCATACAATGGCAACTACATGTATCACTGTTACGATGTTAAAATTATGGTTGGAAAGATCCTTCAATGGTACTTTAAACCAGGTGAGGATCTGAGTTCATGTATTCACATGAAGGATCTGAGGATTATAGTGAATCACAAACTGAATGAGTCAACAATATGATGAAGTTGCAAATAATGCTAATATCATTCTGAGATGTATTAACAGGAGTGTTGTATGTAAGACATGGAAGGTAATTGTCCCTCTCTATGTGGCACTGGTGAGGTCCTGTGTCCAATTCTGGGCACGATGCTTTAGGAAAGGTGTGGACAAATTGGAGAGAGTCCAGAGGGGAGCAACAACAATGATAAAAAGTTTAGAAGATCTGACCTATGAGGAAAGGTTAAAAAAACTGGGCATGTTTAGTCTTGAGAAAAGAAGACTGAAAGGGACCAGATAACAGTCTTTAGGTATGTTAAGGGCTGTTATAAAGAGGATGAGGCTCAGTTGTTCTGTATGTCCATTGAAGGTAGAGCAAGTAGTAATGGGCTTAATCGCTAGCACGGGAGATTTAGGTTAGATATTAGAGAAAATTTTCTAACTATAAAGATGGTTAAACTCTGGACTAGGCTTCCAAGGTTGATTGTGGAATCCCCATCACTGGAGGTTTTTAAGAACAGGTTGAACAAATACCTATCGGGGATGGTCTAGGTTTACTTGATCCTGCCTCAGGGGGCTGGACTTGATGATGTCTCAAGATCCCTCCCAGCCCTACATTTCTATGATTCTAGTCAAAAACTATTTTTTTCCATGCAAAGGAACCCTATTGAAATGTTATTGTCCTCAAAACTCTTCCATCATAACTACTGCTTATAGAAGTCAGGCAGAAGATCTTAATGTAGGCGCTGTTTGAAAACACATAATAGAGATAACATTTTTCAATATCCGAGGCATTTCAAGAGATGGCAAAACAGCCGACAGCAGCCTACACATATGACAGACTTGGAGCTAAGACCAGAGCCCTCATTACACACAGTTAGGAATTTTGTTGAGGAGTCAGACATCACTGGTGGAGGAATATTATTCACCTCTTGGAATAACCATCGGGTTGATAGGGTGTGTGGCCAAGGCCTATTAGCAGGGAAGACAAAGTAGAAGAGAGAGGAGTAATCTTTTTCTTTATATAAGCTAGGTGACATTCAGCCATGAACACTGGGGTAAATTCTCAGCTGGTGTAAATCTGTGCAGCTCCACTGATGTCATCTCCATTGAAGTCAATGGAACGACGTCTATTTACGCCATCCGATAATTTCCTCAATGAAGAAATTCAATGCTAGGAGGGCTGTTTTCAAAGAGGTAAGAAAATGAACAGCAGGACAAAATGACAAATTTGAGCAGACAAAGATGTTTTGTATCCCTTATTTAAGGCCTTTCGGTAGGTTATGGAGTCAGTTGATCAGATGAATTCTGTAGAAGAGAAATAATGAAATACTGAGATCGAGAGGCATCTTTAAAGCCATTCTGAAAGGCCTGGGAGCTAGAGATGGACAAACTGGGTAAGACATTTTGTTGAAGAGCTTGAATATGAGTGCTTTTTGGCTACCTATGCGTAGAGCCTCAGGGAGCTAAATGCGGAGATTTGGAGTCTCTGAGGGCTTCTCAGGGCAGGCAAAGTAGGGGTTGCCAACCTGTTTGGAATCAGATGTATTGTATAAGGCAGAGTGAAAATCACATTCTAATGAGGAGAAGAAGTCATGATTCTTCTCCTGGCATCTCCGCTCCCCTGCTCGTCAGGCGTTGAGTACCTTCAGCTCCATGGTGTGTGTGTGTGTGACTGCTGTCCTAACACATTTGGTGGGAGAAGTCTTACCTTGCAATTTCCCAAAGAAACGACCAGCTGGCCACTTCTAACATCTTTCCCAAATGTGAGGAAAATAGCATCTTTGGGAAAACAGACTTGGTATAAGCTTGAATGGCCGATGAAATTCAATGTTGATAAATGCAAAGTAATGCACATTGGAAAACATAATCCCAACTATACATATAAAATGATGGGATTTAAATTAGCTGTTACCACTCAAGAACGAGATCTTGCAGTCATTGTGGATAGTTCTCTAAAAACATCCACTCAATGTGTAGCGGCAGTCAAAAAAGTAAACAGAATGTTGGGACTCATTAAGAAAGGGATAGATAATAAGACAGAAAATATCATATTGCCTCTATATAAATCCATGGTCCGCCCACATCTTGAATACTGCGTGCAGATGTGGTCGCCCCATCTCAAAAAAGATATATTGGAATTGGGACTTTTCAGCTTGGAAAAGAGACAACTAAGGGGGGATATGATACAGGTCTATAAAATCATGACTGGTGTGGAAAAAGTAAATAAGGAACTGTTATGTACTCCTTCTCATAACAAAAGAACTAGGGGTCACCAAATGAAATTAATAGGCAGCAGGTTTAAAACAAACAAAAGGAAGTATTTCTTCACACAACGCACAGTCAACCTGTGGAACTCCTTGCCAGAGGATGTTGTGAAGGCCAAGACAATAACAGGGCTGAAAAAGAACTAGATAAGTTCATGGAGGATAGGTCTATCAATGGCTATTAGCCAGGATGAGCAGGGATGTTGTCCCTAGCCTCTGTTTACCAGAAGCTGGGAATGGGCGACAGGGGATGTCTTGATGATCACTTGATGATTGCCTGTTCTGTTCATTCCCTCTGGGACACCTGGCCTTGGCCACTGTCGAAAGACAGGATAGTGGGCTAGATGGACCTTTGGTCTGACCCAGTATGGCTGTTCTTATGTTCTAATTATCTCTATTTTAAATGCAGTTTATACTGAAGTTGTGAGGAACTTTCTGCTTTTAGAAGGGAGAAGCTGTTGTGTCCTTTTACCCAGTTGAGGCTCTGTGGTTAGTTCCCCCGTTCTTTTGTTTGTGAACGAAAGATGTGACAGCAATCCCAAGAGATTTAAATTTATTTAAAGAACTGCTGAGAGTACATGAGAAGAGTGGAGGTTTGGCTGTTTCTGGTAGATAATTAATTATTTTTATGGACTTTTAGGAGCCTGTCACTGAATGCTGATGCCATGTGGCATCCTCTGGCCATTTATTTCAGAGGGGAAGGCCGAGGGCAACTTCTTCAAAACTGGCCTTATGTTTTTCTGTTTTTGATATCTTGGGTTCATTGCAACAATAAATATTTTAAGGAAACTCCTGTCTTAAGCAGGACTTCCTAAACTGAGGCCTAGGCCAGGGCTTGCCCACTTCAACATGATTGGACCATGTTGTCTGTATCATGGTATATTTCACACCTGATTTGACCAGAGACTCCACAGGAGGTGCTGCAAGGATAAGTGAGAAACTTCAACCACAAAGTTGAAGAGCAAGGAAGAAGGCCTTGCCTTTTGGGTCAGCAAGCCATCTCAGTAAGACTGATGTTCCAGAGCCCATGAGACTGATCATGTCTGAGGAAGGAATTCATGACATCACACCAGCTATTTAGCCTTAACCAGTTCCTTTTATCTGAGAACACTTGCCTGCAACCATTGCCTGGTCCTTGACTGCAGCTACCCCTCCCATTACGTGTCAGTCCCAAGACTATGGGAGCTGAAGTGTTTGAACCACTTTTTATTTTAAGTATCTTATTTTTCCTTTTTCTGTTTTTCCTTTTTGTTTTTATTAAGTGGGAGACATCCCAGCTTTCTATTATTTTAGGGTGTGAATATGTGGTGGGATGAATGAATATGTATAGGAATTCCTGCAAAGACCACACAGACAGGTGCCAAAGAAAAATCCCTTAAATTTAAATGGTCCTAAAGTCTGCCTTAAATTCACTGAATCTGTGTGTTCCTAATTTTGTGAAAGGGTCCAAAGAAACTAAGCTGTCAGCTATATATAGTGCTAAGTAGAGAGCTGCTAAACATCCTCCTAAAAAAGTGTCTTTTAGAAGTTGGTAATTAGTGCTGGGGTGTGGAGGGATGTGTGGGGAGGGGTCACAAAACAAATTAGCCACCACACAATAGTAAAATTTAAGGAGGAAACCTCAATTGGCCTGAAGATTGGGCTCTAGACATAAACAGTAATTTGGGTTAAATATCAAAATATTCACTCAGTTAAAAGTGAGTTTCACTGCGGTGGGTAAAAGTCCTATAATTGTAGCTTATAATTAAACAATTGGCCGCCTCTATGAACTTCCTGTTTCAGGATTTATAAGGATTGAGTCTCTGCTGTTTTAATTTGATCTGGCTAAACTGCAATTTCAACATTGCTACTAACTTGTTCATTTGATCAGATTTTCACCTCAATTTGATAACTGTATTAATCAATTCTTAGTTTAATGATGTTTATAGTAGTGTAGCCTTAGTGATCTCTTGAGTCATGTTTCTTTCAATAAGCAACTGGGTCAGAACCACTGAGAATCTTTGGTGGGTATTAGCCAGCCCACCTGGGAGCCTAACGAGCTCTAAACTAACCTTTTGCTTCTCACAGAAACCACCAAAAAAAGTGTGGGTCAGCTTATGACACTCTTGCTCATGTCAAGTAATACTTTAGTCTCCTAGTCAATGAGTAAGATACCTCTCAAAATGAAGTGGTGGATGAGAATCTGTCCTGGATTACTATGGCCACAGAGTTATCTCTTTGGATCAAACTAGCTATTAGCAATGTAACTCAGAGCAAACTGGCATCAGTTTGGCCTTACTCCACAATAATAAGGCTAATGGTTAAGAAAATAAGAGCAATGGGAAAAAACACAATTCATACTGATGAAAATAGGTCTGAAGAGTGTAAGATTTAAAAAGACAGATTAAAAAAACCAAAAGACTGATGAAATATTAGTAAAACTGATGAAATAATGAGATTGATGGAAAAATAACCAACCCCCTTTTTACATTTGAAGTGGAGGGAAAAGGTTACAATGGTTACCATAGCCACTGTTCTGATAAAGGAAAAGGCTCTGAACTTGATTTAGGTTTAGACTCTGGGCTACTGCTCAGGCTGTTGCACTTTCTCATGCACTGCTCTGGACTGCAGCTCTGGCTTCCCGGCGCTGCTCTGGGCTGCTGCTGCTGCTGCACTCTCCCCAGCTCTGCTCTTGCCGCACCAGCTCACATGGAGGATGGGTCCTGGTCTCTCAGCTCCCTCATTGGCTTGCCTTACCTGTCAATCCAGCTGACTTCGATTGCTGGCCTCTCTCGATTGTCCCTAGGGCCCTGTCAGTCTCAGGATCCTGAGTCCTCTTTGGCCCTTCCCCTTTCTCCATGCCCCCTTACATCAGGAATGGGAGGTTTGACATGAGGTGATAGTTTTCTAGGGGTGAAGTATCAAGGGTGGGTTTCTTCAGTCTTGGCCGGACTATCACATATTTGAAGGAAGAAGGGAAGGTTCCTTCTCTAAATGATGCATTGGCTATTTTGGTCAGGAGTGGCACCAGTTGCGCATACCTCTCCTTTACAAATCAGGAAGGGCATGGGTTGTGTTCACAAATCTTGGGTCGTGACTTCAGGATATGCACTAGATCTGACATAAGCTCATCTGCCATGCCTCAGATGTCTCTATTTAATATCCAGAGAGGAGTTGGACTCCTGTCAGACTGCACCAGACAGGACTCTCGGATTCCAGTTTATGCAGGACATGTCAGAGGCAGACTGGCATTTTTAGCCATCAATTTTATGACTGTCTCAGCTATGGATTTCTGGTCTTAGTTATTGTATTTTGTAAGTGATCTATATGATCTGGGATTAACTTTAATACCAGCTAGAGTAATTATCAAAGCATGTGGCATGCTGATGACACACTTACAGCTTCACATAAACTGGTAAACATTCTGTTAACCATAAGCCAAGAAGTTTAAATCCCAGGCCAGCTGGAAACATACTTTCTGGATCTCCTTCCTGACATGTTTCCTTTGTTTTTAAATTTGAAAAATGAGCGGCTGGGAAAATATGGAAGCAGAAGATTTCATTTGAAGTTTCAGACATTGCATGATCACATCTTATATGTCCTTCTCTTTTCTAACCACCTGGTCAGGAGAACTTCTGAGTGCCCTCAGCTGCCCAGTCCTGCTCTCACTGAACTCAGTTGGAAAACTTATTGACTTCAGTGAGAGCAAGGTCAAGCCTATGGAGTTCAATGACAGTTGAGGATGCTCAGCACTTCACATTCATTTTTTATTAATGTTCTTTGTGAATTAAAGGTTTGTTCTGCGAATCCTTGATTCTGATGGGCTTGCTTGTCTGACTAAGGACTACTCTTGTGAGTAAGAGTTTACAGGAACTGGGCTAATTTGTGTCATTTAAGCCCCACCCTGTGCGGGGAGCAATACAGAGTCTTGTGGCCTCAGACAGTTGCAGGGTGGGGGCAATCCCACCCTGAGCTTCCCAGTGTACACTGGGAGTGCACAGGCTGTATCCTGCTATGGGATGGTGACTCCTGCTCTGCCTGGTGCACCCAGCCCTCTCTATGGATGGGTGTGTATGTGGAGCGGGAGGCCTACCTTAGAAAGAGGATCATTATGCTTCTTGGAGAGAAATGCTGCAGAGTGGAGCCAGATTTGCACACCGTGTATACTGTGAATGTGAAAAATGAAAGGAATAGGGCAACAAACGATGAAGCATAAAGCACATGCCAGAGAACACTCAAACATGAGCACATGAAGGAAATAGGGTTAAGTCAGTAATGAATCACCAGAAGTAGTTCTCTGTTTAGGGCCTGAGTCAAAGCCCATTGAAGTCAAAGGGAGAATTCTCGCAGCACAAGAGCAGCATTAGATGGATGTAAGTAGCCCTACACTGCCTTTCCTCCTTGTAGAGAACAGGGGCTGGGTGCCTGGTCAGGGATGTGTTTGTGATGCTGAGAGGATTCTTGAGGTGTGGGGTAGTTCTCAGGCAGCCCTCGGAGGCTGCTCTCAATGAGAACAGGGCTAAGCCCAGGGCTGCTTTAACTCATGTTTTTGGTCCTGCAGCAGGCCAGAATCCGGGTGTTGTAAAACTACAATTGTCCACTCTGGGGTACGTCACCTATGCAGTGCTTTTCAGGAGGCTCAGCATAGAATCTAACCCTTTGGCTTTGGTCACATTCAACCCAAGGAAGTTTGCTGCCATGCACTGAATGTTAGGAGAATGGAGATACGGAAGAAATCATTGAGTATCAACAGCATATAAATGACCCTCAAACCTGTCAGGTCTAGTCAGTTTTCCTAGGGGAAAGAAGTACAGTACACTCAAAGAATATAATACGGAACACAGGACTGAATCCTGAAGAAAACTTAAGTCATTTTTGGGGAAAAAAGCCTTTTCCTCAGAACTTGGGGGTGGGTGGAAATGACTAGACCAATAGGGGTTAGAGGAAAATGAAAGAATAGGACCCTGAGACCCAAAGATTGAGGAAAAATGTTGAATAAGAATATCACAGGCAACAGTGCTGAATGAAGCATGTAACACTAGAAGAATTAGGAATGAGAAGCTTTGGGACCGAGCAACAACCATTAAAATGCATCAGTGGTGCCATTTCTACAATCATCACTGCAAAACTCTGATCGATGGGGATAGAGTAAAGCAATGTGGTTAGAGTTATATCAGGGATGAATCTGGCCCATTCAGTCAGAAAGGAATAACTTGGCTCAAAACAGAAATGGAAGCAAAGAAAGCTGCTGAAAGTTTCTGAGGAACTGTGGTTAGAAGGGCAGGTTTTCATGGGAACAATTAAAAAAGTATTTTAAGAATCGATTGAAAAAATGTTCCCAGATGGCTAGTGATCCACCTAACAAAGATTGTCATACTTTAATATTTTGGAAGAAGAATTCTTTATGCATTGGTTTGGAAACAAACTGTGCTTTATCCCACTAAGTTGCAGATATTTTAGATGGTCATTAAATACCTTTTTATTATTTACTTTTTGACTGGAAAAAAAACTTGGATAGCAGATATTTTTCTGTTCAGGCAAAGAAAGGGCCAGAGATTCTTCTGCTAGTGACTATATTTAAAGATTCTTTTTTCCTGAGGTGGTGGTGCTGGTGGGGTGTTGGTCCCCAGGGTGAGGCAGGGGCAAGGGGCAAGAGCACAGCAGGGTGTGGGGGGGTGTCGGTCCCTGGGGTGAGTCAGGGGCTGGAGGCAAGCACAGCAGGGTGGGGGGGGGGGG
>NW_020664420.1:19686317-19690340 GCF_002925995.2 Terrapene triunguis
GACGGCAAGCACAGCGGGGGTGGGGTGGGTGGGTTGGTCCCTGGGGTGGGGCAGGGGCTGATGGCAAGCACAGCAGGGTGGGGGGTCGGTCCCTGGGATGAGGCAGGGGGGGCTGACGGCAAGCACAGCAGAGTGGGGGGTTGGTCCCTGGGGTGGGGCAAGGGATGGAGGCAAGCAGGGCAGGGCAAGGCAGGGGTGTCGGTCCCTGGGGTGAGGCAGGGGCTGGAGGCAAGCACAGCGGGGGAGGGTGGGGGGAGTTGGTCCTCAAGTGAGGCAGAAGCTGGGGACAAGAGCACACTGGGGTGAGGAGGGGTCGGTTCCCAGGGTGAGGCAGAGGGCAGGGCCAAGAGCACAGTGGGGGGGCAGGAGGGGGAAGGGTGTCGGTCCCCAGAGCAAGGCAGGGGCCAGGGGCAAATATAGCAGGGCAAGGGGGGCGGACAGGACCCCACCCTGGGGCAGCACAGACACAGTACCTACCTCTCTTTGCCAGAGTCGGGTGCGCGGGTGCCAGTTCTTTCTCTCTCCAGCTGAGCTGCAGCTCCTCCAGGCAGCAGCAGCTGCTTTTCTCACCCTCCTGGTGGGGAGGCTGATTGCGGTTACTCCTGTAACCAGACTTTTAGTGTCCAGTCTGTAGTGCTGACAGGACGCTGCCAGGTCCACTCTTTGACCAGAAAGTCTGGTTGAAAACCAAACACCTGGCAACCACAATGGGCCCCGTGTGAGTTTGGGCCCAGCGCGATGACGCCATTAGTGCCATAGTAAACCCGGTACTGGTGGGGGAAGGAACTGTTTTTGCTAGTATAAAATATGCATCAATATTATATTCAGCACTCCCATTTCCACCTTCCTATGACTGAATGCAGAATAGACTACTATTCCTGTATTTCCTATCAAAACACATTGTGTATTCACTTTCACTGAATTCTTAATTTATTTGTTTTGAAATAGTGGCAAAGCATATGAATATTTTACAAGGCTGTAATTTCCACCTAGCAGCAGTTAACTTAGACATGGGAACCTGATCTTACACTTGCTAAGAATACTAGCTCTGTGAGGAATTCCTAGCTGGCTATTGTCCTCATGCTCAGCTAGGCTCCTCATGGGCTTTAAAGGTATAAATAGAGAGAGACAACAGACGACACTGGCAGATTTCTCTTTCTGCCCTTCCAAGTGTCCCAAATGAATGACTCCCCTCACTTTGTTGCTATAGAAAGGTCTGGATCCCTGTTTGGCAGCTCAAAAGACTAGTAAAACATGTCTTTTGGAGGGATTCAAATGAAGCCTCATCCTCTACCTCTCTGTGTAAGAGAATGGAGAAGCCTCAGGATACTGTAGGTCATGCCCTCGATGTCTCAAGGATCGTTGTGCCATCTTCCATGCAATTTCAGGACTCTCCAACCCTATCACCATTCCCTCTTCCATCTTGGGTCAGAGATTCCTGTATGAACTCCCACCTTGAGTGATTTAAGACATTTTAATTCCTTATGTACAAAAATCTAAGTTTACAACGTGCTCTGGTAGCCAAGGACTTGAAACTTCTACTCATGAGTCTTTATTGGACTTTAACTGAGAGGCAATACTTAAGTTAATATTACTGGAGTGAAATTCTGGCCCAATTGAAATCAATGGGAGATCTGCTATCCACTTCAATGGGGCCAGGTTTTCACCCTTGGAGCTTTATATGAACTAAAGAACTTTACAGTTGTTTCTTCCTGCACTGAGGCAGAGAACAGAATGGACCTCAGTGGATATGCAGAGCAATCTTGACTTTCCAATTCTGTCACCAGCTCTAATAATAGTTGTTTACATGGATGCTCAGAAGGAAGTGTACAGGAGGGAGGGAGAAGATAAGAACGTGACCAGTAACCTCAGATGGAACTCACCTAGTTATTCCCATTTTCTCTTTTCTTCTCTCTTCTGCTGCTTATTTGTGTCTAAAATTAATAGTTATGATAGTGGAGGATGGTTGGAATGATGGAGGATTTCCTTTAAAAGCACAACAAAGCTACTTCTCGTGATTGAATGAATCTTCCTTGCCATATACAAGTACAGAGGATTTAGGGTATCAGCACTTGGATATCACATTTGGCATGGGTTTAGACCAGTGTTTCTCAATCTTTCTCATACTGCGACACTCTTTCCTATAGTGGGACCCCCACCAAGGACCCCATTTCCCAATATAGGAAGGCCCCCTGAGACCTTTCTGCAAACCCCAGGTTGAAACCCCTGGTTTAGATTATTAGCACTAAGTACCATGCGAACAGCATTGTTGTGTTACAGTGATATGCACTTTATAAAAAACTAAGATAGAGAGATAAAAGTCAGTATACAAATGAACGTGGTGTTTAGTTTAATATGGGCAAGCTACATGGATAGTCCTGAACAAAGCTGTGTAAAGAATAAAATAAATACATATATAAATGATTACGGCCACCAGAGAAACTGAAGTGGAAAAATCATATTTCTATTGGGTTTGCAATGCTGTTAGTGAAACATTCTACCGATTCATTTAATCCAGTTTAAGTTTTTGCAACAAAACCAAATCTGAGGGTCTACTTGAACCTAAAAGCAACGGGACAGATAGTTCAGCTGGCCACAAGTAGCTATGGCAAATATAGATCTGAATTTCCACCAACTTACTGAGCCCCACCATTCAGTTCACAGTGCTGGAAACAGCAATGTAGCAGACTAGTGGCCCACTAGCCCTTTGCTGTGCATGAGAGCAGCTTCATTTATATTTATACAAATTCAGTTGCCATAATAAAAAGCCATAGAAGCCACACTCCTTGTTAATACAATCTGTCCTTTGCCAGCTGCTGCACTTGTCTGATAGTTACAGCTCTTCCTTTCAGGACTTTCCCTCATAACTACAACTGTGTGAACAGAAAAGCTTTTTGAAGTGCTCTTATTTACAGTCCTGGAAAAGGGAGTGCGATCAACACACAAGGTCACCAAATGCCTAGGGAAAACAGTAAGGATTATTTCCAGAGGCAACATAGTGGCATAGCTTCTTGATCACTCACAAATTGCATGTGACACTGTACTTTAAAATGCATTCTCTGACCTAGCTGGAGCTGGTTATTAATTTCAGATATCTGTTCTTTAATGGGGGTTAATTGTTCACACACTCTGTAGACTGTAAATTATTTGTATTGTGACAGCATCTGAAGGCCTCGCTCATTAGCTGCTTTGAAAGAATAGAGAATTGGACCCCTAAATTTGATAGTAAGTGTATCTATTCCATAAAAGTGACACTGACCCCTGAAGGGTGTAGGTAAAGAGAGTGCAGGGAATAAATATATGTCTTTCCCAGCTGTGACAATCCCACTGAAGCAAACGTAGATGAAAATTAAGGGCCCAGACATTGCAACCTTCACTCATGTGGGGAATTTTTACGCAAAAAATAATTCCATTGACCTTAAGCTGAGGTAATGTGAGTAAGGATAACTTGATTACTCATGAAAGGGTTGCAGAATCAGGCCCTAAGACAATGGTTCTCAACCAGGGGTACGTGTACCCCTGGGGGTATGCAGAAGTCGTCCTGGGGATACATCAACTCATCTAGATATTTGCCTAGTTTTACAACATGTTACATAAAAAACACTAGCGAGGTCAGTACAACCTAAAATTTCATACAGCGACTTGTTTATACTGCTCTATACACTATACACTGAAATGTAAGTACAATATTTATATTCCAATTGATTTATTTTATAATTATATGGTAAAAATGAGAAAGTAAGCAATTTTTCAGTAATAGTGTGCTGTGACACTTTTGTATTTTTATGTCTGATTTTGTAAGCAAGTAGTTTTTATGTGAGATGAAACCTGTGGGTATACACGACAAATCAGACTCCTGAAAGGGCTACAGTAGTCTGGAAAGATTGAGAGCCATTCCCCTAAAATATCTACCGGTATTTGCATTTCCTCATCTAGTAACACTTTCTAAAGGCCTGCCACCAGTTTAGAGCGAGCCACACACACACACACACACACACACACACACACACACACACACACACA
>NW_020664420.1:19690350-19716896 GCF_002925995.2 Terrapene triunguis
GTATTCTATTCTTAGCCTAAGATTTTAATAAAACAATTTCACAGGTCTAGAAACTAGGGCCCAGCTCCGCAGCTGGTGTAAATTGACATAGTTCCATTGACTTAAGAGAGCTATCCTGATTTACACCACCTGAGGATACAGCTCCACAATGATAGCTGCTCTATTAAAATGTACAATAGGTGGGATAGACAGAGTATAAACTGTGAGCATTATATAAGCAAGCACAAAATAGGTGGTTTATATTTTTAATGAAATATACCGATATTTTTATGGATAAAACATTAAAATAATGTTATGTCAGGGAAATACAATATACAGTTATTTGGATATTATGATATTGAGCCAAATTTGTCCTGAACGTACAGCTGTTGACTTCAATGAGGTGATACTACAAATACATTTGACTATCAAAAATGACATACATATTACTCACTGGCATTATTGGCTGTGAAAGATACATGGAAGATACATGATTATTATGCGCAATGTTCCATAGCCTGTTTGACGCCTGGCTACTGCAGCATAATCTCTTGAGGGGGGAAACCTGCAGTTCCTGCTCCATGGCAGGTGGACTTGATGGTTAGGATTTCAGTCAGGTTGATGCTTCATTTATTTGCTGCCTGTAGAACTCAGTGTGAACAATATTGTGACAAAAACAATCTGCTACGGCTCTCTGAAATAGTGGTACCTAAATGAGAAGAGCCTACATTGGTTGTCTTGTGCTGAACGATCCTTACCAGTTTGTTGTGTTCATTCCTGTGGCTTAGTATCATTTGTTTTTATTTTTGGTCTTTCTAGGAGGAGATGTGATGGTTATTTGCAGATCAGGCCCCATCCTGCTTCCACTGCAATCTGTGAGAATGTTGGCCCTGATCCAACAAAGCACTTAGGGTCTGATCCTGCTCCCATAAAATTTAATAGCAAAAGTCCCACTGACTTCAATAAGTGCAGGATTAGCACTTAAGCATTGGGAATACTCAGATGCTTAAAGTTATGTATGCGCTTTAGTGCATTTCGCTTTTCGGGCCTTAGTGACCAATAAAAGCAGGACTGAGAGCCTTAAAATCTTTTGGGACGATTGTTAAATTTTAATAATCAAATACTTTTTTCTGTAAAGACTAAAAATTAGAATTATGTAAAACATTTTTGGTGAGATCAATGACTATGCAAAAGAAGCCTGGCAACGCCAAGGCTTGATGTAGTTTTGTTTGAAAGGTTCAGGTATCTTTTGACCAAACCCGGGCCCAGTTTCAAGTAGAAAGTTCACTCTGAATGTAGGGTTTATCTGAACCAAGTGAAATTTAGGCACTATGAGCTCGGATGAATAGAAACTGTAGGAAATGTTTGCGCAGCCCCCCTGGTACAGTACAACCACCTATTTTCCCATGGCTTCTCTGACAACATTTTGATTCTCTTGTTTCAGTGACATCAAGCTAAGCAAGAAGACAAATTAATTTGTCAGTGGCATTTTCTGTTATTTTGACTCTTGTCTTTTTCTTCAGATTCCCTAGAATAGGCGTGTGCTACTTTTGTTTGTTAGAGCATCAAGGCCCAATCTTGCATTTCACACCATACTTGAAATAAGCACTAATGGGAGTTAGGCACCTAAATACCTTTGAGGATCTGAGCCTGATCCTCAATAAGATAATCCAGATAAGAGTCTGACCCAAAGCCCACTAAAGTGAGTGGAAAGACTCCCACTGACTCCGCTGAGCTTTGGATCAGGCCCCAGCTCAGTAATAAGTTCTGTACAGTTGGTGATGGCTTTCTGGAAATTTGTTCAGAAAAAGGTGCATATCAAAGCTAGGATCTGAAGCTGGTTTATTCTATTCCACTCTCACTAAAAGGCTCTTTTTTAATATTCCTACAGGGCAGGGCCGCCCAGAGGATTCAGGGGGCCTGGGGCAAAGCAATTTCAGGGGCCCCCTCCATAAAAAAAGTTGCAATACTATAGAATACTATATTCTCGTGGGGGCCCCTGCCGGGCCTGGGGCAAATTGCCCCACTTGCCCCCCCCTCTGGGCGGCCCTGCTACAGGGTGAAATCCTGACACCATTGAAGTCAATGGGGGTAGGTCTACACAGCCAGTGGCAGCAAGCCTCCCAGCCCGGCTCAACAGACTTAGGGCACGTCTTCACTACCCGCCGATCCGGCGGGTAGCAATCGGTCTATCGGGGATCGACTTACCGCGTCTAGTGAAGACGCGATAAAATCGATCCCTGATGGCTCTACCGTCAACTCCGGAAATCCACCGCGGCAAGAGGCGGTAGCGGAGTCGACGGCGGCGTGGCAGCAGTCGACTTGCCGCCGTCCTCACAGCCAGGTAAGTCGACCTAAAATACGCCACTTCAGCTACGCTATTCACGTAGCTGAAGTTGCGTATCTTAGGTCGACCCCCCGCTGTAGTGTAGACCTAGCCTTAGGCTAAGGGGGGCTTGCACTAGTGCTCTAAAAATAGCTGTGTAGATAGCACTTCGAAGTTCTGGCTTGGGCTTCAGAGCCCCAGCTGCAGCCGGAGCCACAACTTCAAATTGTTATCTACACAGCTATTTTTAGAGTACTAAACAGCTCTCTTTGTTCGGGTATGTCTACACTGCAGTCGGAGATGTGACTGCAGCTCGGGCCAGCATACCCATACTAGCTTTAATCTAGTTAGCATGGCTAAAGGTAGTAGTGAAGAGGCATTGGCACGGGCTTCAGTGCAGACTGTACAATCCTGGATCCTGGATATGCGTTTAAGTTCCAAGCCTGCACTAGGGTCCATGCTGCAGCACTGTCCCTCCTATTTTGAACTACGCTAGCTAGATTTAAGCTAGCATGGGTATGCCTCCATGAGTTGCAATCACACCTCCGATTCCAGTGTAGATATACCCTGAGAGTGTGGTGTTTACAAGCTCATGCATAAAAATACATGTGCAACCAAATGCCTAATATGCATACAATATTTCCCTGACTATGCATGCAAATTGGGGATTTGCGTGTACAACTACCCAATATTTGCATGTAATTATAGTAACTATTGTAAAAATGAGGCATATAATTTCACCCACATTTTTTCATGTGGCCCTTGCCTTCTGACTGAGCTGGTGAAAATCAGGCCTTTAAAATCTGAGGCTCTCCAAGGTGCAGTTCTAAAGAGAGCTCAGCATTTTCTGCTGTTTGTCAAACCTCTTTCAGCAATTGTTTCACTTTGTATTCTGCCCACAGAAGTGTGTACTTGTGAAAAAGGCCAGCACAAACAAATATGTTTAATTCCTAATAAAAGGCTTAACAAAAATAACCCCTACTGTTTTCATTATTCAATACAATTAAAGAAAAAAAAAGTTGCAGGGCTGATTCCATCTTGTGCTTGGATAAAGACAAATCTGCAAATATGTTTTGCCTTTTCTGCAAAAAAGACGGATTCCACCATCTGTAAGTGGAATTTGATGTGGCCTAGTTGCATAAAGTAAGTAATACACCTCAGTCATCTAGTAGGGGTGGCAGACTGAAAATTTTGAGTTTTGATTCCACTGCATTGCGTTGTGACCTTGGATAAGGTGGTGAACTTTTCCCTGGTGTCAAAACTGGACCCAGCTGTCTCAGATTGTAGTCTGTCTGTCTTTGCTACTGTTGGAATTTCTGTGTATTCAGGTAGCAGTGTCATATGAAGCATCCATTCAAATGCATGGGATGTCAGGACATGCTGGGCATATCTAGTTGCATTGTATGAATGCCTTTATTTGGATCTACAGTACCTTACACTTCAATAGGCAGCAGCACTGGTAACATTGTTGACATTTCTGTGGCTGTAATTACATGTTTGAATATAAAGCGCCATTAAGATGAATGAGGGAAATTGTTTTATTTTGTTTGTATCCTCAGCATGAAAATAGTATATTATTGTCTTTGTAAATAGCAAATAGCATGGGCTAGAAGCTTCATTTAATTAAAAAATTGGATTTTAGAGAGTTCATCAAAATCGCTCATAAAATCAGAAATTTGTGATTTGTGCTGTTACAGATTGTACATAGGAACATAATAGCTCCATTCTGGGTTGGACTATGGTCAATCTTGCCCATTATTCGATCTCCAACAGTGGCCTGTACCAGAGCTTCAGGGGGAGTGTCCAGAACAGGGAAATTATGGAGAGATCCACCCATCTTCCATTCCTGACTTCTGGTAGTCATGGCTAAAAGCCATTGATGGACCTATCCTACATGAACTTATTCAGTTCTTTTTTGAACCCAGTTATATTTTTGGCCATCACAACATCCCATGGCAATGAGTTCTACGTGTTAGTTGTGCATTGTGTGAAAAAGTACTTCCTCTTGTTTGTATTAATCCTGCTACTTATTAATTTCATTGGGTGACCTGGGTTTTGCACTGTGTGAAAAGGTAAATAATGAATCCCCATTCACTTTTTCAATCCGTTCATGATTTTGTAGACTTCTATAATGTCCCCCTTTAGTTGTCTCTTTTCTAAGCTGAATAGCCTTAATCTT
Source organism: Terrapene triunguis (assembly GCF_002925995.2). Lineage (NCBI taxonomy): Eukaryota > Metazoa > Chordata > Testudines > Emydidae > Terrapene > Terrapene triunguis. The sequence goes on from NW_020664420.1 coordinate 19,694,835, forward strand.
TTTAGTCTCTCCTTGCATGTAAACCATTCCATACCCTTGATCATCTTTGTTACCCTTCTCTGAACATTTTTCACTTCCACTATATTCTTTCTGAGGTGGAGTGACCAGAACTGCACACAGTATTCAATGTGTGGATACACCATGAATTTAAATAGTGACATTATCTTTTCTATCTTATTTTCTATCCCTTTCCTTATATTTCCTAACATACTTTATCCTTTTTGACCACCACTTGTCTTTAACTTCTGGATTAATGTGCAGGTCATGGGGGTGGGGGCTCTAAGTTTAGATCAGGTGTTTGTCCAGTTAGTTACAAAGCACAACACTTTGAAAGTCAGCACTTTGATGCTGACAATGGAAGGGGGTTAACACTGAACATTTGTGGGTATTTCTATGGGAAATAACTATATTCTGCTTACTTAAGAGGCATTGATTTCCTAGCAGTCATTCTCTCATATGCAACACACTTACAGCAATAAACCAATATTTTCAAACATTTTTAGCAATTTTTTATTTAGCAAAATCAAACTATATAAAAATCCCAACATATTAAACTGGATTGTTCAGAAAGGTGAACAAAGGGGAGGAGTTAGTTAGGAGGAAATGTGAGGCAAACTTGATAACAGAGGGATATATAGCACCTCATTTTATCAAATCACTCCCCCATGTTCCTTTCCTTTGTCTTTCCTTGTCCTTTGCGGGATCACAAGGTGAAAGTGAACCTAAGGGGGTTTCTCATCACAGAGACAGAATCCTAAAAGAGAAAACAGCATAGTACATAAATGATCTGTGCTAATAAATTGTTCAAGCCCCCCCAACATCCATAATCACCCAGCGGGACACACAGTGTCTTTCAACTGAACATGATACCCCCCTTATTTAAACCAACACTTTGCACAGCTTCACTATTCATACTGGCCACAGTGCTACATGACAACTAACAGCTGAAAGAATAAATCAAGGATACTGGCCCTTAGAAGCACTCACTTGACCTTACTTGACGTGACCTGTAATATCTCATTGGCTGGGGAGAAAGTAGCCTTTCTCTAGGGAAAGTAATCACATCCTCCCTAATTTTTCTTTTCTGAATATGTGTGTGTGTGTTTGGGGGAGGGGGGTTGTCAGAGAGGAAATATTCTCCCTCTACTTCCCCCCCCGAGATTATTTTCAGGAAACCACAATATAAATCTTTATTCTGCAGGGAAGTATTTGTCATGTGAAAAATGTTAATAGTAATCCTGTATCACACTGAATGGGAGGGCTTTGGGGGCGGGCACTCAATGGTTATTTTTTGGCCTGGCCACAGTTGCACAAGGGAGTGGTTGAGGGAGTTGTAAATTTTTACAACTACATTTCCAAATATTGTCAAAGGGGCCTAGAGTTGTGCTTTCAAATCCATTTGTGCATCTAAATCAAAATATAACCAGAATCTTACACTACATGCTAATGGGTCTAAGAAAATGGGTCACATTTTCAAAAAATGCACATGACCAACTCTTCATGCACAAACACCTGTGCATGCAGGCATTAGAATCCATCACCTGCATGCACAGGTATTAGGCCATGTTCACACTGCACTTTCGTTATTAAAACTTTTGTTGATCGGGGTGTGGACCCTCCCCCCGAATGATAAAAGTTTTAACGGCGAAAAGTGCCGCTGTGAACAATGCTTTGTCAGTGGGCGACGCTTTCCCGGCGACGAAGCTACCTCCCCTTGTTGGGGGGTGGGTTATTTTGTCATCGGGATGTAGTGTGGGGATCTAGCTTTCCTAAACTGAAACACGCTCAGGGTCCCAAACTTTGATTACTCACTCTGGTCCAAAAGGGGCAACAATCTGATACATCATCTGACAGTGCGTCCATAATACCTATGAGTAAAATATGTAGTCACTGATCAGATCTTAGCAAAAACCAGAAAGGACTTGTGGTTTCAAGCTTCTGATTTTCTTTCGGGGGATAGATTCACAAAGAGACATGGGCATTGTGATGCTCAGAGTCACCATGCCTAATTTTTAGGCTCCTAGAAAATCATTGGGATTCACAGATCCTGGGTTTGGCACCTAAACTCCCTATACAACGAATGGAGAAAGATAGCTGCCTAAGACTGTGATTCAAAAAGACAGCTCTCTTGACTGGGCAGCCACTTAAAATAGCCCACGGGAGATGCTGAGGAGATGGGGAGTGCTGAGCCTTGCCCACTCAGGGCGGAGGGAGGCACCTATCTCTGCTTGGGATTCACAATCATGATTTTTTTCCTGGAGTCAGGCACCTGTGGCATTTCTTGCAAGAAACAACACTTGCAGTCATAGCAGGAGGAGCTCCTGAGAGCTGGCAATCAGGGCAAGAAACGCAGTAATTTGTGACGTCTCAAGACACCCCAGGCCAGTAAAAGCAGGCCATGGGACAATTGGAGGGTTTCTCCTTCCCTAGATGCCCTGCACAGGGGAACCTCATGGTCCAAGTGGAGTATCTCCCACATATTCACATGCAGCAGTTGGGCCTCAGTTTCCTAGTCTGTCTCACTTGCTGTACATGATAAGCTTGTTCTCCCCGTAATTCAAAATGGGGCCATTGTTTCTCTTTCTCATTGCTATCACTTCCTCATTTACCACCACTAATTGATCATATGCACGGGTGAAGGTGGGGGCCACCCATGGTTCCCACACAAAATTGGTATCTTGGACAAGGATCTCTGCATAGGCTTTATAGGTCTCAGCTTTGTGCAGAGGACTTGGGTGGGATATGGGTTGAGCTCTTTGGCATGATGGTCCCTCACCAGGGTTGTCGAGTTCACTCACTCCTACCCATGCAGGTTCCATAGAGGAATGACTTAGATCCTGAGATTATGTTTTTCTTGTTCTGCCAGGACCTCACCAAATTGTTCCCAGTCCCTGCTTAGTATAACTGAGTAGGCCAGCATGGCTGCTAAGCCCACCCACATGCTTGTTGAATGTTCCCCCACTTTCAATCATACTTGCTGTGTGGGGTAGGGCTTTATGTCCCCATGGACACACTGGAGGAATATTGTTCCCCCTGTGTCCTTCCCTGGGTCTGTTAGCTGCTGGTGGATAAGGGTCTGATTACATCCCGAGTCCATCAGCCCTATTACTTTCTTTCTGTCCACCCACACTAGGACTATTAGCTTGGCAGGGCTTTTCTTATGGGCCCTAGACTGGTGCATACTTGCCCAAAGTTGAATTCCATACAGGGGCTGTCTTTACAGAAGGGGCCCATCTGCTCACAAAGGAAGCACTTCCTGTTGGATAGCATAGATGTCAGGGTTTGGGTTGGCAAGCCATTGCCATGTTGGTCTGACCTCTTTTTGTGGCTTCACAATGGGTTCTACTAGATGGTACCAAAGGCCCTTATGGGTGGCAGAGGGTTCTGACAAGCTACAGTCCTTCCTTGCTGCTCTAGTGTGGGGATCTAGCTTCTTTTCTTCAGTCAGGGGTCCTTGTGGAGCCTGGCTGGGCCTTGTACCTCCCATCAATGGCTCTTGGCAAGTCTCTCTATCCTTCTGTGACCAGCCTCTGGGCATTCTGGGGGTGACAGAGGGTGGTAGGCAGCTAGGTAGTTTTCTAGAATATTCACAGCATTCTTCAGGGTCTCAGGCCAATGCCCATCCTCCTGCTGGTAAAATCTGGACAAATTGTTCTATGAGTATGAGCTCTGCCACCTATACCCCCAACCAGGGCTCTGGTTTCAACCACCACCAGCAGTGATCTTTTAACTTCTGGGCCACCATCCACAGGTGTCTCCCCCTGGGTGTTATGCCTCCTCCCAGGACTGTCACAGGTGGGTCTCCTTGGTGATGTCTAAATAGAGCATGTAAAACCATGCTCTAAAGTGTCCCTAGCCTCTGTTTGCCAGAAGCTGGGAATGGGCAAAAGGGGATGGATCACTTGATGATTACCTGTTCTGTTCATTCCCTTTGAAACACGTGGCATTGGCCACTGTTGGAAGACAGGATACTGGGATAGATGGACCTTTGGTCTGACCAGTATGGTCATTCTTATGTTCTTATGCAATTGAGGATCACCTCTTTTACCTTCACTTAGTCTCGGGCCAATGCTGAGTCGAGTTCCCAGTAGGCAGTTTGAGCTGGTTCTAATAAATGGGGCACCTAGCACGGCCCAGTGTTCTGGGGCCCATCCTGTGGTGGATGCCACCCACTCAAAAGTAGCGAGAATGTCTCAGGGTTGTTATCTGGGCCCATCTTGGCCAGCTTCACCAGGATGGGCGTCATACGGGGGAAGCAGGGTTAGTGTTCGCTCTCCGCCTCCCCACCCCCCCGGTCGCCCCGTGAGGCTGGAGCACAGTCAGCATTTATTCTGTTGCTGCTCCTGTGGGCACTGGCTAATTCCCTGATCAGCTGTGTCTGTTGTTGTTGCTGGGTGACCTGCTGCTGCTGATTTTCAGTGACCCATTTTAACAGCCATTCTAGAGCCACTTCTCTTAAGAATCTTTTTTAACTCCAGAACCTCTCTTGTGGGGATCTTTTCTCTTTCACAGCAGGGCTGTGTTCTCTACCACTTGTAAAAGGGGCCCTTGATGTTTTTTGCCCAGATGGTTGGAGAATCTGACCAAATTTGGTTATTTATGTGGGTGTCTTCAGTGCAGGCCCCAACTTCTTACTTTCTTACTTTTACTTAAGTCTCTCTGGCTTACCCTGGGAGTTCACTGCACTCTCCATAAGGTCAGGGAGAAGATCTCCTGGCTGGGAGTTACCTCTGAGGCTCCAGGAGTCCCTCCAGTTGACTGCAGTTTCCTCCCTTTTAAAGTCATCCTCCCTACAATACATGCTTGACTGGTCTGGAGAGGTGGGGCTAACCCTGCCCCCAGGGCATCTCTGGCACCTTCCTCATCTGAATGGGGGGTCTATACACCCTCTCACATAGGGATTTTGTGAAAACCAGTGGTGCCCAAATCTGGCATGTAGGCAACTAAAGTAGTAGTTAGGCACCTAAGTTCCTCTGTGAATCTAGCCCAGGGTCTCATTTTTTCAGTCTTTTTGCTTTTAATTAACTTTTTAGTTACATGTATCTTAAGGAATTCAGATTATACCCAAGAATATCATCTTGGCTCTGGAGTGTAGAGATGGACTAGAATCTTAGGTGGCATAAACTGGGATGGCTTCATGGACTTCAGTGAAGCTATGCTGATTTATACCAGCTGAGAATTTGGCTCAGTGCCTGACCATAAGAAAAAACTTATCTGTCTTCTCTCACTTTTCAGGAAGTGCCATCTTGTGATATATGTAGGCTTTCTTCTTTTGCGCTCTCTAAATCACACAGCCCTTCAAATAAGGAAATACTAGAAATCATGAATACTGGAAATGGTTTACCAGCTACTTCTTCACTGGGGGCTACCTTATAAGGACTAGCTGGAAAGCTCTCTATCATGGCACAATGATTAAACAACACTGATAAATGGCTTGTTAAAGTTGAACAATGGTTGCTCAGACATCTTGAGATTGTCTGGCAAAAAAATACTTTGATGTTTATGTCTAGTAGATTGGAGGGAATGATACAGTACAGTTATCTCCTGAAAATAGTATTATTCCATCCCTAATAATATAGCCACTTGTCAGTGACAGTATGAGTTATGTACATGGCAGATCTGCCTACGGGCTTCTTGTCTCCATGGCAAATCTGCCAAGGGGTTCATTTTTCTAACATGCATTCAAGTTTTCAGAAATTTGACAAAGTTTTTTATGTAGGAATCAGTTTTATGAATCAGCATCTGTTGCTTAATTGTTCAAATTCTGCCGGTGGTTGACATTCTTTCCTCCATTTTTATAGATAAGGGTCTGATCCTGCACCCCTTCTTCATGTAAGTAGTCTTGACTTTTGTGAGTAGGTCCATATGAGTAAGGGTTTGCAGGTTTGTGCCCCAGAATCTCTTGCTACCTATTAGGAAACCTATTTTGATACATTTAGTTTCCATGTAACTTACACTGTAATGACATGTAGATGATTTTTCCATGGAGCCTCTCCAATGACTTGTTTATAGTGCTCTTGCAGAGTGTAAATCATAACTCATTTGCTAGGTGTTTTTTTCCAGATTGAGCAAAAATATATTATTTAAAAATATTTTGTGCAAATAAATAAGTTTTCTTGAAACTGCAGTTCAGTGATTTAAGACTTTGAGAGGCTTATTTATTTATTTGTTTGTTTAGAGTGGTCCAGTATTGGTAATATTTACTATTTTTCATCATGTGCTCTGAATTTTAGTATTTTTCCTGACAGCCTAGAAATAATTAACTGCCAAATTATATAAATTTTACCTCGTTATACTATGGGGAATTTCGACCCTAATGTTCACAGCAAAGAACAGAAAAATTACATCATCATAGGTAAATATTAGAGTTACACTTCAGAGCAATCCTTATGTTTTTGACTTTTAAGTTTATCAGTAGTGTGAGCAGACTGCAATTCTGTAGGATACGAATTCCTCAATTTTTCAAAAAATCAGTATCTCCTTTAATTACTCATCACAGCTTCAAGGAAAATATCATACCATGTTTTATTTGTAAGTCCAGATTACTTTAAAATACTTACCAATACAAAGAAATAAGACACAGATCCACAAAGAGTGATACATCTTAAAGCAGATAGGTCTGACAATACACATGCATGTTAAATGTGTGTTTCTTTTTACATTGGAGGCTGAGACAGTTTAGCTTTAATCTCACACTGTTCACAACATAAAATGTATCCTCTACTGCAAAGATAACTGTGCTGCTGAGTTTGCAGTGATGAAATAATAAAATTAACAGGAGAATTCACAGTTGGAGAAAGGATAGTAGAAAAAGAATGACAAGGTAGTTTCTCCGGAGTTATAAGCAATTAGTCAATAAACATAGCCTTCCATACAAAGGGACAAAATCTAGAGAGAGAGTTCCTTTGGGCTGCTGTGAAGTGATCTTGACCTGTCAGTGGAAAAGATCTGCAGGAGGGATGTATATGGGGCATGCAGGGGTCAAATGAAAGCCTAGAACATTGTATCTTGATGGCAGATGAAAGTGATATTAGGTCTGATACTGTGAAGTGCTAAGCTCTATGCACTCACACTACAATCAAGGGGTGTAGAAGGTGCTAGGCACCTGACAAGGTCTAGGCCCATCATTACATAATTCATTAAGGCTGGAATTTTCAGTCCCCTGACTTAGGGCCAGATTTTTAAGTGTGTTCAGGCACCTGAAGCTGCAAATAGGCACTTAATGGATTTTCAAATGGGCCTAGTTGCCTAACTCCCATGGATTGCAGATACCTTCAAAAATTTGACCCTTAGGGTTCCAACTGCCATTGAATATCCATAGTAAATTTTAAATCCCAGTCTATGTATTCATTTATAAACACTGTGTTGTATTCACATTTTACAATCAACATTTAAGATTCTCTTTGTATGTACAAGGATTGTTCAGTGTTGAAACCTAGCTTAGCACTGGTCCCTGAACAGTCATGTGGTGCTTTATGGGGCCAAATGGAAAATTAATTGTACATAATAAACACCCTTTACCTCCAATAGGGAGGGGTGGACTCATGGTAATATTTTCTTTCACTTTGCCTTAATTTTGAGTCCAGAAATGTAGAGTAGGAAGGGTGGAGATGAAATTCCATTCATACCTGATTCTTTTTTTGATCTGGCCAACAGATTTCACCTTGTGACTGTCCACTCCTTTATGTTCTGAAATTAATTTAATGAGACTTTCCCCTCAGTACTGTCAGATCCAGCTAACAGAACGTAACTTTAGTATGGTGACAGAACAGCAAAGATTTTTACCTCACTGTGTGACTTTCTGCTCGTCCACCTACACAAGGAGACAACTGTAAAAATGAGAGTCAGTAAAATTGTTCCTAATTTCTGTACTTGACATACTGTATGTATCCAATATACCATGGAGGCTTTTAATGTCAGGCTTTTTGCAAGCCCAGTCCTGAGGTGACTGAAGTGGATGGGAGTTTGCTGCTTCAGGCACTAAAAAACTTCCCAAATCTGTAAGTTGAGTGCAATAAAATACAGATTTTGCTACTACAAAGAGAGGGCCTTCTCAGCCTCTCATTACTGCAAGGAGGGGGCCTTTTCCTCATTGAAGGATCAATGCGCATGTAAAAGTATGGAGTCAAATTCCACTCATCCTGTTCACAGTGAGAAAGAGAAACAGAATTTGGCCTATAAGGAAATATATACGAAAAATACACTTGCTGTATAATGGTATCTCCTCCAAATCTGTCACGATGATACTGTGTCCAATTTTCTTTATTTTGTTCATGCATAGTTGTGCCGTCAGACTCTAATCTGACATCTAATTAGAAAGAGGACATGGGGCTCCATCATGCCTCATGGTCCATGATCCTGTATATGGAGTGTCTCCCTTTCCTAATGGGGATGGCAATCAGCTGCCTCCGTCCCACTGGCTCCTCTTTCCCTGGACCCCACAGTGGGCTATCCAGCAGCCTGGGGATCTATATGGGGGAAGTGATGGCACTGGACAGGCCAGGAAGGAGCAGGTCATCTTGAGGGCGGGACACAGGTTGTCCTTTGTGGAGATCACTGTGGGAAATAAAACAGCCTAGGGCTCTATTACCTTGCCAGTGGGGCCGCTCCACAGTGGTGAAGAAGGGAAGCCATGGTCTGGGGAGATGCGGATAGCATTATTCCAGTGGAGTCATGCTGCCAGGGAATGAGGGGAAGGGATGCCAAGGGTCCAGAGCCGGTGCAGTGCACAGGGACTTCATGCAGATGATGCTGCCCTCCTGCAGCTCCTATGCATTCCATTGGTTTTGGAGCTGGACCTATGGTTCACTGTGTAGAGAGGGAACACACCCTGTCAGTTTTCCTCTCCCTTAGCCACCTTTCATGGGCTTTTCCATAGGAGGAAGTAATCTGGCGCATTGCTCTTTTTTATGCAAGGTCTTCATTACAAAACCAAAGAGCATTAAAACATATATAGCAGTTATATTACTAAATAGAATGCAGATAACATGATGGAGGAGGGGAAGGGATATTTAACTGGAAATTCTAAAATATCCCTCTCCTACACTAGCTGTTGCATGAAAAGAATGTCAGCAACCAAGCCCCCAAATTCTGGCATTAGATTTAGGGTAAATTAGACAAGTTGTATGGGGTCTAATCCCTAAAATTTTTACTCTGGCAAAAGCCTGTGGACTGTAGGATCAGCCTCTAAGTCAAATTTCATGATAGCCTAATCTTGCTGCAAAATTCACTTTATTATAATCTTATTTGTTAGACATGGTCTTTACTGCTATTTCAAGAGGGAACACAGAGAGTTCCTGACTTAGAAACTTAACTTGTCAAATATAAATGCTATCATTATAATCATTATTTCAACATTGAGAAGTGCTGGTAATGTTGTTAAATTAGATCATGTATTTTTCAGGGCAAGATTATATAAAATGATTAAAGAGAGTCACAAATTTAACTTAATGTAAAACAATATTTTATTGAACATTTTGAAACAATATTTGGCTGAATATTTGTAGCAACATTTTGTATAGGTTTGAAGATATTAAGCACTGGATATTCAGGGAATTTGTTTTGAGATCTTTCAACCCAGTAGAATTAAGAAGTGTGTGAGAATATGTCAGACTCTAGGACCCTGTGTTGAGATGTCTGACTCCTCTTGGCAGCCAGCTCAGTTGGATTTCATTAGCTCCAACCCAGGAATATAAAAGAGATTGTGTGTCTCTCTGAGTTAAAGGAACTAGGGTTTGAGACGGAAGGTAGGGTGACTAGAACAGAATCCAGTATTCCAGATCAGAGTATAGCACTGAATTATATAATGGAATTAGAAAGTTTTCAGTATTTTTTTTGTTCCACTCCTTAGGCATCATAACATTTTGTTTGCTTCTTTGACTGCTGCTGCTCATTGACCAGAGATCTCCACAGTGAGCTCTTGGCAATGGCGCTCAAGGCTTTTCCCTCAGTGGTTACAGTTACTTTAGAACCTAGCAATTGTGTAGGAGTTCCTCACATCATTCCTTCAAATATGCAGTACATGAAATTCAATGGTAATAAATGCAATCTGCCATCATGTTGCCCTGTTTCACAGCTTCATTAGTTCCCTCTTAAGTACTCCAGTCTTTGGGCTTGTTGATGCAGGGGGTTTATAACCTGGATTGATTTGACATGCATTATTTAAGCCTCAGTAATAGCAGGATGCTGTGCCTTCTTTCAATTTGCTTCATTGTTAACTGATAGCAATAGCTTGGTGCCTACGATGGGGTGTTCTCAGAGAGAATCCAATGGTCCTTCGCTTCACTGCTCAGCAGCGTGCATTGTGGGATTTTTTTTGGCTCTGAATTGTGGATTGCATAACAGAAGCCAGGCAAATTCAGATTTTTTAAAATCCCATGTTTTCATTGTCTCAGAGCCATGCTTCCTTTCTGGGTGGGCTAGCACCATTTTTGCATTGCTGTTGCCAGCTTGGATCCAACAATGGACTGTGCTGCTGTGCTGGCAACCGTGGCAACAAAGGTTGCATGGCAGAATTTCAGCACTCAATGTTGGATGAATTTGGGTTTAGATTTTGCCTGCTGCACCACCAACCAGGTGATGTGGCAGCAGCAGCTCTACCAGCAGCCTCAGGGGCAGTAGAGGAAGCAAGATGGAGATGAGGAAGAAAAGGAGGACTCTGAGCAACTGATACAAGAGGAGCGGCTCCTGGAGCAGCTTCACGGCGTGCAGTGCTGTTTCTGGGCTCCAGAAACCAGCGTGGATTGGTGGGAAAAGATCGTTCTGCAGACTTGGGATGACCATCAGTGGTGAGAGAATTTCAGGATGGTGAAGGCAACCTTTTTTGTGATATGTGCTGAACTAGCACAGAGGTTGCCATTGCCATCTGGAAGGTGGCCACCCCTGAATGCTACCGCTCCATAGCCAACCAGTTTGGCTTGGAGAGATTAACTGGGGCCATTGTCATGCAGCTGTGTGATGCCATGGAAAAGGTGTTGTTGCACCAGGTTGTAAAGCATGATGATGCTCAGGAGATTATTGATGGCATTGGCTTTGCACACATGGGGTTCCCAAACAGTAATGGTGCAATTGATGGGATCCATGTGTCTATTATTTGACCTTCCCACCACCAGGGTGCAGAATGTATAAAGGATGCTCTAGATAATGCTTAGTCCTGCCTTTAGTGCAGGGGACTGGGCTAGACAACCTCTCAAGGTCCCTTCCAGTCCTATGATTCTGTAATCAGAAAGGGGTATTTCCCCATGGTATTCCAAGGACTGGTTGGCCACCGTGGTAGGCTTAGAGACATAAATGCTGGAAGGGTCCACGATGGTAGGATTTCCCAGAACTCAACTCTGTTTACCTTAATGGAGAAAGGACTGTTTGTCCCCAGGATCCCTAGAGACATTAATGATGTGGAGATTACTCTGGTTGTTCTGGGAGACCTGGCTTATCCTCTGCTGCCCTGGCTCATGAAGTTAAGGAAGGAACTGTTTAACGGCTGCTTAAGGAGTTGCAGTAATGACTGTGGAGTGTGCATTTGACCATTTGAAAGGAAGCTGTTGGTGGAATAGGTGGGAAGCAGCAGGAAAAATGTGCCTAAGATAATACGAGCATGTTGTATTTTGCACTATATTTGTGAGAGTAAGGGAGAAAGCCTTAGCGATGAGTGGGAGGCTGAGGCATACAGACTTGCGGTGTGAGTAGCTGGCAAGGCATCCAATACAACATGGAAACAGTCACAGCAATACTGTCAGGGATGCTGTGATGGGGTGTGCATACCCCTCACTAGGCGAGATAGGGTGTGACGGAGCAGGGAGCGGGGCCGATTTGACCTGGGAAGGTTGCAGGGGGGGTTGCATTGGGGATGGGAGGCTTCCCTTGAAGGAAGCTACCTGAGCTGTAACCTGAGCCAGGAGGGGGGTTGGGAGAAGTAACACCTTCTGCCCGGGAGACTGAACAAAGGAGGGAGGGGCTGCTAGGAGAGGAAGGAGTCGGTTCTTCGGAGGGCTAGGCTGGGTGGTGCAACGCAGGGAACCCCGAGCTGGGGTCTAAGCTCCCTGAACCTCCCAGAAGGGCCTAATTGAGGGGTTCTGGTCGTACCTACACGCTCTGCTGGAGACTGTATTCCTGTCATCTAATAAACCTTCTGTTTTACTGGCTGGTTGAGAGTCACAGTCAATCTCAGGAAGAGGGGTGCGGGGCCCTGACTCCCCCTTACTCCGTGACATAGGGTTAACCCCACATTATGGGCGGCAGAAGTCCTGCCCCTCAGACCGTGCTGGGCATGCTCCAACTGCTGCCTCAGTATAAAAGGCAACAGCCCAGCTCATTCTAGCCTGGCCTCACTGTTGGCCCCTTACCTGACCGGCCCAGCGTAGGCAGCCTATTAGGGATTGGACCCTCAGGATGCCCTGCAATATGGGAAAGTGAAGGCTGCCATTCTGGATCAGACAGGGATCAACCCCGACATACTGCCACCACTTTCACCATGAGAAATACCCCCCCAGGGACCCGGTCACGGGTAGTAGCGCAACGCCTACGGGATAGCGCCTGGCATTGGTTGGAGCCAGAAAAACAATCGGGGGCTCGAGTGGCAGAGGCCATGGTCCTCGAACAGTTCACCCAGATCCTCCCAGCTGGGGGAAAGGAATCGGTGCAGTGGCACTGACTGGCAACACTGGCGGAAGCAGTTGGACTAATGGAGGACTACCTGGCAGCGGATGGGGCAGAGGCCTGAACCTGGAGTTCCAGGAGCCTGAGAAGGAGGGATGGACCAGCAGGGGGGAACCCCCATAGGACAGAGCCAAGGGAACACCTTGGGTGGGATGGATTGTGAGCAGTGCAGTCTTGTTTATGGGTGGTGGAAGTGGAACATTGTGATAATCCTTATTTTACCTTGTGCGTGTGCCTAGATACTTTTGGAGAACCTTATGAATTATTTAAAATCAATGTTTTCTGTGTAAAATGCATTGAAGATGCTTTATAAATGAATGCTTAAGTTTGTATTATTAAACAATGTATTATATAGCAAACAGCAATAAAAATTCAAAGTGGCACAGTACAGCGGAGGGCTGAATGCAACAAAGGGAAGTGGGATTCAAGTCACAGGTGAGTATCTGCCTTGCCTCCACTTTCTTTTGTGCTTGTGCTTTCTGGTGTTGAGTGGTGAGGCTTGAAGTAATTAGAGGCATTAGATGGCTCAAAAGAGCTGGGCTCCCAAGTGCAGCTGTTCTCACTGCCCTGACCTTGGGCCTGTGACACAGGAATGGCCACTGGGAGCACTGCTGTAGGGGTACTGCAGGGCGGAGTTGCTGGTGTTCCCACTACCATGTATTTTCCAGGGATTGCAGAATGTGACTGTGTCCTGGTTTACAGCACCTGTCAAGGCTGATTCCCCATTCTGGCACTTCGAGTGCAGAAGGTGAGGGCCTGCAAGGATTCTAAAAATTAATACTGGCCACTCCAGGCTTGTATTAAACTTCCAAAGTTACAGCTTCTCTCTGATGGGTGGTGGCAGCATTTATCCAAGTGCAGAACCCCTTTGAGAGCCCAGGAAGGCACACTTGGGAATTCCTTCCTGTGGGGTACCCTCAAGCCCATTCGCCCCCCCCCCTCCAGGGAAGAGCTGAGGAAAAATAGGAAATCAGCTGTTGCCACCAGCTAATTGAACAACATGTGCACAAACCTCTTAGGACACAAAAAAATCTAATTTTGTTCTTAAAAAAGGTACATTTTATTAATAAAAAAAGAGAAAGAAAATACATCTGTGAACTCAGGCAACTGCTAGATTTTAAAAGAGCCACTACAAGAATTAAGCACCAAGAATAGCTTTCTTGAGGTCCAGCTTAAAGGTTACAAGCAAAACAAAAGCACCCGGAGTTAGCACAATGGAATCCGCAAGCCATAAAGAAATAAAAAGAGATAAACCTAATCGCATCTTCCTGGACATTTCTTCATCTACTTACATATCTGGGGTTTTAAATGAGTAGTTTCTAGGTATGATACTGAGGATTTTTCATACCTGGCCCAAGCTTCTTACAGCATAGGTGTTGCCCTGTCTGCCGCTTCCCGGGAGAACAACAACTGGCAGAAAAAAGGGGAGCCTTTGTTCAAGTTTAAAAAGTTCTAGCTTTCCCATTGGCTCTTTTGGCCAGGTGCCCACTCACTTCCTTTTACCTATGTATAGCAGTGAGACTTTTTAACCCTTTACAGGTAGAGCAATTAGAAAAGAACTACTAAGAGGGATTTTATAGCTATTGTCTGGCTGGGTGTCCATAAAAGGGAGCTACCCTCTCCCCCTTAATTTATCACAGCACCGCATTGCCTGCTGCCCTAATAGCAGCCTGAGTTGCAGCGGAGCATTCTGACTCTGTATTGCCTCCAGGAGCTGCCTCTGCCTCAGTCTTTTTCTTGATGAATCTAAATAACTTTGTGCCACCTCCCATTTTTGCCACCTCACTGTTGTGTTCTTATTCCATACCCGTCACCATAATTTCTGAGCACCTTCTAAGCGTGCATCTTACACGGTGCAACCAATTTTCCAGATCATTAATACGTGTGTTAGACACAGCTGCTAGTACAGAACTTTGGGGCACCTTACTGCTATCCCTTTGCCAACCTGGAAGTTTATCATTTGTTCCCACTCCTTGTTCTCTGGCTCTTAGCCAGCTTCTAATCCATGTCAGAGCTTTACCTCTCACCCCATGACTAGTTAGTTTTCTAAGAAGGAAGAACCCCAGGAAATTTTCTCTCTCTGCCCCACCATCTTGCTCTCTGGTGTTCCCCACTTCCCCCTTTTTGTCCTTGGAGATTTAGCCTGTGCAGGGGTAGGAGCTGATGGTACCGATGCTGGGAGAAGGTGGTTGCTTCTTCTACCTTGCTGCTCTCAGTGTCAACCTGCCCCCCCCCCTTTGCTACTCCCTTGCTGTGGTGCAGTGAAGAGCAGGCTGAGTGTTGGGTAGGGAGGTAGCAGACAGAGCAGTGACTGTCTGGGAGGAGGAATGCATGGCTGCTGTTAGCGGTTGCTCTGTGTCTAGCAGAGAGGTCCCTAAAAGGATAGAGATCACAAATACAGACAAAGGTTTTAATTGCCTTTGGCTCCACATATGGGACAGATCAGAAGGGCTGTGGGACATCACAGGGCAATTATGGTTGTTTGGCAAATCAGATTAAAGGAAGAGTTTGTTGCTGAGCTGCAAAGTGATTTGTGGAAGGTCTTTTTTTGGGGGGGGGAGGGGAATGTCTCTTTTAAGTATCCAAACAATAACCATATTCCTATGCACAACTCTTCTTTTAAAGAACTGCTGCATATAGTTCCAGTGGCAGCAGCCCGCAAGAGTACAGGCTTTGAGTCCTCAGTGTTATACCACACTCTGAATTGGAGTAGTTAGAATCTGAGGCTGATAAACTGGCAGAGGTGCTGGGAAGCAGCAGGAATGAAAGGATAAAAGAGAAATCAAAGGAGCAAAATGAAGTGGAAGTGCCCCAGATGGTGACGAAAGGAGAACTGGGGAAAGAGAAGCTATGAAAATGCTAGATGAATATGTTCCTATCCTATCCTAGAACAGAAGGAAAAGGGGACTATAACAAGAGACTAGAGAAAAGTCATTGTGCTGCTGGAAAGAACACTTATAAACTGTGGTATACCAGCTTTTGCAAGGTGCTCACAATGCCGGCTGCCCCGGAAGGCCCATAAATAGAGAATGCATCTGTGGAAGGTTTATGGCTAAGATGCTTCAGGGAGTGAACTGATTCATCCTCTGGGCAGTCGCTGCTGATGGAGAACCAGGTGCCCTCTCTAAACACAATCCCCAATGGAAAGCAATAGCACAAAGGGATAGCTAGATCTCCATTGCGGCACAGTTCAGTGAGCCCCTCTGCACTTCCCCCCACCCCACCATCAGGAACAAATTAAGCCCTATAGGTGGAACTATGACAAGGAAGATTGCTGTATCCAAAAGATGTTACATGACAAGCTTAGCACATAATACGCTCCATGGCCATCCTCAGACAGTGCCTCTATTGCATAATGCTGCATTTTGCCAAAATTAGAATATATGAACCATTATTGTTGGTGTCCATTTTGTCAGTGTATTTGCCCCGATTCAATAATGAAACCAAAGATTGTCAGACAATAAAAGCTAGAGAATTTAAAGAGTATTTCTGGCAGTTTCTGCAGTCACTTTGTGGATGTTAGGGGAATAAATATTATGTTTGCTAAGGGGCTCTTCAAATTCCAGTTGTTAACCAGGTGAGTATTCAAAAGATACAAAACTTGGATACGTTCATATGTCATTTTAAATACAGGTTCATAAATCTCTGCTCATCCATCTCCTCTCCTCATGCAGATTCCCATTTATGTAAGACCAGTTGGATTCGGTTGGTTTTTTTTTTACTATAATTCTTCCCAGTTACATCTGATTTGTGTGTAAAAACGTTCAGGGAATGATTTCTAGTTAAAAAAACACTCCCTGCTGGCTTATAGTTTATGGTACAAGTAATAATTTTCATGAAATCTGAACCAATACATTTATGATCTGAATGTTATGTAGATTTTCCAATTACTTTTATTCTAGCTTTTCATGGTGATAACTAAGGCTACAATTTAGTCACAGGTTTTTTAGTAAAAGTCATGGACAGGTCAGGGGCAATAACCAAAAAGTCAAGGCCAGTGAACTGTCGGTGACTTTTACTAAAAATGCCCCTAACTATATCTTAGGTGCTGAGGGGAGGTGTGCTCCAGTGGACGCTACTGCTCCTGGCATGGGATGGGGCAGCCCGTGGCCCCGCCACCGCTGCTCCTCTGGGCAGGCGATGGCTTGGGGCCCCACTGCTGCCGCTCTGGGCGAGGAGTGGCCCTGGGCCCTGCCCTGGGTGCTGCTGCTGCTCCCGGACCACTGCTCCGGGGCAGCACCCGGGACCAGGGCTGCCCCATCTGCTCGGGCGGCTTGGGGTCAGCCGCACCAGCTGCTGCAGCAGTGAAATTCACGGAGGTCCCGGAAAGTCATGGAATCCGTGACCTCCGTGAAAGACTCGCAGCCTTAGTGATAACTTTCTAAAGGTCTCTTCAGTGGATTAAAGTACAGCATAGTAACAGTTGCCAGAAATATAAACTCCTCTGCTGAGGTATTTTCTTAGCCTGGATTTTACCTTGGACTTTTTAATTTTAAAAGACATGGATATAAGAGTTTGGAAACGTGTCAGCGTCTCTGAACTCCCACGGGTGTTGAGGCCCAATTTGGCTAAGGTGGGTATTTTTGACTGCCTGACACCACACCCAATCAATGGTTGCTGCCATCTTAAGTGATGCTTTGCTTCTCAACCACCAAAATACAGTCAGTGGAGTAGTACCCATTTACACCAGATCTGAATCTGGCCCATTTTGGCTGAAGATGAACTCTGATCATGAGCCCATATTAATGATGGCAGTGCCAGAAATACTCCCTTTGGGTTAGATCCAAAGCCTGTTGTAGTCAATGAATAGAATCTCATTGACTTCATCAGGCTGTGGATCAGGCTCTTTTTTCCTTGTCAGGCTTTTAGAGGCTGACATAAAATCATCCGTAATAACACCTTGACCCTTCATACACAGCCTGCCTGTCAATAGATTGGGCATTTTGGAGGTGCTCCACATGACAATTAGGTGTCAAAACGTATCCTTCTCTCCTTCTAGGTTTTGTGTGTGTCGATTTAAATTCTAAGACGTCTGCATATTAATTTTCAACTGTCTTCCTCAGGAAGATTTAAAGTTTTAAGATGGTGCCAATATGTGGGACAGCACAAAGTCGCTCATATTACGGAACACTGGCAGTCTGATCTTTGAAATGTGATATATTTTTCATATAATTAATCTTAATGACTTATTCCAGATGTTCCTGGAAAATGTAGAAATTAAGCTTTCTAATTTTTTTATTATGTAATGATACTTGCAAAACAAGTCCAGAGGGTTATAAAAATGAGCAATGCAATCATTTCAAGAGTATAAAATTACCTAATACTTTGAAATATAATTTCATAACAAAGAAAAGATAAAGGGCCTGACGATCCACTCCATGACACCAGTTTTACATCAATGAAACTCTGTTGTCTTCAGTGGAGTTTCACCAGTGGAAAACTGGCATAAAAGACTAGAGAATCAGGCCCAAAGAATTAAGCAACAACAAAAGATAAATGCAGTGCTTGTGGAAGGTATCAGATTGACGGCCTTGGGAAATGAAGATCTCTATTTACAGAACAGTCCTATTTATCCACAGAACAGGTATAGCAGAGCCGCTCTACCATCAATATGCCTTAACCCTAAAAAATCATCTGCATGGTTGGGAGTAGTTCATTCTTCATGCTCTTCACTTCCTGCCATTTCTGAGAGGCTGACAACAAACAGGTAGGCTCAAAATGAATGGTAGACTGAAAACTATCTTCAACCTTAACCTCTAATAACTTCCAGATTAGCATCTTTCCCTAACGGAAAGACAGCGGGAAAGAGTATTTTTATACTGACAGTATATGTATCTTCACAGTTCCATTATTTTGTGTCTATGCAATGTGAAATATTTATGGATGCAGTTCTTCCCAATGCAGAGAACCAACACAAAATCTATGAACCATTTCATCTCTATTGTCTTTGCTTTGGTGCTGTCCCTCTGCACAGGGGTAAATTTCATCCATTGCAAGTACTGAATCGAAGTTTCGGGGACCCTTCTTTGCAAAATATACAGAATGCAGATTGAAGCTGGTTTGGGCCCTCTCTGTTTCACCCAAGCTCAGATTTCTGGGACTACATCATTCCAGTGCTTTGCTCTCTGCATTAGCTCTGCATAAAATACACACTCCATTTCCAGATCCCTGTCCCAATTTTCAAAGCCCTGCCTGAAATTGATCCGAGCTACATTAGTCCCTCTCTCTTTACCTGTGCCCATGAACTCCCAAAACCGCAATGGTCCACAGGAATGATTAAAATATTGACCAATGAGAGATGCTTATACAGGGTATAAAATGTTCGTGGGAGCTGGACCAAGTGTTTGAAACAATACCAGCTGAAATAAGAATGATCACTAATATCACTACATACACAGGGATATGTGTTTGTGTGTGTACACATACATTCTTATTTTAGCTGATATCTATCTATCTAATATGCTGACTAGGAAAGAAGAAAAAAATATCATTGGTGGCACTCAGATACTACATTGATGGGATGCGATAGAGGAACCAAGATGGAGGGAAATAAGGTAATAATAGAAGGCAATGTGGATTTGTTACAAATGAATCATGACAAATTAAGTTATTTCTTTGCTGCTTTCTTGCAGTTTAGTGAAGTAAGGAAATGCTGTGCCAATGCTAATGCGAGATTTTATTTTATCTTTTAAACTTTTTATTAAGGCAAAGTTACAATAAAACATTAACATATTAATTGTATATTACTTATTCAGGATCACATTAATATTCAAAGAGCCTTGCTAAAGATTCTGGGTGGGTGGCTTGGAAAATCTTCTCCTCTGAGCACACTGAAAAGGGTGACCACATTTTGAAATGGCTGTCCTCTTTTTGGTGCTTGTCTTGTGCACATATTTGGTGTGACTGCTCTTCCATTACAATGACAGTCCATATTTTACCATGCCCAATTCCATAGGAGAAGTCACATTTTTCCAATAATGTGATATACAAAGCCTTACTGCTAACAATAAAAAATAAATTGATTTGTCATTCTTTTTAAAATGTCAATCATTTCCTAGAGCATTAAGTAAACAGGGGGATCTCTAAGAAATCGGCGTTTTGTCATAAGATGAATCTCTTCAATAATTTCCTCCCAAAACTATCTAATTCCTGGACACAGCCACCACATGTTCATGTATGTTCCTCTTTCCCCACAACCCTCCAACAAAGTGCCTCCCTAGTAGCAAAAATATGATGAATCTTAACTGGAGTCAAATGATAGCAGCCTTCAACTAGCTGAAAGGGGGTTCCAAAGAGGATGGAGCTCGGCTGTTCTCAGTGGTGGCAGATGACAGAAAAGAAGCAATGGTCTCAAGTTGCAGTGGGGGAGGTCTAGGTTGGATTCAGGAAACACTATTTCACTAGGAGGGTGGTGAAGCACTGGAATGGATTACCTAGGGAGGTGGTGGAATCTCCATCCTTAGAGGTTTTTAAGGCCTGGCTTGACAAAGCCCTGGCTGGGATGATTTAGTTGGGGATTGGCCCTGCTTTGACCAGGGGATTGGACTAGATGACCTCCTGAAGTCTCTTCCAACTCTAATATTCTATGATTCTATGATTATAAATGCCATATATACAGTAATTTATACAATTTTTCTTTATGAACTAAACAAATTGAAGATGTGTATCCCATTTCCCATACAGAGAGCCACATGCAGATCAGTTTTTTGTCCAGATCCCTCTCCTATCTTTTCATCTGGGGTTCTTCTGTTATGTACAATTTTGACTGAAAAAGATGTTGATATCTTTGAAATTAAACCTTTTTGTTCCAGCTTGCTCCTGGTTCAACTCCTCATGTGTCGTTAAAGGTCTAGATAGAGCCATCTCGTATCCAGATTTCACAATAAAATGTTTGACATGTAAATATTGGAAATAAGGGATATTGATATTATTTACATTATTACATCTCTCTTGGTAGGACTTCAAATCAGGACCCAGGAACAGCTGTCCCAAATTGAGTAATCTCAGCTCTTACTCACAATGAATAGTCACTTTGATATTTCCTAGGGATAAATTTCTGATTATTAATGAAACTATGAACTCCATAATGAGGGATCAATTTCTGCAAAGACACCCTGAGCACACCTGTGTGTGGGGTAGGAGGCATCCACTCACAACACTGGCAGTGGCGGTCAAACTTGCAGAGAAATTTGAGGAAGCAGATTTCCCCTGCAAGGGGGTGCGTCCACATAACAGACTAGAGCAGGGAAAGAAGGTTGGAGAAGTAGCAGGAGTAAAGCTTGCAGAGAAGAAAAGGGAGGAGACCAAAGGAACTCCTTCGTGGAGTTGGGAAATGACCTTCTACTAATGGTGAGAGACTGGGACATATAGAAAGAGACTGCCCCTATGTGGGCTGCTGGCTGACTGAATTTTGTGGTTGGACTGGGACCTTGAGGGAGTAGCAGATAAAAATACCAATCATCTCCGTGAAGGTGGGGAACAGACGGGAGATTGGCATAGTGGACACTGCATCAGGGTGTTTGCTGGCCAGGAAAGATGTGGTAATGCCACACTGAAACCTGCCAGTGGAGAGGCTGAGTCTGGAGTGATTCCATGGGGAGTGAAAACTCTGCCCATTGTCTGAGATACCCCTGGAGGTCTGGGGAAAGTTCAGATGGAAATGGGTTGGGGTTGTGGATAGGTTGCCCTATCCAGCAGTGTTCGGGACTGGAACCCTTTGCCCCGTAAGAAGACAGTAGGCATCTGAGGTCCATGGCAGAAGGGAACTGAGCCACTGGGGAAGATTGAGAAAGGGCTCAAAGTAGGGGAAGAGGAGAACCCTAGCAAACAGGATACAAGCCAGGGCGTGAAAGGGAAATGAACATCCCCCAGGAGAAAATGGAGAAAGGGAAGAACTGACTGAGCAGGCATCTGGGGGAAAAGGAAGCCTGAGAGTATCCAAAGGAGAGAGGCTGTCCCCAGAATGCTTGCAGCCAGGGCCTTGAGATGAGGAACCTGGGAATACAATTATAGGGCTATAAGAATGAGACACGATAGATAAAAGGGACAATGGGTGATAGGATATGCCATGCCCCAAAATAAAGAGGGCAAGTGTGTGGAAATTAGATCACTAGATTGCCCCTGTTGCAAAGACTTGTGAATGGAGACAGTTGTGGGAACAACCCCTGCCCACGAAGTGTGGGTGGAGGATGGACAAAGCCTGCAAGGAGATTCTGGATAACCATTTATAAGGCAGGGAAGGCGCAGGTCAAGAGAAATGAGATCACAGAGAGAGAAACCTCACTGTTAGATTAAAAGGGGGACGGGGAGGTATTGAGATCCTGTAGATTTGTCTACCTTCCAAGCCAGAGTTATTTAACCGAACTCTCTTCTTCTGGAGCTCTCATCTTTTTGAGGTATGATGCTTTA
>NW_020664420.1:19716906-19740175 GCF_002925995.2 Terrapene triunguis
AACTCTCTTCTTCTGGAGCTCTCATCTTTTTGAGGTATGATGCTTTATTTATAAGGATCTCCCTCAGTACTGCCTTTCCAGCTCCCCAGAGAACACTTTCATTGATCCCTTCCCTCAACACTTTCTTGTATATATTTCTGAAATTTTTCTTCCAGCTCTTGACCTCTAACAGGGTCAGAGAACAAAGCTCTATTCAACTGCCAGGCTCTTTGTTTTTCCATTGAGTCCCAATCTTTGAATCTAATACATGCAGACCAAGTTATCACTCCCAGATTAGCTTTTTTGACTAAATTAGCCACGGTCCTAATAACAAAACTCATATCAGTCCCTGAATAAGCTCCATAAGTAGCAGAATAGTGTGTATAGTAAATCAAAATACACCTATGGTATATTCCCTGACCTGTGGATCCTGCTGGACATTCACCATATCCTCATTTTCTAAGTGATTCAACAAATTTGCACTTGCTCCTCCTGAATGCCCGCTGTGTACATTTGATTGATCAAAAGCAGGATTAAGCACCTCATTAAAATTCTCCAAAGAATAATATCCCCTTCCTTAAATTTTTTAGGAATTAGGAAGTTTTATTTTTTTTTAAAAAAAGATACTTGCCCTTGACGGGAAGGACATACTTTGGCGAGGGTGAGATGTTTAAACTCTGCCTTTCAAGGACCCCTTAATTACAATATCTGCCCATTGTATCTGGGTTGTGTTGAAACAAAAAAAGGGAAATATTTAGCAGTGTATTGCCATCCCTCTACTGTTAGATTGTCATGTAGAGACACGTGGCAGCTGTGTGCAAGAAGTATTCAGGTGTTTATCATAATTTTAATGTTAGATTTTATTAAGGAATTTTGTATAATTGCACATCAAGTTTTCATAGGGAAATTGCAGAACTGTAGATTAGATGGAACTAGTGTAAAATGAACACAATTCTCCCCATAAAACTGAATTAAAAAAAAAACAGCACAGAAAGTAATTATTCACTTATTGTCAAATTAGGATGATGCAGGGGCACATTGTGAAGACAATGCTATTCACTGCTTTCATTACTGACTTGACAGAAGTGGTGGAGAGTAGGCTAGTGGTATAAGAAGAGCTATAAATACTTTGGAGAGTATGGTTTAAAAAATACTCTGACATGATGTTGACACATTGGAGGAATGGACTAAAGTCACTTGAACAAGTCTCAAAAAAAAGTATGGTTCACATAGGAAGGAATAAATATAGTATGAGGGAATTCTGTGTGGACATATACATCAGAGAAATATCTGGGGAATATAGTAGATGGTAAACTGACTATGAAGTCACTCAACAATGCAACACTGATTGAAAAAAATGCTACTATTGTATTTGGTTATATTAGTAAGAGTATCACACACACAGAGCAAGTATAATTATTCTGTTCTACTCAATGCACCATTAACAGTACTGTATTCAGTTCTGGGCACCACATTTAAAAAAGACCAAGACAAGTTGGAGAGAGTTCAAAGGAGAGCAGCAAAAATGATACATGTTTTGGAAAATAAGACCTATGTGGAAAATGTTAAGAGAAGCGAGAATGTTTAATGTAGAGATGACTGATGGAGACATGGGAACTGACTACAATACATCCAACGGGTGTCATGATGAGAGCTGGTATCACTTGTTCACATTAGTCACCGAGGACAGAAGTAGTAATAGGCAATGCAGCAAGGAAAATGTAAGTTAAGTATGAAAGGTTTATAAGAAGAACAATGCGATGGAGTAAGCTGCCAAGGGAGGCTGTGGGATTGCTTGCAGGCAAGGGATTCACACCTAAAATAGACACCCATCTACTAGAGATTTAAAAACATTCCTTCTAAGATGCAGGTGGATTATTTTGATGATCAATTAATAATTCCTTCCAAATTTTAGGATTCATCTTGAGGTAAATCTTCACCTATAGTCATATTGCCTCATTCTTTACCTCCTCTTCCTCACTCAGATTCCAAGGGCACAAGGGACCATTGTGATCATCTAGTCTGACCTCCTGTATAGCACAGGCCACAGAACTTCCCCAAAATACTTCCTAGATGGTATCTTGTAGAAAAACATCCAATCTTGATTGAAAAATGGTCAGTGATGGAGAATCCACCACAACCCTTGGTAAATTGTCCAAATGGTTAATTATCCTCACGGTTAAAAATTTGTGCCGTATTTCCATTATGAATTTGTCTAGCTTCTACTTCCAGCCATTCCAGCTGACACTATCAGCCCTGTCTCAGGCCCAAGTTCAACAAAGGACTTGAGCACCTCCCTAACATGAAGCATGCGGATAGTCCTATTAAAATCAATGGGACTACTTGTGCTTAAAATTAGGCGTGTGCTTAAGAGTCTTGCTGTATCTAGGCTTCAGGCAGCAACTAGGAGTGGATGCTTAAAGACTTAAGCTGTTCTCTCATCCACCTTAAGCCTGATCTCCAGGAAACAGGAGTCCTGAGGCCTCTCCCTCCTTTATAACATCAGGATGATCTACTGCCATCACATTACAGGACTGGCTCAGATGTACTAATCTAACATTTTATAGGACCAGTCCTGTAGTACTGAGTATTCCCTATTGAATAAAGTCACAGGGATTGTACTCCTGGGGGAATTCTGTGCCAAAACATTAAAAATGCTGTGCCAAAAAATAAAAATTCTGCACACTATTTTAAAATTCTGCAAATTTAATTTGTCAAAATAACACTACATAATCACACCAGTTTCAATTATTTTGGTAATTTGTTTCAAAATACTTGCCAGTAAGTATGTTTGTAACAATACAGACACAAAAAAATTCCCCCAGGAGTAGAGCGTTAAAGAAATCCCTATGACAACCCAGTTCTTGTTTCTTTGCCCCCTCCCCACCAGAACCTAGCTGGGGTGACAGACACCCTCAACCCCTTACCAGAGTCCAGCTGTGCGCCCCAGCCCAGACACCCCCCCAGAGCAAGCCGTGGGCTCCCCCTCCCTCCCAAAGCCCAGCCCTGCCCCCCACAACCCAGACACCCCCCCCCTTACAGCCCAGGGATACAGAGGAAGAAACAGCCTGCTGCTTGGTCCCAGGCTTGTGTGGGGTTTCCTGTGCACTGCTGCCTCCTTCCCTCAGGTTGTGTGGGGAACTGCAGCTGCTGGGAATGCTCTACTCTACTCTCTCCCTTCCCCCTCCCCACAGTGTCTTCCATGTGCAAGCTGGGGTCTAGTGGTGCCCAGCAGCACTGCAGCCCATTTCTATGGGGGAAAGGAAATTCTGTGCAAAAAACATTAATTTCTGCAAAAATTTGCATTGCGCAGTGGTGCAGAATTCCCCAGGGATAGGACTGAGACCTGGATTGTAACATGATTATCATCTATATAGAGCTTTTCATCTTCAAAAGTACTTAACATTGACTAATTGATCCTTGCATTGACCCAGTACAGCAGGTAAGGATTCTTATCCCCAGTTTAAGGATGGGGAAACTGTGACAGTTTAAGTGTTTTAGGGGATTAGAACGCTCAAATTTCTGACTCCTTTGCTGTGTTGAGACTATTAGATTACACCTCTCCTTCTAAGCCATGATCACTTCAAGAAAGTAAAATATTTAGCAGGAAAGGAGTTGGGGCCAAATCCTTACCTGTTGTCAGTCAGCATAGCAATAACGCAAGGTTGATTTTTTTTCACTAGCTTAGGACCTTGCCCTTTTTGTGGAGTATTACAATTCAAAAATGTGTTTTTTCTCTCTTTACAAAACTAGAAACATTATCCTGTAACAGCACATCCACAGCCCCATACTCTTGTCAGTTTTTCCATTTTTAACTGAACCGTAAAGTGTACTCTCGGGTGAAATTTAGCATTTAGCATTTGAGCCCAGGCAGGGGATTTTCTGGAGGAAATTTGAAACGAGCCATTTGATTTTGGAGATAGAAGAATGCAAATAATAAGAAAACAGTGAAGGTTTTAAAAGTGCTCTTCATGGACGTATATAACTCCAAAACAGTGTTCTTTTAAAATTCAAATTGGATGGTCAATAGTCACTAGGGTGGATTAGGTACTTCGGAAATATTAAAATAAAAAAGCAAAGGCGGGAGTTAAAACAAAATATTGGAAGCTGTTCACGTGCATGTGCAGACATATTTAAATTACCTCCAAAGTTTTGAGTGTTTTTTTGGCCTGCTCTCGTTATATATCTGTGCCAGAACTGGTGCAGTCTAAACACCATCAATTGTATTCTGTTCAGCCTTATTAAAGTCACTTTACTACAGCTTTACCCAGCTACCTCTGCTTTGTTGCATTTTTAACCTCCAGATTCAGGGATATGTTATTTTATTAATCAGTCATAGTGAGTGCATGGATGCCAAGAGGAGAGTGTCAATGCCTGAATTGACTGAAACGTGATGCCTGACCCCCCTTTTCACACTGACAATTTAACAGACACAAAGAATTGTGAGTATAAATGATGTCAGTTAGATATTTGGGTACTTGATGGTGCCCATGTCAGGTATTCAGCTATGAAATGATATCAGCTACACCTGCAGATATCTGCTGGTGCAAATTTGCACCAGCAATTTTGTTACTGCAAATAGTGGGTGCAAAAAATCAGTCCGTGTGTGTGTGTTTATGACCAAAAATGGCTCTACAATAATCCATGTCAGTGAAAGAAATTCATACACTAAAGACCACACTGAAATCAATTAGGGTTTGCAACAGAAGATAGTAAAGGAATGAAAACTGACATTTCAAGAAAAAGTGTAGCATGTTTGTGTTCTCCATTGAATAAGTACATTGTAGTGTCCCTTTAGACTTCTAGAACTGGTCCTTTGCAGATTGATTTAGGAGGATGTGTAGGGTAAAGGCCTGGCCTTGCTCACTGGAGCCATGCTGGGGGTAGAGGACACATGACAGGATGGCTCAATTTGGCATAGGAAGTAACGCACTGTGGGGCCCACCTTATTGTTCCTTCAAAACAAACAAACAAACGAAAAAACCATGTTAGCCGCAGCCTTAACTTGCATTGTATGTCACAGCACATGGTCTGGGGGCTGCTTGCCTGGTTACACCCCACAGACAGCAGACGATGCCCACTTCCAGCAGCGGTGCACTGATTGTGTGGCAGGTAGGCCCACCCCAGTGTAAATTTGAGTGCTAGGAAAGAACCCTACTCTGCTGCCACAGAGGTGTGCTATGGGTATGGCTATACTTTCAGCTGGAAGTATAAATTCCAACTCAAGGAGACGTGCCCACACTAGCTCAGATCAAGCTAGCATGCTAAAAATAGGCCATAGCATATTCATAGATTCATAGATTCTAGGACTGGAAGGGACCTCGAGAGGTCATCGAGTCCAGTCCCCTGCCCTCATGGCAGGACCAAATACTGTCTAGACCATCCCTGATAGACATTTATCTTTGTTTATTATTTATATTGTTTCAGCTTTATCTTGTTCTTGTTTTCTACCACAAATTTGATGTTCCTTTTAAGAAGTTTTTGGGCCAAACTCTGACCCTGGCACTTTGGCTGCTTTGCCTTGCTCTGTTAGCCACACCATATCAGGCTTGTGGAAGAGGTGATGGCTGAGAGAAGGGACATCCTTCCACTCCAGTGATCCACAGACGTGGGAATGGCCCTATAAGGCCATGATGTGTCAGGCATAAGTTTGGACAGCCCTCGGTCTGCTTACACCTATGAGGAGAATGGGCCTGGTCCCTGGGCAGCTCAGGATGGGGTGGGGGCATAAAGGTGTCTTAGAACCACCTTCTTCCTTCCTGCCCCAGCTCCTGAGCTTTGCTGAGTGCTACTAATCTGTAGCCCAAGACCTCTGGCCCTTGTGTGTAAGTAACAATATTCACCTGAAGAGTCATGAACAAGTTTAATAGTGTATGGAATAGTGAGAATAGTTCTCCCATCCAAAACTCAGAATACTGCACTGGATGATGGATTAGGAGGCTCTTTCTCATTCCGGCATTGTTTGTTCTGAGTTGTTCTACTGCCCTGGATGGGAGAACTCTTATCTCAAACATTGACACACTCGCCACGCAGGCACACAAGGAATCTTTTGTAGTTGGCTTAAATCGAGCAGTTAGAAAAAGCTGCAGCTTATTGGTTGGAAAGAAAGTTATCCCCATAAAAGTGAAATGCTAATAATAACCATTTGTAGTGGGGCTGTATGTGTTATTTTTCATTGTAGTCACTGGTTAGCAAAAAAGACCTCTGCCTCCCAAGAAACATTTTATTCATTTTCTAGTTGCATTTTTGTCAGCAGCCCAGTTCAGCATGGAGATTTTGTACGGATGGTAATTAGTTTCAGCTGGTACTTACTGGCAGGCATATCCCAAAATCAATAAAAAAACCAAATATAATAGCATTTTTAAATGATGCAGTGTTCCCTTTTTAGAGAAAGAAAACAAACACCCTCCCTGACAACACTGCAGTAAGATATCAGATCAGTAAGTGAAGTGCTATAAAGACAAGCAACAGGAAAATATTGCAAAGATAGTGTTTCCAACCTCAACTAGCAGACTGCTAAGGATTCTATCATTTGCATGAAAACCTTTTGATGGGTTTAAAAAAATCCTTGCACAATGGGGACTGTATGTAGCTGACAGCTTAAAGCTTTTGCAATGGGAACTAAGAAAAGTTCTGGATGTTAATAGAAGCTTTTACTGAAAGTGGATTTAAGCTTCTGAATGCTAGAAGTGTTATTTCTGGTGTTAGGTTAAAAAGATCATAATATGGTATTCATTAAACTGTACAGCCAAAAATAACATCTGTCTCTCATGAATAAGGGATAAGATCTCATTTTATCTCTCTTCTTATTTGAAAACAGTATTTTTGCTTGAAAATTACAGTTTTGTCCCATTTAGAGGAATAACATTAAACATTACAGTAATTCCATCATACCATTTTAGCAAAACTGGAATCCGTTTAATAAAAATACACAAATAATTGCAGCACTAGGTTACAATAACTTTGGAAACCCCAAGCATGTTTCTATCTGTCTGGGGCTACCTTAATTCCTTTGTTTGATCTTTTTTCATTAGAGCTCCCAGGCACTACCACACACACTCGGGAAAGCACTGGATCGCTTCATCTCTGGTATGTTTGGTTACTGTGAAAATGCAGTACACTCACCAGGATATAAAGCTGATACTAATGTTCAGGATGCTACTGTAAAGACCTGCTAGTGCAATGTGCTGACTGATTGCTTCTTGGGTGGGGCTGAGCTCCGACTGTTTCCACGGTCTATTCACATGGGACTAGTGACATGAATAAGGCTCATTCATAGGTGTAAATGTTTGCATGTCCAACAGCCCCAATCCTGCCATGTGATCAATGTGTGTGGATCCTTGCATGCAACTGCTTGGTAATGAAGTAACTGAAGTCAGTGAGGCTCTGCACAATCACACAGGTCCACCCATTTGGAATAGCTCACAGGATCAGGGCCTTTCACTGTAAGCTCTTCAGGGCAGGGGCTGTCTACACTGTAGATGGAAGTATGCTTCCTAGCATGGGTAGACACAGGGCCGGCTCCAGCATATCTGCTGCCCCAAGCAAAAAAAAAAAAAGCCGCCATCAGCGGCGGCAGTTCCTTCGCTCCTAGAGGGAGTGAGGGACCTGCCGCCCCCAAATTGCTGCACATGCCGCCCCCTCCCTTGGCCGCCCCAAGCACCTGCTTGTTAAGCTGGTGCCTGGAGCCGGCCCTGGGTAGACAGACACATGCTAGCTCTGCTCGAGCACTAAAAAATAGCAGTGTGGCTGTGACAACATGGGCAGTGACTCGGGCTAGCTGCCTGAGTACAAACCTGCCTGACCTCCTGGACTCATACTGGGGTGGGTAGCTCGAGCAGCTGCCTGTGCTGCTGCAGCCACACTACTATTTTTAGCATGCTAGCTTAAGCAAAGCTAGTGCATCTATCTACCTGTGCTGGGAAGCACACTCTCAGCTGCTTGCATAGACATATCCTTTGTGTCTTTCATAGGGCCTAATACATTGTAGCTGCAAAATAAACGAGGAATAATAAAAATGATGAATACTAAGGATCATCATTTCCATTATAGGTCTGTAGTTTCAGGCTTCACGACAGGATCATGAAAATGCACTATTCCCATTTCAGCTCACAACACGTCTTACAACTGATTTGTGGAAATTAGTTAGGCAGTTTTGTTATTTATTTGACTTTATATAGAAATTAGAAGTTACGGATTTCCAGGGCCACAAAAATCCTTTTAACTAAAGTTTGCAGACTGCACAGCAAGTCCATAATGTAGACCTGTGAATTTGGCTGTTCTGGAAGAAAAAGCTTGTTGAGGAACCAGTTATTTTGATTCAGATTTTTAGTTCACAAACATTATTTTTATGTACTTTCTGTTAGTAAAATAGACTGTGTTGGAAGCAACTGTTGCAACCTGTCATGTCAAAGTGTGTGTGTGTGTTGAGGGGGGTATTTCTGTAGTTTCTGATGGTTCTGTAACAACCATACAGTCAAAGAATTTTGTATTTAAAAATGCATGGCCCCAATCCTGCAAGTGGAACATTAGGACTTTCTGGGTGGGAGCACCCTTCATTCTCAAGAATTCTCCGCTGCTCAGGATCAGGTCCTAATGCATTCTGAAGGTTGCAATTTGTTATGGTCTATATGAGATCAACACCTCATTGAAATATTTCCCTTCTTTCCTCTTTTGTGCTCTTTGCCTTGCTCCATTTCTCTCTTTTATCATTCAGGACAAATGTAATCATAGAACTATAGGGTTAGAGGGGACTAGTCTAGGATCATCTAGTCTACCCCCCTGCCAAGATGCATGATTTGTTGTGTCTAAACCATCCAAGACAGATGGCTATACAGCCTCATTTTCAAAATCTCCAGTGAAGGAGCTTCCACAACCTCCCCAGGCAGTCTTGGTTGGAAAGAGAAATTACTCACCTGCGCCTGGGGGTTTAAGAGCCAACTGGGACATCTGTGTGCAGAGCACCATGGGCTGGAGCCCTCTGGAAAACTGACCACTGGGGATTCCCTCAACACTAGAGCTGGGCAAATCTTTTTTTTTTTTTTTTTTTTTTTTTTTAAGTTCAGTGGCTAAACTGAAAAAAAAAATCATTTCACATTAAACTGAAATGACAGTTTTTCAATTTTTTGTGCCAAATCAAAACTAAATAAAATAAAAAATGGCTACTCAGCATCTTATGTGAAAAGTCTAGGCATTTAAATATTAAGATGCTATGGTGCCTTATTAATATTTTGACCAGCTAGTAGGTATTAAAACTACAAGTGCCTTGTCTGCACTAGGATTTTAACAGTGTTAGCTAACATTAAAATACACCTGTTAGGGGGCTTATTCCTTCACCCTCTCACTTCCCTGGTCCTTCTCGCATGAACAGAGGGCAACAATACCCAAAGTCTGAAGGTGCAAACAATTTGATGTTTATTGGGGTGAAACTTCCAGCAAGCATGATTCCAGTTTCCTTCCTCAGTGTCCCCCTTCCCAGCTCTAACGCCACAGAGCTTTGTCTGAGTCCCTGTTCCCATTTCCCCCCCTTAGCAAAACACGATTCCAACCCCCCATACTTCCTGATTGACTGCAGACTATACAGTAAAACTTGAGTTCTGCTTAGCTATACCTTAACCAATCATTTTACTGAAATTTAACTAACCAGTCCTAACATATTGTAACATGATTATCTAACCAATTATATCCCACCACCTTAATTGGTTTACACCCAACAAAATTAATTATACAGCAGACAGAAACAATCATAGAACCAGACAGAGACCATGCAAATAAACAATAACGAAGTGGAAACTATAATGACAAAACAATACAGAAGTGAGGATTTCACAACTACATCTATAAAGACATAAGCTGTGTCTATTGATAAGTGAGTTCTTACCAAACAGAACACCATCCAACTAAATTTCCTTTTACATTTTCTAGGCTCTTCCCTTTATCTGGAGGTGAGAGATTGGATCACCTTTGTAACAGCCCAAAACTGCCTTATTTCAGTGTGACTGGTGAGGACGTGACAGTTCGCTTCCCAGCTTATGGCTGCCCCTGCTGTTTAGCCAAAGGCCTTAGCCTAAGAACAAGGCCTTAGACTATCTTAGTGAGAGAAGGCCTATAAACAGGCAGACTGATTTTGATTCTTGTTTTGTACCTCTATAACTAGCTAAGTGATAAGAATACACCTAAATTCTTAAAGTATAGGCCTTTGCAGACAGGCCTGAATATCTATATCCCAACAACACCCTCTTCTCTTGTGAAGCCATGGTCTAAATGAATGACGTACATGTATGGAGAAGGAACTACCTTCTCTCCCTTAGTGATGATTCCTGAAGAAAAAGGTTGCGGCATCTTGACAGGAAGTGTGGGCAAGTTTGTCCTGATGCTGTCAATAAAAACTTGACGTGGGTGCTCTTAATTCACGAATACTTTTAACAAAAACTTTAAAAAATTAACATGAGGTAGGAAAAAGTGACACGGAAATAAAGTTGTTTACAAGCAAAAAGGCTGAAACTGCCTTTTTAACTTGTCCTGTATTCTCCAGGTATCATGGCACATAGTGCATCCCATCACAATCTGCAGATCTCTCTTATATGGCCCCCCATTACCATAGTATCTGAGTGCTCCCAAGCTTTAATGTAGTTATCCCCACAACACCCGGGTGAGGTAGGGCAGTGCTATTAGCCCCATTTTACAGATGAGGAGCTGAGGCACAAAGGGTATATCACCTCTGCAGTTGGGAGCAAGCCTCCCAGCTGGGATCATGCTAAAAATAGCAGTGTGGATGCTGCAGCTCAGACTCTTAAACTGCCCCCTGCCCCCTCCTGGGCTTGAGACCCTGAGCTGCAACATTCACACTGCTATTTTTAAGCATGCTAGCTTGAGTCCATCAAACCAAGCTGGGAGGCTTGCTCCCAGCTGCAATATAGACATACCCAAAGAGACTAAGTGACTTGCCCAACCTCACACAGGAAGTCTGTGACTGAATAGAGGCTAGAATCCATGTCTCCAAGTGCTAGGCAAAAACCCTAATGACTGGACCATCCTTCCTCTTCTACAAGTGAGAGGCAATGAGATGAACTAAGGAACAAATGTTAAGCTTTGCTTTGAATTTTCTCACACTTGTCAGAGATTGTCACTAGCTTTAATGTTAGCCAAGGATAACATTTGTGTTGGATATTTATGTTAGGATACTTTAATATTATACTTGGTATCGCTATGCTGAATTAGAGTCCATACAGCTGACTGTGTGTTGCGGCTTTTGGTCTGTTAGGTTCTTCATTTCAAAATTGATTTAATAAAGATGGGTCCATTTCAGTAGCTGAGGTAGAACTGAAGTTACATAGGAAAAGTTTTGGGGAGGTAATCACTGAAATACTGTGGATGAAACATGCACCTGTTTTTAATCTACTTCATGACTGGTTCTTATGTATTTTTTTTAATATAACTTGAACTGGAGAAGCATTAGTTGTTAAGGGAAAAGTGTCCCTTCAGCATATTTTCCATTTAATTAGATGAATGTTGTACTCATGCACAAAATGGATTCCACATATTTTATAGTTCTAAAAAAAAAATCTGATCATAACCAGTGAGATGCTATAGTAAGTTAATTGGGAAGGATGTGCATCCCTAGAAAAGATGCCATACCAGTGCTTCTGAAGAAATAGCCATTTCTGTCTTATGTCATTTGGCCTCATTCAGAACAGACTGGAATATTCTTTGGTGCTCCTGATTGGAGCAGAGTATATGGTAGTGAATCAAGAAAAATAAGAATAAAAACCTGATTGGGATGATGAATGAAAGGTGATGGAATAGAAGGATGGGGAATTAAAATGAGGAATTAAAAACACACCCTATAATTAATTAAATAATCATGAATCAGGCCCTGAAAAAAAATCCTGAAATTTGCTCAGACTTTTTTTTTAATTGCATTATTTTTATTTGTCTTCTATTTTTTTTGACCTTTTAAAATTCATGTTTTCAAGCTTTTCTCTGCAACCATGAGGTCTAGAAACTTACTCTTAAAAATAATAAAAAGTTCACATTCTCAGGTAATCCCACAACTCCTGGTACTAGGGCTTTAGGCAAAACACCACATTTCTCAGGACTGGAAGGAGTTAAGATGGCCAGGCAGGCTGCCAATGAGCTCCACAGGCTGTACCTAGAAGAGGAGCCAGGGAGCAGGGAATTGATTGTAAGCAGGATCATCTGGAGGGGCCTATATAAACCAGGAAGCTGGCAACAGAAGGTGTGGTAGGGTTGGAATGACTGGGGGCCAGCAACAGCCAATCAGAACCCAGCAGGCTGAAATAAAAGGAGCTGCTTGGTGGTAGCAAGACAATTCCTGGCTAGAGATAGAGGAGCAAAGAGAGATGCTCCCGAGCTTATAGCCAAAGGAACCAGTCTGGGCCAGGGCTCATTGCTGTACCTAGTCAGCGGTAGCAGTTCAGAAGGATCCCTACTAATTCAGTTTCAGAAAGGGCATTTAGCCCTAGAAAAGCATGAAACCATTTTGTTTATAATGGGCCCTGAAGGGCAAGGAACTTCTTCTGTTTAAGTTTTTTGTATCCCAGAAGGATTTGGACTGTGTGATCCTGGCCAGAGGGCTGAGCCAGTAATGACCTGCAGAGGCAGGCTGGAAGCTGAAGAGACTGATGCACTGTGCTTGGTCTCCAGGGGCGCTCAAGGAGGTGAGTGCAACCCACCACAATGGGAAATGAAATTTTGAGTTTTAAACTAAGTGCCTACAAAAGTACAAAGCCAGCATATGATTGCACTGGGACAATGGCATCAAAACTACAATTCTGGTAAGAAGCTAAATCCCATAGGAAGCAATCTTACACTAAATAGTCTACTGCAGATGTTTAACAAAAATAAAGCACTTTTATTACAAGGTGTATTCAAACACAGACTTGTTCAGTAGGTTAAATAATTGAATTATTCATATTAAGTCAAGTACACTTAGTACTTACTGTAATGGATATGCAGAAATATGTAGTGGCAACAAGAAATGTTACACATGTAGTTGGACAAAATTCAAGGCTTTTAGTTTTGTTAAAATTAAAGAGAATCTCCCAAAAAATCCTAAATCCTGTTGAACTTGTAACCCGACAACTTCTTCTCAGAGCTTTATGTATGTTTGTATTGTGAGTGTATTATTAGTTGCCTGATAAAGTAAGTACAATAGGTGCAGTGTTCACTAAAAAGGCAAAGGACTGGTTGGTTGTTGGGAACTGGCAACTGATTCAGACAAAATAAGGTCATGTTGTTCTTACCTTTATCTGGGTGTGACAAGATCATGAGAGGTGGCTCTGCAGTATTTCTATCCTGACTGGAACCAGGCAGTAGAGAACCTTACAAGATGCCTGGTTTTGTGAGCTGCAATGATTCAGATAAGTGTTCATCCCAAACTTTCAGAGGCTTATCTGACCCCAAGTTTTTAATGTTTTCCCATCCTTACACCAATTGTGTGGACTGCAAAGCAAATGTCTTTCCTGGAATTAATGTTGTTGAGAAATAGCTATAACTGAAGGGACAGATGACATGATCATCATCACTGTAGCATGACTTTAAAGGGAAAGAAATGTTCTGGGACTGAGATTATAGTAGGTCCAAGTAAAATTTTTGCAGTTTTTGATTATATTTTCCCTTGAAACACTACAGAGAATGGACTGCGTACAGCTTTCTGGCTCTCAAATTATAGTGTCGCTGGCAGAAAAATATTTAAATCTTAAAAATATG
Organism: Terrapene triunguis; assembly: GCF_002925995.2. NCBI lineage: Eukaryota > Metazoa > Chordata > Testudines > Emydidae > Terrapene > Terrapene triunguis. The sequence continues at coordinate 19,730,617 of NW_020664420.1, forward strand.
TTTACTCTATTGTGTCTATATCTTTACAGAGCTTTATTTGATCTTGGCAGGGCAAGTCTCTTTTGAGAACAATTGAAAACATCTTTTTAAAGCTGTTGTTATATCTCCAAACAGCTCATGAAAACTAAATAGCTGCAAACCCAATTAAGGCAGTCCAATGATTATTGCACAAAATCTCAGAGTTAGTACTGGATCTAGATTAGCTAGGCTGCTAATGTTTTACACCATTCTGATATGATGAGCAAAATCCATGATGGCTGCTTATAAGGCAACAAAGTGTTATTGATGCAATGTGCTTATAATAGTGTGAGGCACTCTAAGGCATTTTTGTAGCTTGGCACAACTTTGTTAAAGTAGTAAAGCATTCTGGGACTTGTAAGATTGGCAGTAATGCATACTGGGAAAGGGGCAGGGGTATAAAAGAGCTCTCTTGTCTCTTTGTCCGGTTGTAGAGCTCTCTGTGGGTGGGTCTCTCTTGGATGGGAATGGGAAGGAACCTGGGATGTGACCAAAGCTATCACAGAGAGAGAGAGAGAGAGAGAACGAAGGAACGAACCAAGAGAGACTGGGGAAGGAGAATCCCTGGTTGGGGAATTTTATTTTGCGGCTTTAGATGCTTTGTATGGGGAGTTCTTGCTGTGTGAAGGTTATGACCCTGGACATTGAAGCATACTTTGTGGAAACCTAGGGCCAGACTACTGAGTTGAATAACAGTGCTGGGGTTTAGTAAATTTAAAATATATGTAGAAAATCCAAACTGGATATTGAATACTTAGACAATCATAACCAATTATTAAAACATTCTAATTCAGTCTGTGATACAACAAAATACTTCTGGGCTAGCCATATATCCCTGTCAAACATCTGATTTTAATAGGATATTTTTACCCTTAGCTGACACAAAATACTCCTTCAATACTGGATATCTAATGAGAACCATGGGAGATCCTGGCTTCAGAACCTTGCCCAAAGAATACAAAATAAAAGAAGTGATACTCTGCAGTCACTTGTTGGAGTCCCTCCCTTAGCATCCCATTACTGAGTGGAGAGTGGTCTCAAGACATCAAGTTGTTGCATGAGGAAAGCTTGAGAGAGTTGGTTTCACTTTCAATGGAAAAGAGAAGGGTTAAAACACCTCTGAAAAGCGACAGCATTCATCAATATTGGGCATCCTTATGCTGCGCTGGCTGTGCTCCCTGATGCCCAAACAGATGGGGTCCTACCCAGGCCTTTCTTGACTATGCCACTTTGATAAAGTGGAATTGCCGCATACTGATGGGACTCAATGTCTCCCAGATCTGGTCAGCTTTCTGGAAGATGAGGGTGACTAATCTGCCCCACTTCATGTAACTTGGGTGTTTCCTTTGGGCTCCTAACCAGTCAACAACCTGGCTTTCAGTTAATGCTGAAAACTCTTGATCTGGACATGGCAGCAAATGCAGCTAGACACAGGGATGGATTTTAATAAAGTAGTGGCTTGCCACTTAAATTTGACACAACAGAGGGGTACTCCCCATTCTCAGACTCATTCATACCAGGCATTTTAAGTGGCTCCAATACAGGGGTTATAGAGTTCCCACCATATAACCCATAACTCCAGCTATGGAATCTTTAGCTTACCTCTAGGATTCAGCTCGCTCTTCTGAATCTTTTTGTCCCTCTTCCCCACAAGGCTTCAAAGTTTTCTCCAATCCCATAAGTACAAGGTCCATCAGCAAAATCCCAAGTCACTTATTTCAGGGAAATGTCCTTTTAATCCCACTGGTTGGAATGAATCTCTAGCAAGTACTACCACTAACTAAGAAGTTCTACTGCTATTTAACCTAACCATGCAAGATGCTGCAAGGAAGGTGAAAGTCCCACCAGGCCTCTGCCAGTGGGACCAAAAAAAAATCCTTCCTGACCCCCAAACAGGCAAGCAGTCAGACCCACAGCATCTGCAAAACATAGCACCTATCCTACAGATGCAGGCGGGGACATGAGGCTGCTGAAACAGCACAAGAAGGTTTAAATTAATGAAAGGTGAGAACCAGGGGCCAATCAGCTCTCGGCCTCCAACTGGCCAACGAATAGGCAGAGCCTGCATTCCCCCAGTAAGTGCTCCCCTACTTTCTTTTGGGACAATCCCAATCGCTGCCAGTTCCATCAAGTTTCCCACCTGTTGCAGCAGGTGGGTGGCATTGCTGAATGTCTAGATTGATGGAGAGAGAGAGAGAAAGACATGCACACACAGGAATTTGAATTCCTGTCAAAGTCAATTAAAAAAGCCTGTATGGTTGAATATATCAGTTGCTTTGTAATTTTTTTCTTAAGAAAACCCAAACCTTGATGAATTGTAAAGTTGCTTTTGAACTTCCAAAGCTCAGAATCCATTAGACATTATTTATGGGGGGAGGGATAGCTCAGTGGTTTGAGCATTGGCCTGCTAAACCCAGGGTTGTGAGTTCAATCCTTGAGGGGGCTACTTAGGGATCTGGGGCAAAATTCAGTACTTGGTCCTGCTAGTGAAGGCAGGGGGCTGGACTTGATGACCTTTCAAGGTCCCTTCCAGTTCTAGGAGATAGAATATCTCCATTAATTTATTTAATTTAATTTATAATTTATAGAAAATGTCACTGTGGTCCTAGTAGTAAAGTATAGGTAAACGCTCAGATAATAGTAAGAAGGTAGCAAATGTGGCTTTATGAACTGAACAGGCTAAGAAGATCTTAGAAGCACAGTTCTGTATTTTGCCAGTAGAAGAAAACAATTGTACAACACATAGTTGGTCACCTTCAAACAAATTCTATATAACCCTTTTTAAAATGCTTGTAAATGGTGAGTGTAATACAACAGTGGAATACATATTAAAATTGAATTGATTGCATCTCCAGTTGGTGACTTTATGCTATAATTTATATAGTCCCTTCCTATGAGTGCATCTTAGACAAAGGTTCATTGTGCTGTACTTTAATTGCATGGTAATACTACTTGGTCCTGTAGCAAAGTACTGTCCCTTTAAGGCCACAAAAGATAGTTTGAGAGGCCACTTACTCAATTTCATGTTCATAGATTCTAGATTCTAGGACTGGAAGGGACCTCGAGAGGTCATTGAGTCCAGTCCCCTGCCCGCATGGCAGGACCAAATACCATCTAGACCATCCCTGATAGACACTTATCTAACCTACTCTTAAATATCTCCAGAGATGGAGATTCCACAACCTCCCTAGGCAATCTATTCCAGTGTTTAACCACCCTGACAGTTAGGAACTTTTTCCTAATGTCCAACCTAGACCTCCCTTGCTGCAGTTTAAGCCCATTGCTTCTTGTTCTATCCTCAGAGGCTAAGGTGAACAAATTTTCTCCCTCCTCCTTATGACACCCTTTTAGATACCTGAAAACTGCTATCATGTCCCCTCTCAGTCTTCTCTTTTCCAAACTAAACAAACGCAATTCTTTCAACCTTCCTTCATAGGTCATGTTCTCAAGACCTTTAATCATTCTTGTTGCTCTTCTCTGGACCCTTTCCAATTTCTCCACATCTTTCTTGAAATGCGGTGCCCAGAACTGGACACAATACTCCAGCTGAGGCCTAACCAGAGCAGAGTAGAGCGGAAGAATGACTTCTCGTGTCTTGCTCACAACACACCTGTTAATACATCCCAGAATCATGTTTGCTTTTTTTGCAACAGCATCACACTGACTCATATTTAGCTTGTGGTCCACTATAACCCCTAGATCCCTTTCTGCCGTACTCCTTCCTGGACAGTCTCTTCCCATTCTGTATGTGTGAAACTGATTTTTTCTTCCTAAGTGGAGCACTTTGCATTTGTCTTTGTTAAACTTCATCCTGTTTACCTCAGACCATTTCTCCAATTTGTCCAGATCATTTTGAATTATGACCCTGTCCTCCAAAGCAGTCGCAATCTCTCCCAGTTTGGTATCATCCGCAAACTTAATAAGCGTACTTTCTATGCCAATATCTAAGTTGTTAATGAAGATATTGAACAGAGCCGGTCCCAAAACAGACCCCTGCGGAACCCCACTCGTTATGCCTTTCCAGCAGGATTGGGAACCATTAATAACTACTCTCTGAGTACGGTTATCCAGCCAGTTATGCACCCACCTTATAGTAGCCCCATCTAAATTGTATTTGCCTAGTTTGTCGATAAGAATATCATGCGAGACCGTATCAAATGCCTTACTAAAGTCTAGGTATACCACATCCACAGCTTCTCCCTTATCCACAAGACTCGTTATCCTATCGAAGAAAGCTATCAGATTGGTTTGACATGATTTGTTCTTTACAAATCCATGCTGGCTGTTCCCTATCACCTTACCACCTTCCAAGCGTTTGCAGATGATTTCCTTAATTACTTGCTCCATTATCTTCCCTGGCACAGAAGTTTAACTGGTCTGTAGTTTCCTGGGTTGTTTTTATTTCCCTTTTTATAGATGGGCACTATATTTGCCCTTTTCCAGTCTTCTGGAATCTCTCCCGTCTCCCATGATTTTCCAAAGATAATAGCTAGAGGCTCAGATACCTCCTCTATTAGCTCCTTGAGTATTCTAGGATGCATTTCATCAGGCCCTGGTGACTTGCAGGCATCTAACTTTTCTAAGTGATTTTTAACTTGTTCTTTTTTTATTTTATCTGCTAAACCTACCCCCTTCCCATTAGCATTCACTATGTTAGGCATTCCTTCAGACTTCTCGGTGAAGACCGAAACAAAGACGTCATTAAGCATCTCTGCCATTTCCAAGTTTCCTGTTACTGTTTCTCCCTCTTCACTAAGCAGTGGGCCTACCCTGTCTTTGGTCTTCCTCTTGCTTCTAATGTATTGATAAAAAGTCTTCTTGTTCCCCTTTATTCCCGTAGCTAGTTTGAGCTCATTTTGTGCCTTTGCCTTTCTAATCTTGCCCCTGCATTCCTGTGTTGCCTATATTCATCCTTTGTAATCTGTCCTAGTTTCCATTTTTTATATGACTCCTTTTTATTTTTTAGATCATGCAAGATCTCGTGGTTAAGCCAAGGTGGTCTTTTGCCACATTTTCTATCTTTCCTAACCAGCGGAATAGCTTGCTTTTGGGCCCTTAATAGTGTCCCTTTGAAAAACTGCCAACTCTCCTCAGTTGTTTTTCCCCTCAGTCTTGATTCCCATGGGACCTTACCTATCAGCTCTCTGAGCTTACCAAAATCCGCCTTCCTGAAATCCATTGTCTCTATTTTGCTGTACTCCCTTCTACCCTTCCTTAGAATTGCAAACTCTATGATTTCATGATCACTTTCACCCAAGCTGCCTTCTACTTTCAAATTCTCAACGAGTTCCTCCCTATTTGTTAAAATCAAGTCTAGAACAGCTTCCCCCCTAGTAGCTTTTTCAACCTTCTGAAATAAAAAGTTGTCTGCAATGCAGTCCAAGAATTTGTTGGATAGTCTGTGCCCCGCGGTGTTATTTTCCCAACATATATCCGGATAGTTGAAGTCCCCCATCACCACCAAATCTTGGGCTTTGGATGATTTTGTTAGTTGTTTAAAAAAAGCCTCATCCACCTCTTCCACCTGGTTAGGTGGCCTGTAGTAGACTCCTAGCATGACATCACCCTTGTTTTTTACCCCTTTTAGCCTAACCCAGAGACTCTCAACACTTCCGTCTCCTATGTCCATCTCTACCTCAGTCCAAGTGTGTACATTTTTAATATATAAGGCAACACCTCCTCCCTTTTTCCCCTGTCTATCCTTCCTGAGCAAGCTGTATCCATCCACACCAACATTCCAATCATGTGTATTATCCCACCAAGTTTCAGTGATGCCAACAATGTCATAGTTGTATTTATTTATTAGCACTTCCAGTTCTTCCTGCTTATTACCCATACTTCTCGCATTTGTATATAGGCATCTAAGATACTGGTTTGATCTTTCCTCCCAGTTTTGTCCTGACCCTCCTTTCTCTCTGCCAATATAGCCCACACTCCCTCTCGTTTCCGACCCATCTCCCAGGTCTCCATGTTCCCCACTTACCTGCGGGCTTTGCTCACCTGTCCCTGTCGAACCTAGTTTAAAGCCCTCCTCACTAGGTTAGCCAGTCTGTGTCCAAATAGGGTCTTTCCCCTCCTCGAAAGGTGAACGCCATCTCTGCCTAGCAGTCCTTCCTCAAATAGCATCCCGTGGTCTAGGAAGCCAAAGCCCTCCTGGCGACACCATCTTCGCAGCCAGGCATTCACCTCCATGATGCATCTGTCTCTGCCCGGGCCCCTACCTTTGACAGGAAGAATCGAAGAGAATACCACCTGCGCTCCAAACTCCTTCACCCGTACTCCCAGAGCCCTGTAGTCACTCTTGATCCGCTCAGTGTCACACCGCGCAGTATCATTTGTGCCCACATGGATGAGTAGCATGGGGTAGTAGTCAGAGGGCTGGATAATCCTCGACAATGCCTCCGTAACGTCTCGGATACGGGCTCCCGGCAGGCAGCATACCTCCCGAGATGAAATGTCAGGGCGACAGATGGGCGCCTCCGTCCCCCTCAGCAGAGAGTCTCCGACCACCACTACCCTACGTTTCCTATTCGCAGTGGTGGCAGCAGACCTCCCAGCCTTAGGGGTACGAGGCTTCTCCTCCTTTACTGTAGGGGGTGATGCCTTCTTTCCTGTATCAAGAAGAGCATAACGATTACCTATTACCACAGCGGGAGGGTTCGGAGCAGGGGTGGAGCACTGCCTGCTGCCAGAAGTAACCAGCTGCCAGTGTCCACCCTGAGCCATCTCCTCCTCCACCAGTGGTGTATCAGCAGTCCTGTGTACTGGGACAGCTACCTCAGCTGTCTCCACATGGACACTGTCCAGGAATTGCTCGTAGATTCGGATGCTTCTCAACGTAGCCACCTCCTCCTGTAGCTCTCCCACCTGCTGCCTGAGAGATTCCACCAGCAGGCACCTTTCACATTGGATGGTCCCCCCAGCCTGGATATCAGTAAGTGGAAATTGCAAGTTACAGTCTCTGCAAAACCACACCAGGATCTGGGTAGAAGCATCCATGCTCAGGCGCTCTGTCTGGCTACAGGCGCAGGTGGAGGAGACAGAAGCAGTGCTGGCACAGGTGTTGCGGGTCTTCCTAACCATCATAAGCCTCCCTCTGTCAAACTCCCGTCTGCAGCCCCCTGTCCGCTGAAAGGGTTGTTTAAGCAAGAAGTTTAAAGTTTTAAGGGGAATAAAGGGAAAAACAGATGGAACCGGCAAGGGACCCTCGCCCCCTTCCCACTCCCCTTCCAAACTCCCTTGCGAAACTCCCTGTTAGCAGCCCCTGTTCGCAAAAGCTCCCTGGTCGCTTGTGCACTGCTTTATAAAGCCCTGGCCTGTATGAATGCCCCTGAATGAATGTTCCAGAATAACCAAAATGGCTTTCGGGTGAGAGGAAGATGGTCCTGATGAATAGTTGGTGTCTGGAAGGGGGAAATTATAGGAAAAAATCCAGGCCATGTTTCCTGTTTCCCAGACTGTAAAAGAAACACTGCAGAGTGGATGGGACAAGGCCCCCCTCTCTTCCAGCTGGCACAGACAAGTGTTTGGGATAATTAGACCTCCCTGGGAAGGGTTAAAGGAATTCCCAGATGACTGGGGATGAGTGACTCAAAGGAGGCTCCCAGCCCTGTAAGGGAGAGCTTGCTGAGAGGAGAACTCTTCTGGGACATAGTCCCAGAAGGCGAGGTATGGAAGACCTGAACGGAAGGGGTGAGTTTGCAAGTCAGGGAGGCCAGGATTAAAGGTTCAGAGGCCCTGAATCTAAAGGTGCAAGAAAGGGGAGGCTTTTCTGGAGGCCTGGACTATATCAAATAAATTAAATCCCCAAAGAGAGGGGGAAATATTATTTTAAAGACTTTTGGGTGAGGGGGGATTAATTCCAGGAACCTAAAGGGAAACTGAGGCAGGGGACTGCCATGCATGTCACACCACAAGGAGGCATGTTTGGAGATTGCATCCCTTGTTGGGGGTCCCATATCTTTTTCCTTCCAGTTCTTAAACAGTCAAAATTCTACCTGAATTCAATTATGTATGCTCATGCTTAACCGTTAACAGTTTAAAGAGCATGTTCTGAGTGGCTGATAGAGGTTTACAATGGCCATCATTTGTAAGCACAGCTTGGAGTTTGTAGCTCCTGGAACTCTGGACTGAGCCTCTAGGGTGTCCTATCCTATGGACCACAAGAATAAGGGGTATCAGAGCTCTCTGATGCCATTTCCTAGCATGTTGGCATCAGGGTGGGGACAGAATGCACTAGAAACTCCTGCTGAGGCCAATATGGAGGCTTCTGCATAGGATGATCTGGACAAGCAGTTTGCTGGCCCAGTGATGATCCAGGGCTGCTCAGCCCGTCAGTGGGAGGGGACAGTCTGACTCGGAGACAAAAACAAGTATTAGTTTTCAGTTTTGAGCTTTGAGGTGGAGCATAGAGAGAAGCAGACCAGCTCAGGGAGTCTCTGATTACTCCCCTCCCCACACAAAGGGAGTCTTTGAACTGCAGTGGGACTAGAGCATGGGTCAGGCAGTTCCAGCTCTGTGGAGACCTGCATCCAAAGTGGCAGAGATCCAATCCAGTGCCAGCTACTGAGACCTCCACAGGAGCCCAGACCAGGGAGCCAGGAGAAGACCCTGCCCTACCCAGGGGCAAAGATGCTGTAAAAGGATCTCCCTTTTTATTTTTTTCTGTCTAATGCTGGCCATTGTTCAGAGTGCTGCAGCACTTGGCTCTGGACTGCTCTCCAGCATACCATCTGCCTGGGAATGTGCCAGGCAGGGCGCTAGGGGTTGCGAAGAGTTGAGTGGTGGGAAATTTTGTTGAAGTTTTAGCACTTATTAGGTAATCCAAGCCTCAGATCCTATTATCCGGCCCCCAATAAAATCCCTCTTTGTTATACTATTGTTTTTGGCTGTGTCACTCCTTTGCTGGGGTTTGTGTTGAGGTACTTTATTGTTTCTTGTGCGCTGGAGTTTATATGTCTTGCCAGCAGTGGTAACATTATTCCTTCCCCAAAGAGACAGCACCCTTTGTGTTTCTGGCACAATGAGAAGTCACTTTGGGTAGAGCCATCTGGCATTGGGGGGGGGGGGGGAAAACCCAGGACCTGACTCACCACGTGAAAAAGCCACACCCAGTTATAAGCACCAGGGCCACACCTTGCAGGATCTACAATTATTTATGTTTACACTACATTAGTACCTAGAAGTTCTACTCAAAATAAGGACATCATAAAACTCTTGTTTATTCTTATTTTACCTCAGGATTCTGACTGATGGAAATACCTCTTTTACAAGACTGTCCTTATTTCCATTGCCATTCTGCTCCCATTAAAGTCAACACTTCTGAATAAATAAAGACCACATTGCAGGATTAGTGCCTAAATTGTACTATTAATGACTGATGTATCAACAAAAATATACAGTTAGGGTGGAGAATTGAAATAGCTCTTACCTCCCTTTGTTTGTGCACGTGTCACTTGCATGCTCAGTGTTTTGCCCTGTGTTCCTAATGCACCCAGATATGTATATGCAATACACACATTTACAGGATTAAAACTCATCT
>NW_020664420.1:19740575-19776269 GCF_002925995.2 Terrapene triunguis
TATATATATATATATATATATATATATATATATTCCTTCCTGATAGCTTACTTTTATCAATAGTTCCTGCTACAGTCTGCATTCCATTCTTATCTAACACAAGGTCAAACAGCATCTCTTACAGTCTCGCTTCATTAGAGTTAGTTAGCTTGACTCTTGCTCTAATCTGTTGAAAACTAAGATGTCTGCGTCCAAAATTCCTTTTTCCACTTCCACACTAGTCTGTCACCAGAGCTGATCTGGAGAACAGATGGGTGTGCTGTCTACTGGGAACTAGGAAACAGGATGTGGACCTGAGGCTGAAGAGGATCCTAATGGGAGCATGAAAGAATCCACTGTTTGTCCTTCATGTGAGAACAGATGATACTACTAGCTTCTCACTGGGACGCATCACGGAAGACTGTGCCAGGCTGGGGAAGATAATTAACAAAATGGAGGCCTAGGTAGAATCTCAGTGGAAAAAAAAATCACCTGCTCTTAGAGGAGGAGGGCAAAGGCAAAACAAGATTGTGGTGATCAAAGTTGACTCAGGCAGTGGTGCTATAAGGAGGGCTTTGGGATGTTCTGCCACTGGCAGGCATTCATGGACCGAGGACTGTTCTAATGGGATGGACCCTACCTGAGTAGGGAGGGAAATGGACTTCTAGCATGATCTATTTGGCACAACTGATTAAAAGAGCTTTAAACTAGGAATTTGGGGGAGATGGCTTGGGGATGCTCATGTAATCTCCATGCCTGACTCTAATAGTGAGTGGGAGGAAAATCCAAGTAAAAGAGGGTACAACAATGGAGAAAGAAACAACAGAGAGTAGGGAAGTGATGAGGGAAACTGCAGGCCCATTAGTTTCACCTCAATTGTACGAAAGGTCTTAGAACAAATTTTGAAAGAGAGAGAAGTGGAGGACATATAGGTAAATGGTGACTGGGATAAAATACAACCTGGTTTTACAAAAGGTAGATGGTGTCAGACCAACCTGACCTTTCTTTGAGAAGGTAACAGATTTTCTGTACAAAGGAAATGCATTAGATCTCATCTACCTGGATTTCAGTAAAGCATTTGATACACTTCCACATGAGAAATTAGTAGTTAAATTGGAGAAGATGGGGATTAATATGAGAATCAAAAGGTGGGTAAGGAACTAGTTAAAGGGGAGACTACACTAGGTCATGCTGGAAGGTGAATGGTCAGGCTGGAGGGAGGTTACTAATAGAATTCCCCAAGGATTGGTCTTGGGACCAATTTAGTATTTTCATTAATGACCTTGCCACAAAGAGTGGGAGTGTGCTCTTCAGACTTTTGGATGACACACAGTTGGGAGGTATTGCCAATTCAGAGGGGGATTGGAATATAAAGCAAAAAGACTTGAATGACCTTGAAAACTGGAGTAATAGGAATGAGATGAAGTTTAATAATGCAAGGTCATGCACTGAGGAACTAACAACAAGAATTTTTGCTATAGGCTGAGGACATATCAGTTGGAGGCAACAGAGGATGAGAGAGACCTGGGTGCATTGGCCAAACACAGGATGACTACGAGCTGCTACGGTGATGTGGGCATAAAAAAAAAAAAAGGCTAATGCAATCCTAGGATGCATCCTGTGAGGTATTTCTCTCTCTCTCTCTCACACTCACACACACACACACAGAGTTATTACCATTATACAAGAGTTTTGCGTTTGAATTTAATAACAATATGAAATTGATAATATTTGATTAAATTTCACTTGAGCCTGTTATTTGTCAGAGATTAGTATAGCACTATTATAGAATACTGACAGAATAGATACATTACCCCCTTGATGTAAGGTAAAGAGTTGGTCTCTTATCTTTCTCCTCTAACTGATGGGATGCTGACAGTGCATTCCCCACCTAAATCCCAAACCCTCTGTCTTTTTATAGGGTATGAGACAAAGAAACCCCTTTTTAGAGGGCAAAATACTTTCCCATGATTACTTTCACTGTGTCCTGTTTTGACATCTTCATTTTATCTCATTACTTATGGAATTCTTTGTATGGTATCTTTACGTTACATGATCGCTAATGTAAGGGGAATTTTAATCTGGTCATTATTACTGTTCCATCTCTTACAGAACCCATTTGCACTAACAATAACCTTCTCAACCATCCTCTTCATTACTGAAAACATCTGCCATAACCAGTATCCCTTATCAATCAACAAGTTTTGTTTATACTTTTAATAGTTTGAGGGTTTTTTCCCTCCCTGGATAATTGGATTGCCACAGACCTGAGGATGCTGAGGATAACTAGATACAGCCCAATGCTCAATCATATGAATTCCTAAATACAGGTCACTTACAAGTTAAAAACCAATGCTGTGGGCCTGAGAATTCAAACACACTCTTTGCTAATGCCATAAAGATACTGGGAGAATAGTGAATACATGAATGAAACTCCTATACAAAGAAAAAAGAGGACTAAAAGTGTTAATATTTTCTAACGGGTACTACTCAAGGCACTGGTGAGACCTCATCTGGAATATTATGCACAGTTCTGGTGTCCCATGATTAAGAAAGATGAATTCGAACAGGTGCAGAGAAGGGCTACTAGGATGATCCGAGGAATGGAGAACTGACCTTATAAGAGGAGACTTGAGGAGTTTGTCTTGATTAGCCTAACAAATTGAAGGATGGGGGGAGGGAGGATAATGATTACTCTCTATAAATACATCACAGAGATAAATACTAGGGAGGAAGAGGAGTTATATACGTTAAGGGCCAATGCTGTCACAAGAAAAAAATGGATATAAATTGGCCATCAATAAGCTTAGGCTTGAAATTTAGATAAAGGTTTCTAAACATCAGAGGAGTGAAGTTCTGGGACAGACTTCCAAGGGGAGCAGTGGAGGCAAAAAACCTAACTTGTTTTAAGACTGAAGTTGATAAGTTTTGAAGGGGATGGTATGATGAGATTGGGTCATACAACATTGTAGGCATCCAGGACTGCTATTAGCAAATATTTCTAATAGCTGGTGATGGGACACTAGAGGGGAAGGACTCTGAGTTACTACAAAGAATTCTTTCCCTGGTGTCTGGCTGGTGGGTCTTGCCCACATGCTCAGGGTCCAAGTAATCACTGTATTTGGGGATGCGAAGGAATCTTCGCCTAGGTCAGATTGGCAGAGACCCTGAGGATTTTTTCCCCTTCCACTGCAGTGTGGGCATGAATCATTTGCTTTTTTGAACTAGAGTATATGGTGGATTCTCTGTAGCTTGATATGTTTAAATTAAGATCTGAGGACTTTAGTAACTCAGCCAGAGATTATGGGTCTATTACAGGTGGCTGGGTGAAATTTTGTGGCTTGCAATGTGTTGGAGGTCAGACTCAGTGATCATGATGGTCCCTTCTGGCCTTAAAGTCTGAGTTGCTGACACTATGTGTACAAATTCAGTAATTGCATGGGTAACTTAGGAATTTACACAATTCTAAATCTGGGACTATGTTTAAATAGCTTTGAAGTCTAATAGAATATTTCTGAATTTGTCTGTTAAATATATACAGTTTCAGTGTATTTTTGAAAGGGAAGAATTTAAAGAATATTGGCTGTGTACAATTAATATTTTTATCTTTATAAATAGAGGTGGGCCCAAGGCACAACACACAAATTTGGATTGAGATTTTGAACACCACAGCATTCCGGTCTAAGGTTCTTGTTCGATCTGCTGAAGGGTAGGGTTCCACTGTGAGATCTGGATATAAATTCAAGTTCTGACACCTCCCCACATCAACCAGGGTTTTGGTTCAGGTGGATCTTTACTTACAAATCACAAATAAATAAAAATATAATTTAGAATTGAACTTTTCCTTTTCTGTAGCTCAGTTGAAAGAATGCCTCTCTTACTGAGATATGCCCCAGTGCAGCAAGACAATTAGGCACATGTCTAACTTAGACCACATGAGTAGTTTCACTTCAGTGGAACTTCTAAAGTGCTCGAAGATGGCATGTGCTGAGTCAGGGTGATAGGCCTGAGTCCCGCTGATAGCTGCATGTGGGTTACATGAGTTTGCAAATGCAGTGCTCTTTTCAGGGTTGGGGCAATAGTAATTAATGCAGGACAAACCCAAAAGACAAAACAAGCAACATACAGTGGCCAAGGAAAACTTCCCATTCCCTTTAATAAAAGAGATTTGAGATCCCAGGAGGGAAACAGGAGGGTTGATTGAAAGGCTGTCTAGGAACTTTATAGAGCAAGGCCATGAGAGCGCAACTCAAAAGAACAAACCTTTATTGTGTGAGGATAAAATCCTCACATTCTTACATTGTTTCCTCAGACAAACTTTAGAGTAAGAATGAGTGAGAACTGAGACCCCAATCCTGCACTAAGAATTGTGCAGTGGACCCCTGAGCTGTTCTCAGCCCCACTGATTGTCAAGGGTTCTACCAGGGGTCTGATCATGCTGTCCTCAATGCAGATGTAGGGCCTGAGGGAAGCCCTCTGGATTAGGCTTCACATATGCAGTGAGATGGAGAGTGTCACTGTTCCTCAATGGGCTATGGCTGAGGATCCCAAATTCAGGACAAACTTCTGAGAGATAGGGCAGACTCACTCCAGACTGATGGTTATTCTACAATGTTCATGTCAATTGTTTTGTTAGCATTTGACTGGTCTGGTCTTCAAAATATGATCCTGAGCACACACTTTATTCAACCACTCAAAATGTAGCTGTTTTGTTTTTAGAAAAGGATTCTGTTAGCAGTAGGGGTGAAATCTTGGGTCCCAGTGACGTCAAAGGAAAAATTCCCGTAAACTTCAACAGGGGCAGGATTTCACTCTGGGCTTTCGCCCCTTCCAGCAGAAAATGCCAAATTATGGCATGAAGTTTGACAACATCGGTTTTGCTAACGTTATTTTTTTTAACCTGGTTTGAAAACATACCTCTTCCTGTGTGAAGTTATGAGTTTCTGGTCTTGTTTTCTAGGCCCTGAATAATTATCTTTATGTATTATGAGGTTTTCTTCTGTGCATTTTTTCTTATTTCTGATGCAAAAAGCTACATAAATATGGGTGGATAGGTTTGGACTGAATGATCTCATCTAGAATTTGTAAAGTGATTTGAACATGTAAAGACTGCATTAGTGTATATTATCTTCCCAATTGACATGGATCCTGGTTCAAGGAAACATCAACTATAATTTGCTGCACATACATGGAACAGTACAAGATGGTGCAACATCAAGACTTTGATGCATCTGCTGTATGTAATCTAGCAACTTTCTATAGTTTTGTATAATAGAATCAGGAACCAGAGGTAGAAAAATGAAGCTCTTGATGAAGTTAAAAGGAACTCCACATAGAGGGCTAGCAGTTTTGAGCCCTCACTGAGCGTTAAATAGAAGTAATAAAAGCCCAGCTAAGGGCTGCCTGGGCTTGGACAAACAACCTTAAAACGCATACACACAAACAATGGCCCTGATCCTTTGGAATGGCTGAAGAATGCTTAGTGCAAGCCTGGAGGGGGTGGCGGGGGTGCATGCAAAGGTTCCTGGTATAAATTATAGCAGCTGGGGATCAGCTGGAAATAGGAATACCCTATCATTTGCCTACACCATTGGCTAGAGAGGTGGAAGTGTAGGAGTTTCAGTGGTACCCTGTGCCTTTTGAATGGAGGGAATCCTCTGGCTGGATCTCAGCATTCTCTCTTGATGATGTTTAATTTTCTTTGTTGAATATACTGTGTCTGTTCTTTGGAGCATGTATGTTTCACCCCATTATAAACCGATCCACAGTATTTTGAGACTACGCACTCTTCATGATTGACAATTAGCTTCTTGATATTTGTGAACAATAGGGTTTCAGAATTTACAGAACCATAAGTTCCCCCAGCAATGTATTCCGCAGTGTCTCTAAGGGGCATGCAGGCAAATCCAATGTAAATCATCAGTGATTTTTTTTTCAGAATTATATTAGTTACAATTGTAAGAAATTGGCTGAAATATTGTTTAACATAAACCGTCTTTTCAGTTTATTCTTTCAATGAAACAAATTTTGTCCAACCATTCCATCTGCTACAGCAACATAATGTACAACATTAGATTGATCCTTTCCATTCACTCTGATTTAAATACATTTTGCAAGCTCTTCAATCCATTCCTCTTGATACAGTCAATTGTGATACTTCTGGGAAAAGCCATTTCTCTGTTTAAAAATATCCCAAATACATGTTATAACATTGGTCAGCATTATGTCTGCATAGCACATTGCTTCTATAAGACAGAAAACTTAGAAAAAGAAAGGACTCAATCATACAATAGAAAGGTTACAATCCTGCTCTGAAAAGGTCAAGGCTCAATTGGCTTTACATCCCTTTAATTGTTGACTCTGATTTTTGAAGAGTGGTTGTATTGACTTTTGGCCTTGCATCTTGTCGATTGCAGCTCCAGTCTTGGTATTTAGACAGATGTGAAAAGCAACAGGGACTTGGGCAGACATTTAAGACAGCCAGAAGGATGCAGACATTCTTGGAAACTGATGCAATCAAATCATTAGGCTAGATTGCAAGACCCAAAAGACCTAGTGATCTCTTTCTCTCTTCTCTCAGATTGTACATGTAATTGTCAGAAGCAAAGAAACCAAATCTGCATGCCATGAGGAATTTTTAGTCATAGGTAGACTCAAACATAAAACACTTAAATATTGAATTTTGGTTTAGACTTCCTCCTTTTTCTTGCAACTTGAAGAAAAACAACTATGACTTCCATTTTCTACCTGTAGTAGATCATTCACTAATGGTTTCATATATTCATATAGTTCCTTAGTGTGCAGTCTCCATAACATAGCTTCAGAATGCAAACAACTATGTGCAAACAAAACTGCTAAAATGGATCAAATACAAAATTGTGTCCAACATTTTGAGAAGAGAAATTAATTAATCATTATTTGTATTAGCTAAGATTATACTGGAAGAATTTGAAATCTAAATAGATAAGAGAGAAAAAAGGGTAGGGAGAAAGGGATATAACACACAGAGTTATGGTTTGCAAACGTTCTGATGTATGTGTGTTTTTTAAAATATTTTTGGATAGGATTTTGTTTTTAAGACATCTAGTAGATGGTTTCTCTTAAGGCTAGAAGCCTTAAGATTACAGTGTTTTAAAAGAAACATTGAAACACCATTTTTGTAAACACATTGCTTAAAAGTAAGACCTTACTAAAATTTGTAGACTTAAGGTCAACATTTACACTAGATTTCCCCCCCCCCCCCCATGTTTTGGCTCATTGCTTCATCATTCTCTTCTGTTCCTTGCTAACAGTTAACTGAACCCTGATATGTAACATTCTTCTAATACAATGTGCCTTTCTCCTCTACACTGCAACCAAAACCAGTACTGTTTCAGAAATCCCTGTAGAGTATCTAGTAGTGCATTCGCTTTATTCATCAGGTATGCCCAATGCAACACAATATGTTAGAACATGGTGAAAATCCTCCTTTAAGTAAAGTTTTTCTTGCAGACTCCACATTTCTTAATCCAGATACATTCTCCCTGTGGTTTGTTGCCATTTATTTACATTTTGAAATGGGAGGTTCTGCATTTAATATTCCAGTTGAATCATTGTTATCCTTGTTACAATAGACATCACATAGCTGTCACGGTAACAAAGTATGCCTCTTGTCTAATGTTCTGCTTTTATTAAAGCTGTGCGTGTCTGTGTTAAAGGGAAAGGGGTTCCTCTTGGGGAGACAGCTGCACATCTATACAACATTGGTCAGCTGTGCTAAGGGTAGAATTAAGGACAGAAAGGAACATCCAGAACAATAATATAGGAGTGGAAAGGAGCCATAAAATGTTTTAAATGGGCGAAACAGCAAAGAGAAGGTGCTGTTTGAAGCTTGATTACATAGGACAAGTAATCTACTGTCTCATCTATTAATCCATGCTATGATGTAGTTTTTTTTTTCTTTTTAAGGAAGCAAAAATAATATAATGTACTGAGGCTAAACTGTTCAAGCCAGCTGGCTAAAGTTAGTCTCTTAAATAAAGGTAGCCGGATTTTATTTTTTTCCAGTACTCAGAACCTGCAGCTGTCATTGGTACCAACCCTCAGAAGGTGTAAATCACTTCTGTTTTATTGAAGTCCATTCCAGTATATGGAGGTGAAGGGAAAGGAGCTTGTGCAGCCAAAATCACTCTTTTTGTATTGGAGATAAAACCTATCTCATAGAACTGGAAGGGACTCTGAAAGATCATTGAGTCCAGCCCCCTGCCTTCACTAGCAGGATCAAGCACAAATATTTTGGGGATTTGCAACCCTAAACCCCAGAAAATGTAATACCTCAGATGGGAAAATTACTGATCTGCCTCTTCCTTCCCCTGCTCCCCCACACATTGGGGAAAATCTTATATCGACAGTTCAAGGATTATTCTGGGAAGAGGTATTCTTGCTATTTATCAGATAAAATAAATAAGGATAATGCGGCTAATCTTAAAGGCCATTGATATCAATGGAGTTAAATCAACCTACACCAATTGTGGCTTGGTCCTTTGTATCTCTCTTCCAAAATGCTAAATTGTTTCATGATCTGGAAAAATTCTCCACATATAGGTCTATCATCATTTTCACAAGTTAAATGATCCCACAGTCCTTGCTCAGATATAGCTTCATTGCAGTCAATAGCACTTGTGCATCCTTCAATCCTTGTGCAATATAAAGAAGTGCTTATTTAAAAAAATAGTGCCATGGTTCAGGACACCAATGAAGCCATTCACCAATGGCTTCATTGCTTGAAGTTTGTATGTTCATGCTCTTGGTTGAGGCAGTGTATTCTAACCTCATTTTGGCAGCAGAGTTTTGGACATGAACTATATAATGGTTTGTAAAGCACAATGAGGTAAGTATGTGCAGATGGCACTTCCAAGATGGGACACACATGTTGGGGATTGACCAGACAAAACTGTTGTACATTTCTAACCTTTATTTTAAAAGCATTTCTATGCTCCGACTTAATTCTGTGCAATAAAATGGCACCTGTTAAGAGTTCATGAAGTTCATGAAAGGATTACAATAAAGTAGCAGTAAATCAGGAAGCACTAGTGTCTCTAAACAAATATATATTATTGAAAACCATAATCTTTCATCAGTCACAACCACACCTAGTCTTTTTGTTGCCAATATTTGCAATATGCAACTACAATAGGTATACCTGCAGCCAGAATGTGGCTCTCTGCAGTACCTGTAGAAATCATGCCACCTAATATTCAAATTCAGCCACATCTTTGGGGGAGAAACAGCAGCATTTTATCCAGAATTTTGGAGAATTTAAAGCCTGACTCTATTGATACAGACTGTTTTAACAAATAATGCTCTTTTAAATCTTAGAGAGGAACACTCTCTAAATTATACAATATTATAAAGGAACAATATTATATTACTCAGTTCAGACAATTACAAAACTAAATGGCTCTTCAATAATCCCAAACTAGAAAATGCAGCTATTCTGTTCATAGATGACTGTTTTTAAATATTCCTGGACTAGAAGGCAGTTACAGAAGTTAAGTGTTTAATTAGCCATTAAATGTAATACATGATTGCTGTTAAACCAACTTTAACATTCTAATGGGCACCACCAAATCCTTCACTGTTTAATTTTTCTCGGGAATTATTTGTTCTGGGATTTATTTCTTGTTGAAGTATTTTCTGAATAAAAATAGCCTCCCTCCAAAATATCCACATTTTCCCTTGTTTGTTTTTAGGAAGTACCTGTGGGAACCGTACAGCCAGGGCTTCTCACTATGTGCTCCACTTTGTCCATTTTCCTTAGGGCTGTGGTTGGAAAACTTTTGGCTACTGCTACTTAGCCAAAGGCTGTAGCCTGTTACATCCTTGACTTGCTTCATTAATTACATCCTTTATTTAAAAAAAACAAACCCAAACTTAAATAGCCCATAACATTACATCTCACAGAGGTGATATTAATGTACGTTGGGCCATTTCTGTGTAATCAGGGTCTGAATGAATTCTCCCCTGACATCTAGTGATGAGCTTGGGGGGAAAAGATGTCAGGAAGAGACCACATTTGCATAAACACACCTACTAGGTACTCAGCAGACAGAGCTGGTGTTGGGTTACAAATCACTTGAATGCAGGGATAATGAATGTTGTTATCTTCGTTGTATGAGTAAAGGGCAGCAGAACTGTGCTTAGCATCATAGGCGCTGACTTCTAATGGCGCCGGTGGGTGCTCAATCCCCATCTGCCCCGGTCCCGCCCCAACTCCACCCCAGCCCTGCCCCCATTCCAACCCCTTCCCCAAAGTCCCTGCCCCAACTCCGCCTCCTCCCTGCCCCTATTTGACTCATTCCCCAAATCCCTGGCCCCGCCTCCTCCCCTGAGCATGCCGCGTTCCCGCTCCTCCCCCACGTCCCTCCCGGAGCTTGCTATAGCTGTTTGGCGGTGGCAAGCGCTGGGAGGGAGGGAGGAGCAGGGACGCGGCGTGCTCAGGGGAGGAGACGGAGGAGGTGAGGTGGGGTGCCGGGGAGCTTGGATGCCGGTGGGTGCAGAGCACCCACTAATTTTTCCCTATGGGTGCTCAAGCCCCAGAGCACCCATGGAGTTGGCGCCTATGCTTAGCATACCCTGATTGAGGGGATCACCCTCAATTGAACTCCACTTGCTAAACAGGGGGTAGGGATGCCAACTCTCAGAGAAAGGACGTAGGGTAAGGACAGGTGTTCCCACCTGGAAGTGTGGGCTCTACTTAAGAGTCCTAGATACCATTTGACCCTCCTTCTGTGCCGTGTTTAATCAGCTCTGTCTTTACAATCAGTTGAGTCTTTGTTTTAAGTAATCATTAGAGCTGCAATCAGTGATAACCAGGTCTAGCTGCTGAGCATTTAATCTGGTGTAGGATAGTGTTGCAGTGAAAGAGCCTGCACTAGCAATGAGGTTCCCCACTACCCACTGAAATCACTGAGAGCTGGGCTAATTGAACCTTAGAATGTGGCATTGCAGAGTGGCAGGTGGCAGCAGAGAAGCAGCTGTGGTGCCAGAGTGAATGACCGCAGCAGCGGATGGTGATGGCAGAGTGAATGGTGGCAATTGTGAATCAGTTGTAGAGAACTCAGCAGAAACTGAGGCATTGCTTGATGCTTCCCTCCAGGGGTGAGAGATGAATCCATATCATAGAATATCAGAGTTGGAAGGGACTTCAGGAGGTCATCTAGTCCAAGCCCCTGCTCAAAGCAGGACCAATCCCCAACTAAATCATCCCAGCCAGGGTTTTGTCAAGCCTGACCTTAAAAATCTCTAAGGCAGGAGATTCCACCACCTCCCTAGGCAACCCATTCCAGTGCTTCACCACCCTCCTAGTGAAAGTTTTCCCTAATATCCAACCTAAACCTCCCCCACTGCAACTTGAGACCATTACTCCTTGTTCTGTCATCTGCTACCACTGAGAGCAGTCTAGATCCATCCTCTTTGGAACCCCCTTTCAGGTAGTTGAAAGAAGCTATCAAATCCCCCCTCGTTTTTCTCTTCTGCAGACTAAATATGAACTCAGTCTTTGCTAACCAAAGGCAGCCAACTGTGAGTGGGTGCTGTGGAGGGAGAGGGGAGTGATGTGCTAAAGGGAAATTCATTCGTTGGACTTTCCCACCTCAAGGTAAGAAACTGAGGCACAGGACACTGCCCAATGCACTGTGGGGTCAGGTTGACTTATGAGCACGTTTTTTTCAAACTAATGCTTGGTTCCCTTTCCCTAAAAGTTCTTTTGTTATACACAGACTCAGTGCTTGTGAGGGGAAAGTATTGCCTCTTAGAGGAGTCCAGAGGTGGTATTTAGTTTTCCCTGATTACTGGCTGGGGGCTTTCGCTGGTTTTGTATTGTTAAGAGGAGCCCCTAGATATTGAACCCAGCTCTTGTTGCTGCTGACTCCACCTGGCAGACTCATTAATTGCTCTCTCTTTAAGTGGTCTCGGTGCCACTAGATGGGACAGAACACCACATCCAGAAGGTGTGTGGGTTACATATGCACAAGGTTGTCAGCCTGCTCTGCTGTATATTCAGACCAGAGAACCCATTCTCAAACCCCTCTCCTTCCCAGTGAGCCATGCTGAAATTGTGGTGACTGAAATGCATGTGCACACAGTTTGTGTTAGGTGCACTCAAGGAACCAATTGTGTGGGTGTACTTTTTTCATGTGGCTTAGGGTTTCATTTTTGTCTGCATATCTGTGGTTGGAAAATGTGTGTGCATACAGCGGCTCTGTAGTTCAGAACCCACTGCACAGAATCACGTTCTTCCGGACACAGGATGAAGGGTCAAAGAACCCCAGGCTTAGTAGACCAGACATTCCTCTTCTCCCCCACCTAGTGCTTGCGCTTGTGTGAGAACTCTAAGTTACTGTAAATCCCAGAGCTAAAGGCTTAGAGGTCTAGAGCTCTCTGCTCCCTCTGTAGGGGGGGAAAAAAGAGAAAAGCCAGCACAGGGTATCAGTCTTGTGTAAGATACAGCCTAAAGTAAGTGGGCCACCCTGAGTGTACAGGTGTTGAATTCTGGTTTGAGAATGGGACTCAAGCTCAACAAGGAGAGGGCAGAAGGCTCTGTCCTAGAGACCAGGAGCTCTATACCAGGCAACAGGACTCTGCCCGAGAGTCCTGTTTTGCTCTGTGTTCCTCACCTTGACATTCTGGAAACTGGGTGGAGTGATTCTGTGGGGCTGGACCAGTGGTGCACAGAGCTGACCTCCCTGTGAGGACTTGGCCACTAGAGGTGGCTGCACCGAGCTGATTTCACCTTGAGGACCCGACTGGACCAGCAGCAGTGCAGAGCTGACTCCACATTGAGGCCTTCACAGCAGCATCAGAGCTGATGTTATGACCTTGGACCAGGTAGCTGCACGTTGGAGCAGGACCTGGTGATGTGGCCCTCTCTGGACTGGAGGAGACAGGCGAAGGAGAGCTTACGTCTGGTGCCCCCAATTACCATTAACTCTAACTGGACCTCTGAGTGTAGATTCAGGTAGGTGAATATTGTTGTGTGATTAAGAATTCTGGACTTCAACAAGCCAGACAGCTGATACGTGGAACTGTGGAGTTGGCCATACTCCTGACACTCTGGTGTGTTTCTCCATTTTCGCTCTTCCCCCTTGTAGTTCCATGATCCCCAGTACTCTTGAGAGCTTGTGAGTGAAGAATAACCACCTGCAAAGGTGACCAGGCTTTATTTTAATTTCCCAGAGCCAGAGATAGGAGTCTGGCTGGGGTGGGGTGTGGGGGAGGATTCAAGCCATCATTCTAGTTATTTTAGAAACCATGTTGGAGTTCTGCAGTTGGACAGCAGCACAGTATAAAAATAGGTGGCACTGGCCAGGGAGAGAATGTGTTCAGGGCAGTGGGGGGATGGTACTGTGGTTCTCTTGGCAAAACTAATACACTGATTAGTTCTTTTGAGAATAGCGTTCAGGAAATGAGGAGAAGGGGGAGGCTGTGAACTGGATAATATCTTTGGTGCACCCAGTTGTTCTTTGGAAGGAGCCTTTAGCTGGGATTTCTAAGGAAGCTGTGACCTTGGCCACTGGCATCATCTGACTACTGTGTCCATCTCTCCTGGTCCCCTTTTAATACAGACATGATTAATAGTTTGCTTATCAAATTCTGAAACACTTTCTCCTCTCCATGAGCCTTGTAAAGCTGCGTGTCTCCCTGCATTCCACTCTGCTCTCTCATTTGCCTCTGTACAAACATGTTGAACTCTTTTCCCTGATTAAGAACATCAGCCTCTTGTTTCCCATTTCTGGAAAGTGAATGGATCATCCCAGCCAAAAATGACTTTACTATTATAGTCCGGTAATTCTACATGCAGTGAATCAAGGTTGTATGTCCTGGATGAACCCCAGAATACTTAACCACTGCTGAAATGTTCACAAATCACAAACAAGCCACTCATTACGTGATTCAAAGAGGAGTCACTGTTTAGGCAAGATTTCAGTGCTGCTTTTTTCCATAAAATCTAACAAAACAGCCCTGGTTAGTCACACAGTCCCTAGTTCCTGTGTCTGCCATCAATGTAGCATCTTTGCTCTAGTTAAGAGGAAAGGATGCATAATGTTTTCTAAGGCCCCTTTCAAAGATAAAATAACATGGGGTGGATAACATAGCATCCTCATCTATGCAAGAATCAGTGCCTTAGCCAAAACTACTACTTTCACTTTGTCTGGGGCTATCATCAGATTCAGGACCCTTCACAACAACTGGATGGCAGCATGTTGGATTGGTAGCAATGGTACTTGCTACAAGTCTTTGCATTCTCCTTATTCTGCATCCTCCTACTCTGCTCAAAGGCTTTAAGAAGACCTCTCTTTACCTGCTTAAAGCCCTGCACTAGAGCTGGCTGAAAGGTGTGTATGTTTTTGTTTGTTTGGGGTTTTTTGGCAAAAAATGCAGATGCACCACTGAAATGTGTTAATTTGTGTCAGTTTTGCCAATTTGTTTAGCCAAAAAATTTTTATTTCAACATTTTCAAAACAATGCTTCAATTTCAGTTCAAAGTGATTTTTGTTTAGACGTTTCCTTTAATTTTATTAACAATCCAAACATTTAAAAATGCTCAAAATTGAAATAATTTTTATTTTACCTTTTGACTTATCAAAACTTCCATAACATTTTGTTTTTGGTTCAACCTGAAACAAATTTCCCTCCCCAGTTTTTTGGGAATTGCCAGCAAAACCTCAAGAAACGGCTTTATTAGCACAGCTCTACCCTGCACCACTTCCTTAAACCTAGGCAACTCAACCATTCTCTGCATTTTTTGGAGTATACAGTACAATCAATTTAGTAGGGTGGGGGAAGGGGAAGAGGACCCCAAAACTATATCTACTGATTCTAGCAGCTCTAAAGTCTAGGATGCACCAATTATGCTATGATGATGTCTAGTTTCACATTTGGTTCCTGTGAGCTGGTGTGCTAATGTGACATGGCCCCCTCTGGCCAGATGGCGCATTGCACAGAGCTCGCTTGGTCTGGCGGGGCAGTCAGTCAGCTCCTTTGCCTGAGTCCCTAAGGTAGCCCCATTTTGGGCTATAAATGGTGTTAGTTTCGGTCTCACTGGGATGTACAGATTTTCCCTTTCAGCAGGGTTAGCCCAGGGGTTAGTTCTTAAGTCTGAGGCATCAGTATGGGAACCCAGTGGTTAGGCCTGGGTGCCAGCTCAGGGCCCTTAGACCAGGCCAGTGGAATCAAGCCTCAGAAACTCATCCTGCTGTGTCTTGAGCCCCTTCCTACTTCCTCTGGTTCTGTAGGCTTCTCCAGCCTGTGGATCTGGTCATCTCTTCTCTGTCAATTTCACACCAGTTTGCTGGCAGGACTTTCCTTCTCCAGCCTGCTTGCTCATCTGGCAGCCATCCAGCCCCTCTACTTCTCAGCTCTCTTATTCTCCCAGCTGCTATGAGGCTGCCAATCAGCACTGTCTGGTGGTTGCTATATTAATTCCAAGGTGCCAGGCCAGCCTGGGGTCTCTACTCCCCATTTCAGTTCCCTATAAGGGTATGTCACTGGGGATATCAAACAAAACTCTTTCCAGAGGAAAGGGTAGGATTTTTGGCCACAGGTTCCTTGAGACAATGTTCAAAATAGCAGAGTACTATTTACACTTTACAGATGGGAAAACTGAAACACAAAGGCTTGGTCAAAGCTACACTGCAAGTCTGTGGCAGTGCCAAGAATACTGCTCAGATCTTCTGATCCAAAGTCCTGTGACATAATCATAGACTCTTCTTCTGAGCTTTTTCCAGGCAAAATATTTAGGCACACACTTAACTTCAAACATCTGAATAGTCCCATTGGGAGTATTCACATGCTTGCATTTAAGCACATACACGTTTTTGCTGGATTAGGTCAGAGCACTGTGCACCTTGCAGGATGGAGCCCTGGGCTCAGACTCCCATTTCATACAGTTAGTCAATGACACTTCTAAGAACAAATCACTATAATTTTGTGTCCAGGTCCAGATATAATAGGCACTGATTTGTGGAGTTTTTGGTAAGGAAGATTTATGGTTCTGGTATTAATAAATGTATTAGTCTCCTGAGAAGGTAATAACTTTCTGAACTCTGATACTAAATCAAACTTTTTCACTATCAAGTTTATTGAAAATGTGGTAGTCTGGCAAATCCTGGGGTGTGGATATCCTTGAATAGCCTTCTACAGTAGTCCAACTGTTCTTTTAAACAAGCAGTGAAGAATGTCAGAGACCTTAATTTTGCTCACTCCGGGATGTCTCAAAGATAGCACTTTTGAACTTCTGACTCAGCAGAGGCCCTACCACTGTATACAGGGGCGCCTCTATGTTTTTTGCAGCCCCAAGCACGGCAGTGAGGCAGCTTTCGGCGGTGCGCCTGCGGGCGGTCCGCCGGTAACGCGGATTTGGCAGCATGCCTGCGGGAGGTCTGCCGGTCCCGCGCCTTCGCCGTACCCACCGCCGAATTGCCGCCGAAGCCGCGGGACCGGCGGACCTCCCGCAGGCATGCCGCTGAAGACAGCCTCACTGCTGCCCTCACAACAACTGGCACGCCGCCCCCCGCAGCTTGCCACCCCAGGCACGCGCTTGCTGCGCTGGTGCCTGGAGCCGCCCCTGACTGTATAGTATCTTTAGAGTGCAATTGACCTTTGGCTTCATAAACAACTATATACTTAGCCACAAATGGAACCTCTAGTTGGCAGGGCATCTGCATTGGAGAGGGGAAGGTGGAAAACTGAAACACAAAGGCTTGGTCAAAGCTACACTGCAAGTCTGTGGCAGTGCCAAGAATACTGCTCAGATCTTCTGATCCAAATTAGTCCTAAGAATTAGTTTGTGGGAAAACTCCAGGACTCCTAGGTTAGCCTTTGTTTAAAACCAAGCCTGGAAAAAGACACCTTTCTTATTTCTGAGGAGGTGGGGAAATGAGGACACCCCCCTCACCCTCCATGCTCAGGAAAGATACAAATGTATGATCATATATTTAAAGGCATATGTTAATAATTAACTTACTCTACTTTCTATAGTAGTTTTTATTTCTATTGGGATGCTGGCTAGGAGAAATCATAACAGATCAATTTGTTTTATTTATATGTCCTTCAAGTCATCACAAGGGGTCTGGTCCCTGAAGCTAGCTGACATGTCAAATTCACTAGAACATCCCACAGCATTCTAAGAAATGTTGTCACAAGGTTAACTTGAGTTTTATTGCTTCACAGTGAAACAAGAGAGACTGAAATTGCAGTGAAACAAGCTGATACTGGATAGGCCCAGACTTACAATTTACTTTACATCAACTGACACAGCCAGTTAAAAATCAAACTGCTCTGCAATGCCATCTCTCTTGAAATAAGGTAAAGTGGGAGTATAACTCAATTGTTTCTTGGGTTATAGTTTTAGTGTGGATTTTAGTATGGATTTTAGTTTTTTGCTTAACTGGTAAGGACTATGATTCTTGTCATGCAGAACATATTCCATTGACACCCAAAGGGGCTGCAAAGAGACCTGTGCTTAATTGATGCAGCTGAGACAAGCTGGGGTTATGCCATTTCAGTTGACATATATATTATACACAAAATAGATATGTGAATGTATTTTATGAATGATACTGTAAATGCAGCCACAATGTTTACATGGTTGTGTCTGACACTGAAGTCTACAGTACAGGTATAGTATTAAGTTACACAAAGCAAAAATAATGTACTGTAGATCAACTTGAACCCTACAAGCAATTTATATTTTATTATTTAGTCATATGTTATAGGGCTAGTTCAAGTGAATTGCTGCTCATCAGAAATATATGAGGAAAGAAGCACAGTATATCAAATCAAAACATGTTTACATTCAATAGTATATAGCACATGCCAGATTAAGTTGCTAAGTAATTATGTTTACTTCTGTGACTCTGAATTTTACAGTGTGGTTCCCCCCCACCCCAACATATTTTTTTAAAGTAAATTAGGCTGCTGTTAAATTTAACCGATTGAAATTGGTAACTGACTGTTTCATACCAAGAAATTCTAGCAAAATAACCTTCCTGTGGGAAGAACATACACTAGACAACAGAGGTTTAAGTAAGAGACACCTGAAATGAAAGCAGATTTCCATGAATAGCCCCTTCAACCAGAGATTACAATAAAATGCCAGCTGGCTTAATGGAGCAGGTTAGCTACTGATTCCTAATTCAATTTGTTTTCTATAGACAAGCATTCTTGAACAGGGGTCAAGGCAAGAAACTAAATACTCTACCCAAATTGAATTTCTATTTCTTAATTACATTATTTTTATTCTAGAAGTTGTATAACACTAAGAAAATAGATATCTGGATTTTAATGTGTACCATTAATATAAACCACATAAAACATCTAGAGGAATGACTTAAAACAAAGTTCCTTTGGTTTTGTGTGTGTTTAAGCTTAAATTCCTGAGTAGGGTTAACACGTTCTCTACAAATATTTATTTTGAGTTTTTTGATTGAAGGGTGACCTTAATTCTGGCATTTCCTAACCTTTGAGTGATTGACTTTCCAACCTAATATTTTTATTGGGGGGTGTGGGTGTTTGAATTTCATAGCTTTAAAAAAAAAAAAAAAAAAAACCTCCATCACGTGGCACCATATTGACTCCCACATGGTTCATGAGCAGGTTTGGAACCTTTAGATCCAACACACAGACTTCTTTCCCTTGAGTTAATAGAGTAACTGATAGCATTAATAGGTCCTCTGTGTGGACCTGCACTAGAAGTGGATGGGACACTTTGCCATTGGGTTCCATAGATATTTGCTGACAGCAGAAGAATAAAACTCTGGAACTTTTTGTTCTATTTTAGGCTCTGGAAGGGAGTTCGCTCTATAGGGTACAGATTCTTCTGCCCATTTTACCCAAGAATGACCTCTTATGTCCTGTTCCTGTCCCAGTCCTGTGTCTTCCCCACCCCATGTTTCTCATCCCAGTCCCCTTCTATTCACCTAGACAGTCCCAATCTCCACTCCTCATGCTTCTCATGACAGTCCCAGTCTCCTCCTCAAGCAAATCCAAACTCTTCATCTCAGTCCCAGTGTCTCCCCACACCAACTTGCACTTCCAGTTTCCCTCTCCCCTCTGCCAGCCTCCAGTCCCAGTCTTCCCACTCCCAGTCGCCCCCACCAAGTTTCTTGTCCCAATCTTCTACTCCTTAGTTCCTGCAGGTCTGGCTCTTGTTCCCTCTGTATTTGAATCAGGCACCTTCTTTCTCCATGCTATGTGAGCCCAATTGGGGTGAGGGGAGTCGCTGGCAGCACAGAGGAAACAGCCTGGAGGATATCCAGTGCAGTTGGCATCTTCAGGACATTTAGCTTTTGAAATTTGTCTCCCTCAGAGCATATGCAAATTGCTATTTTTCAGAGGCTTATAAATTGGCCAAGTTTGGGTGCTTTTCATAGGGATGGCAAAAGTCATATCCCTGACACAAATATTGGCCACCCCTCCTCCTTCCCCTCCCAAGAAAATTTCAGGTTCATGCTCCAAAGTGTGAGGGAGCTACAGAGACTGAGAAATCATCACTGAGATCAGAGGGTAATGTGTCTCTGTGTGAATCAGAGTAC
Organism: Terrapene triunguis; assembly: GCF_002925995.2. NCBI lineage: Eukaryota > Metazoa > Chordata > Testudines > Emydidae > Terrapene > Terrapene triunguis. Next base: position 19,760,129 of record NW_020664420.1, read on the forward strand.
AAAGTGTTTGTGTCTTGATTAAAATCTTGCACTGAAATATATGTAAAAGCAGCAAAATGGGGAAATCTGTATAAAGAACATCAAAAGATGTATTGCCTAATAGTTTTGTTTAAGAACCGTTGTTGTAGCTCTGTTGGTCCCAGGATATCAGAGAGACAAGGTGGGTGAGGTAATATCTGTTATTGGACTAACTTCTGTTGATGAAAGACAAGTTTTCAAACTTACACAGAGCTCTTCTACAGGGATGGGACAGGTACTCAGAGTGTTAAGCTAAATACAAGGGCGGAACCGGTTAGGAGTCAACACGTGTTTGGAGAGGTGAATGGTTCTTGCAATATCCTGGGACCTACAGGGCTACAATAACACTGCAAACAACAATGGGAGATATCAAATTTTCCTTCTGAAATGGAAGCTCCACAACCTGAAGGAAAAGGAAGCCAAACTTAACAGTAACATCTATCAGGAAGTAGATGTTGCGAACTTCCCACTTCATCTTGAATGGTCTCTTGCAATGTGTTAACTCCTTATCTGTTCCACCCTTGTATTTAGCTGAGTATCTTTCCCAGCCCTGAAGAGGAGCTCTGTGTAACTCGCAAGCATGTCTCTTTTACCAACAGACGTTGGTCCAATAAAAAGTTATTACCTCACCCACCTTGTTTGTTTAAGAAAGTTATTCAAAATATTACTAATAGTATTTGCAAATGTGTTTGTATTACATGTTTTGTTCACTAAGGAATTGTATGGTACTCTGTCTGACACTGACTGGCAGCTATTACCACCTACATCCTGGGATTTGCATATCATAGCTCTGAGGTTTTAACTGCAATCCTTTCAGGAAAAAAAAGTATGGAACTCTGGTCTGTGGCTCAGCAGAGAGGTAAGGGGAGGTGCAGGAAAAAGAGGACTGCAATAGTTTTATTTAATATCCTCTCAGGACACCCCTACATCGTGATCAACTTATTTGGGCTATTTCAGACCAAAGGAGACGGACTCTCAACTGTTTGCCAGCAGGCCCCTTTTTTGATTCTGAGGGCAGTTGGCCTCAAATGTGGCAACATCCGTGGGGAAAGGCGATCTCTCAGGTAGGAAGACCCTAGCCCCAGCTATGGTTTTAGGTGCCTACTTTGAGAAACTCACATTTGTCCCAAATAACTTGCCAAAGGTCACACCATGTGTCACTGGAAGTTCTGAGAATAGAACCCAAGTCTCCTGACTTCCTAGCCCTGCCCTATCCACTACCTCTCATCACACCCACTGTTCTGAAATCTCTGTTATAACAGGCACAGACCTTTCATGGGTTTGCCAGGTATGTAGTAGTAATTTAAGTGAGACATTTTACATTTTTTTTAATTTAATTTTTAAAACTCAAGGAAAGGCATGAAAATTGATGCAGAAAAATTAGAATCCTTAAAATCACTTGAGACCAAATAAGCCTTGGTATGTAGGCATGGGGTCTAGTGGCATCAGTGAGAACTACCGACTTCAGTTGAGAGCAACCAGAGGCAGAACCTGGATCATGCTCTCCACTTGATTACCAGAAGCTCTGAAGCTGTCCAGTCATGTTAGTCTGCAGTATGGATCTATCCTGATGTTTAAGGGTTGTGCATTTTTTAAAAACTGAATATAGTTCTTGTGGATATAGAGCAGCCAATCTTCAAATGTTAAGAACTTTTCAAATTTTACATCAAACCAAACAAGCTGAAACAACTTCACAGCCTGAGAAGCTGGACCTTTGTACCTTAGCACGTCTCTTCTTAGCTGGGTAAAGTTCTGACATTTTCCCTTCTCCCCATTTAAGAACAGTGAGACAAATTATTTTGAATACAGGAAACTTTAAATTAAGGTAAAGCTTCCATGGCTGAATATCTAATCCACAAAAAGAGAGAATCCACAGTATGTAATGAAAAAATCTAACAACCATAACCACAGTAACACCAACTGGCAGTTATATAATCACTGCACACTTCAAATATTCTGCAATTCATAATGTAACTATATATGTGAGTTTTCTATGTGGCATCTAACAAAATATAAATAATGTAGGAATCCCTGTTATCCTGGTGTGCTTCTTAGCAGTTTTACACAGTACTCTAAAGAGCACTAGTGTTAGTTTCAGTGCTGGTTTCATCCCTTCCATGGGGTTGGTAGCATTGGTACTGAGTACTGGAATGTCTGACATGTTTGAAATTACTGTAGCTTTGTGAATGACCTAATTAACACTTGCTGAGTTGCAGGACAGACTGACCCTGATCTTATAATGTGTCATTCCATATACTCATGGTAAGTAGGGTTATTTAAAAACTTTACTCAGGATTGTGGCATATCAACAGTTACAGGCTGTGTCAGTTACAGCAGTCGTAAGCTTAAACGTTTTTCTTATGTGGTCTAACATTCCAACCATCAGCTCTCGTAAACGATAGCTGCATTTTCACATGGTTAGAACATCCTGGGCCAAATCATCTGCTGGTGTAAGTGGGCACTATTCCATTTTCACTAGCTAAGAAACTGTCCCATTCTCCCATTAATACTGAAGTTCACTTGTATGTGCCACTAATTTTGAATAAAATTACAATCTCTGAATGTAGTGTAGGGTTTTTATGTCATGTGTTTTGAATTTCAAAGTGGTGCTGTGAAGCTGGGGCTTTTGCTTCCAGCTTTGTTAGACTCAGCCCAGAACAATGCCAAAGATGTGAAGTATTAGTAAATTAATCTGGTTTATGTTAGTGTTTCTTGTCACTTCATAACACAAAGTCTTTACTGTAGAATAATTATGTAAAATTAATTGAATCCAGACCCTGTCTTACTTATTTGTGAAATGAGCAATTCTTGGGGGTGGTTCCTCATTTTACAGTTCAGTGGCAGAGTCTCCAGGGATAGATTGTGCCCAAATTTAGGGGACACAAATCCTTTCCAAAGGTGAGGAAGAGGCTTTGTCTGTCCGCCTTCTCCACATCAGCCAGGGAGCTGACTAGCCAAGGAGGAACACTAGAAGGTACTCTGGGGGGGAATGGGCTTCTCCCCGAGCTGTGCAATTCTGCACCATGCAAAGTAGAGGAGTGGTTAAATGCTAGAATCAGGCTAAATTCACAGCCATGAAAAACACACACTGCAGACCGTGAAGTCTGGTCTCCCCCTGTGAAATCTGGTCTTTTGTGTGCTTTTACTCTATACTATACAGATTTCATAGGGGAGTCCAGCATTTCTCAAATTGGAGGTCCTGACCCAAAAGGGAGTTGCAGGGTGGGGTCACAAGGTTATTTTAGGGGGGATCGCAGTGTTGCCACCCTTATTTTTATGCTGCCTTCAGAGCTGGGTGACCAGAGAGCTGTGGCTGTTGGCTGGGTGCCCAGCTCTCAAGGCAGCGCCCCACCAACAGCAGTGCAGAAGTAAGGGTGGCAGTACCATACCATGCCACCCTTACTTCTGTGCTGCTGCCTTCAGAGGTGGGTGATTGGAGAGTGGCGGCTGCTGACCAAGGGCCCAGCTCTAAGGCAGCAGCACAGAAGTAAGAGTGGCAATACCATACCAGGCCATCCTTACTTCTGCCTTCGGAGCTGGGTGCCTGGCCAGCAACCGCTGCTCTCCAGTGGCCCAACTCTGAAGGCAGCACTGCCGCCAGCAGCAGTGCAGAAGTAGGGGTAGCAGTACAGCAACCCCCCTACAATAACCTTGTGACACCCCCTCCACTCCTTTTTGGGGCAGGACCACTACAATTACAACACCATGACATTTCAGATTTAAATATCTGAAACCATGACATTTTGTTCTTTTTTTTTTTATTTTTTTTTTTAAATCCTATGACTGTGAAATTGACCAAAATGGACCGTGAATTTGGTAGGGCCCTATTAATGATTCTATTTTGTTTTTCCTACCCCAATTATACAATAATTAGGACAGATAAACAATTGTATGACCATAAAAATGCTGGAAAGGAAAATGGGATAGAGACTGGGCAATCTGGGGGAAGCCTGGGGTGCAGTGGGGGGGAATACATTGGATCTCTCCTCTGGTCCTATGATGAATCTCAGAAATAGACTATACAGCTAGCCAGAAGCTATATTATCATTCCACAGAGCCCCTTGGACTGCAGTCCTGAGGCAGCCACTGTGCTGTGTGTGTGTGCAGGGCAAAGCACTGTTAGTGATGCAGAAGCACAGGGCCTCTGTTGAAATGATTCTGCTCTCCTGAAGACCTGTAATCTGCTAGATTTGGGGATTGACCCATGGCCTGGTCTGAGGGTGATGAATAGAGCTGGCTGGGAATTTTATGTTGGAGTAATTTTCTGATTGGAAAAAACACCCTTTTCACAAAATCTAAATCATGGGAAAATTTCAATTTATATAAGCTTCTGTTGTGACAATCAAAATGACGGCTGCCTGCCTGCAAGGCTCTTGTTAACTTCACTTTGTGCTGCTGTCAAGCTAAAAATGTCCATGTAAGTTCTTCCAAAGTGGATTTTTTTTTCCAGAAGTCCCTTCTTATGAAAATTTTCATGTTTTTGACATTTTATCCTGATTCAGGATGACACTTTTTCAAAATTATGAATTTTTTTCAGGAAGGGATTTCCATTTTCTGGCCAGCTCTACTGAAAAGCTCTACTCCCTTCCAAGCAATAGGAAGGAGATCCTCGTGGTGATTTTTTTCTGCCAAAACTCACTCCTGGGATTTTCTTGTGGAGGGGATGATCCAAGCCCTAACTTTATACTCTGCTCCTGCTTTCTGTCTCATGCCATGTTTGCAACTGTTCTGAGCACTTTCAATGTGTACTTTGGAATTTTCTGCCTAGCTAAAAACTCTGCTTAACAAACTGAACAAAATACAGTAGGCACCATTACAAAGTGGGCATAGATCACATTGTGGCTAAAGTTCTATGCTTAGAATGGGCAGTACCATGTATACCAAAACATTTCTATGATTTAACGAGGGGAGGTAAATGCTCATCTTTTAATGCTACCCACTGTATTCATTTTCCCTTCATGTGTTTTATTGCAGACAGGAGCGGCGCCAGGGTTTTTGCTGCCCTAGGCGGGGGTCCTTCCGCGCTTCCAGTCTTCGGCGGCAATTCTGCGGGGTGGGGGTCCTTCCATGCTCCCGGTCTTCGGGGCACTTCGGTGGCGGGTCCCGGAGCGCAGAAGGACTCCCTGCTGCAGAATTGCCACCAAAGACCGGGAGCGCAGAAGGACCCCCGCCGCAGAATTGCCGCCCCCCAAATCCTGCTGCCCTAGGCAACCGCCTACGTCTCTTAAATGGAAGCGCCGGCCCTGATTGCAGACCTGGATATTCTTTTGAACAATATCCTGAAAAGAGAAGGTGAAAATGAAGGTGTTTAAAAAAAAAAGTTTAAATCAATTACAAGAGAAAAGCAATTCAATTTAACTGCCAGGTAGCATGAATTCTTGCACTTTCTGCTTCCTAAAAAAGGCCACTGTCAGTATGTAGCCTCACATTCTTTTCTATATAAAAAACTTCTCCTGTCTCTGTCATTTAAGATCTGTCTTCTTGTCAACAAGAACAATTAGATTAAGTATATTTAATTACTCCCCTTAATTTTCAAACTATAATGGGTATGAAACTAGCATACTGAAATGTTTTGCTCATAAAACCGGCTACCTAGCTCCCTCTTGAGTCAAAATCCAAGTGCTCAAATCAAAGGGAAATTATTTCCTTATTGTTTCATTTTGGAGGACATTTGTTTTCTTTCATCTTTTGTTAATTTCAGTGGAGTTATTTTCTATTTACCCTGGTATAAATGAGATCAGAACCTCTCTCTCTCCCCCCACATCTTTTAGATTCTTAAGTGATGCTTTCCTGTACAGATAATCTATCTTAATTTCTGCTCTCACCCATATCTGTCTCCTTTTAACACTTAAATATCTTGAAGTCCATACTACATTTTTACCTCCCTTCCTCATTGATGTCAGTGGAAGTTTGTTTGAAAAGCAACTGAATAAAATCAGAATAAGGCTATCAAGTGTGTTGGTTCCTTATTTGTCATGACCTTGGGAAAGTGCTTCGGACATTTTTCCCACCCTCATTTTTGCACTAAAATGTTCATATGTTATTCTTTCTGCTTCATAGCTGATTGTCACTCACTGATGTGCCTGAATACCCGAGGGCAAAAGGTAAGTGTTTATTTAGTGTACACCTGTTTAACTTCTCTGGAGACAGAATCTTGCAGAAGAGCAACTTAGAAGCTAATAGTTGTAATAGGGGTCTGACACACAAGTGCAAGTCAGGATGCAGCCTCCTTCTCCTCACTTATGAGGGGTTGTGGATTTGTCTGAACTGAGAGTTGAAAAATACCCTTGGGTCTAGGCCAGCATGGGGAGTAGTGGGGATAGCCCCTCAACCCCTCTGGCAACCTCAGTCATGGGCCAGGCTTGGACAGGGCTCTGGGACCCTTGCTTCTCACCCCCATGACCTGATTGAGCCATTCATAGGCCACAAAGATACCTCATTGTATCCCAACCCCACAAGGAGGGTAGCTTATTTGTTTCTTCCTGGACATAAACTATCATTTTCACCTGTTTCCTTTGCCCCCACCTGCCCTTCCCTTGGGTTTGTCTTGTTTGTTTCTTACTGCTAGATTTCCTGGTTTTGGGTTTTGGCACCTTGAAGGCCTCTTTACACATGGCAAATTGGTGGCTACTAGTATGGGTTTTTTGCCTTCCTCAGCACGCACAAGGAGGGTTGGCTAAGGAGGGAGCACTGTAGTACTGATGGCTATTTGTCACCGCTGGACAGGTGGCATCCAGCACTTGAGTGGGTGAAATTTTTTGGACAAATAGTTTATTTGCTGAAAAACACAGTTCCAGCCAACCTGAAACTATTCGTGAATTCAACCTGATTAGTTTTGGCTGGAAAATGTCTTTTGGAGGCTAGCAAACCATGTATATTCATCCATTCCTTTATTACCTTTAGCCCAGTGGTTAGGGTACTTGCCTGGGATGTAAGATGGCTGGGTTTGAATCCTCACTTTAGAGCAGTCATTTGAACTGACCTCTCATGCTAGCTAGGTGAGCATCCTAACCACCGTATTATAGGCTATTCTGGCATAGGGGAAGCTTTCTCAATTCCTCCTGTTGAAACTGTTCCATTTTGTATGGATACACAAATATTCACTAGGCGAGAGAGAGAGAGAACAATTCTTTAGCCTGGTGATTAAGGCATTCACTGGGAGGTAGGAGATGAGGATTCAAATCCCTCCTGAATCTGCCAGGGAGAAGATCTTGAATTCAAGTCACTGCTGTAGAGTGTGGATTCAAACCTGTCTCTCCTCTAGCCTAGGCAGATACCCTAACCATTGGGCTAAAGGCTACATGTTGGAATATTTGCTGGCCTGAACAAGATTTTGCTGACAAGTTCTGAACAGTTTTGGAACTGAACTGAATATTTTTTTCTGATTTTATTTATTTTGAATTTGCTGACAGAACTGAAAACCCAGCTGTATCCAGCATAGGTTAACTGAGGTAGTAAGGGGAACACAGTTGCCACTGCAGTCGAAAGCACCAGCTGGATGGTATATGTTTGGACCCTGACCATGCACTGTGCAGTGTCTAGGGCAGAAAGTGGCACCCCTTGATTAAATTTGCATTGCCATTTCTGGATCAAAATGTTTTAGAACTTGTGTTATGTGAAAACTATCAATATTTTGACTTTTTGTTCTGATTTGAGACAAAACAAATGTTGAAATATGGGAATTTTCTGTGGGTCAGAAATTCTGATTTCTCCCCCCACACTCCACTCTAGCACCCTCTCATTCCCATGTGACTAGCACTTTTACACTAGTGGGAAGAATAAATGCTTCCGAATATTTTATTGTGATCTTAAAAGTCTTTGCCCTTTTTTCTATCTGTTTTTTAAAAAAAAAAGCTAAGCTGTTGGGGGTGGGGGAAAGAAAATCAAACCGGGTGCTTCATGGCACAACAGAAACAATTATAGAGTGGCCATTCCCTCCCTGCCCCTTCATCAAACTACAGCAGGGATGTGTCACAGAGCCCCCATTGGATGAGGAGCTAACATCAATGCAGCTTCCTGCTAGCCTTCCAGAGGTGCTCATGAGTAACACTATATGCTGATTGTAAGCAAGGAGAGGGGGCGGGGGGTTGGAAGGTACCTTTGGGGAGATAGGGTCCTCACCAGGATCATAAAAATGGGCTCGACCCCAGACTGGCAAGTCATTTGTTTTTCCTTCTTTAGTTATGTTTACTTTTTTTGTTATAAAAATTATTCCCCAAGGAAAAGACCTTACCAACTGGCTTTATTTTCCTTTTCTGCTAAGCCTTTTGTCCAGTTAATGTCTGTTCCTATAATTCTATCTCAGGGGTTCTCAAACTGGGGGTCGGGACCCCTCAGGGGGTCGCCAGGTTATTACATGGGGGGTCGCGAGCAGTCAGCCTCCACCCCAAACACTGCTTTGCCTCCAGCATTTATAATGGTGTTAAATATATAAACAAGTGTTTTTAATTTATAAGGGGGGTTGCACTCAGAGGCTTGCTATGTGAAAGGGTCACCAGTACAACAGTTTGAGAACCACTGTATATATTATACTGTTATGGTGCCATTTTATGGTGTGTTTTTTTTGTTTTTGTTTTTTATAGGCTTAGCTATTTCATTTCTTCGGTCCTCTTCTCTCTTTCTTTTATGTGTTCTACTTCTGCATTGTAAAGCTAATGACAGTATTTGGTGAGATTATACCAGTATAGTTGTTATATATAGTTACTAGTTTTCCAGCATAGAAGTAAATAGAATGAAAACTAGTCCCAGTAGATGTGAAATTGGCATGACTTTGTCAAATTTAATTGTTTTTGAAGGCTGACACAATGGAGCCTAAAGTGCACTGAATTCTTCAGTACTGCTGTGCCATTTCAGTAGCTGGTAGAAAATAAAGTAGGCTGGGTCTGTACATTTTACATTCCCAGGAACTGAGTTCTGATGGTCTCCATGCTACTAATTAGCTTTTTGCGGTATTACCATGCTGTCAAGCAATCATTATTTTTTTTAAATGTATTTGAATATCATGTTAAACTTACATATTTAAATACTCAGAAGTCAGGCTATTACAAACTTGTATGCCTTTGCACTTCCTGTATATATTATGTCTATATTTAACATCAACAGGAATATATTAATGAACACCATTTAAAAGTGAAAGAGGAATATAAAGTGTGTCATATATCACAGTGTAGCTGAGAGAGAGTTAAAATGAGAAGTCTAGCTTTCCCATTTTCTCTCTAAAGCATTTAGAACTGGAACTCTAATGTAACATTAACATCATGTATTGTATTTTAACTTCCACAGACCAACTCCTGGGATGCACTTTCAGGGTCTGGTTGCAGATCTTGGTGTGAAAGATGCACATCTCTTACTATGTATACTTATATGTGTAGTACCAATCATAATGGAGCCCTGATCCCATTTATATGGGACTACTAAGTGCTATTGTGATATGTATAACAAGGATCAGCAAATGTATACATAAAACTGCAAAGTGAACACAGATCAAATTTTTATGTATTTCTTAAATTATCTGAGTTGGTAAAAGAACTAGGAGTATATTACCAACTAAAAGTAGTTTGAAGGTGATTGCCATTCATGTTTTTTGCTATCATAATTTTTAATTGGGATGAACTTGCTTCTCGTTTGTCTTATTTCCGTGTCTGTCCAAGTCATGCCCACTGTTTTCAGTTTTTTTCAGTTCCTCCACAAATCTGTTTCCCATAGTTTACTTTCACTAAATCTTTGCTGCCAATTTATTTTGTTTTCTTTTCCAAGCATTTACTTTCAGTGCCAGATGTCTAAAAATAAAAAGTTGCATTTAATTATCTCATTTAATTCAGAGAGCTATTGTTTCTTTGTTTTCTAGAAACAATTTGCTATCCACGATGACAATGGAGGCACCGGATCCATTGGTCCTGAATACCAGAATGCCCCAGACTCCCAGAATGAACTGAAAATTACAACTCCCCGGAAGATATCTTCACCCTTCCTTATCCTCTGTCTCCTCTTGGGTCCGACCTCCTGAGAGTCATTGTGACACCAGAGGAGGAAACTACCTCAAGGAGATGGGAGTGTTCCACTCCTCAGTCCATAAGCAGGAGGTTTTACCCACCGGAACTAATTGCTCCACCGGTCAAGCAGGAACTAGCCTTCTTCTTGGAGGAGTTGGAGGCTCCAGACATTGCTTCACCCCCAGGCAGGTAGGTGAGTTGGGACAGCGACTCGAAGATCCAGGGTCAATTCTCCACCTAGATATGACTACCTAAGGGACCCTCAACAGGTCAATCATTTATATTGGCCCTAATGGGGTCCATGGGATCCATGCACATGATATCCTAGTTCCATCCATAAGCCCCACTGTACCTCTCTCACGTGATACTTACCAGCTCCATCAGAGTATGAGGGAGAAGTGACCAAACCAGATCTGCAGCTATCTATGAATGTTTCATCTGCTTACCAGGTAAGGCAATTGCCCCATCTTTGTCATCTTGACCACAGGCTATATCAGAAGCTACTGCAGAGAGCGTCAAATTACCTCCAGATTCCACTACAGAATGTCCAGGATACCCTCCATCAACTCTTTGACATGTTACAACCTTCTGGTCCCAGTAAAGTGGCCCTCCCAATAAATGAGGCCATCATGGAACCAGCTAGTGTAGTCTGGTACACTCTGACCTCCTGAGCCCCCTACACTGAAAAGGGCTGAGGGGCACTATTTTGTACCAGCCAAAGGAGTGGGGTGCCCATTCCAACCCAGCTCCCTGATGGTGCAAGCAGCAACTGAGGATCCATCTACACTTCAGTACAACATGTGTGGATGGCCCATGTCAGCTGACCTGGGCTTGTGTGGGCTTGGGCTGTAGGGATATAAAATTGCGGTGTAGACATTGAGGCTCAGACTGGAGCCTGGGCTCTGGGACCCTGTGATGGGGAAGGGTCCCAGAGCCCTGGCTCCAGCCCAAGCCCAAATGTCTACACTGCAATTTTATAACCCTGCAGCGTGAGCCCATGTCAGCTGACATGGGCCAGCCAAGGGTGTTCTATTGAAGTAGAGACATACCCCGAAGGGTCTAGATTACAGTATCCCAAGGCTACACAGGTGGAAAAGGGCTCTGAGTGACTTGACCTTCTGGGGGGGAAGATGTTTTCTTCTACAAGTCTTCAACTCTATATGGCTAATATAGTGCCCCACCTGTATTGGAGGCTGTGGAGTCAAAAAGCAATGGGAGCAAGTGAAAAATGGCTGCTCTGGAGCAGCATCATGATGTTTAAAATGTTGTGTTGGTTTTTTTTAAGGGAAGCCTGAAATGGCTGGTGGGCAGGATATCTTGAACTCAAACTGCCCCGGAATCCTTGAAGTGGGGTGAGATTGAACCTGGGGTGGCTTTAGAGGGAAAAAGTAACCTCCCCCCCCCCAAACAGTGGGGTGAGCAGGCAGCAGTCTTCCACACCCACACCCACACAAGCACTGCTGCAAGCAGGCCAAACATGCAGTAGCAGAAATAGCTAGTGGAGTCTGGCGGGAGGCTGCCCAGCATTGTGAGAGGGAGGGAGAGAGTCCAGTAGTGAGCGAGGCAGTGTCCAGCACCAGAAAAGAAGGGATGTATCAGTGGGGAGCCAGTGGACAGGGACCCCAGTAGCTGAGTTGCATCATCAGAGGGATGCCAGGAACAGAACTGAAAGGAGAAAGTCCAATTCAGGCGGGACGGGAAAAATCGAGATAGTCGGAACAGTAGGGATAGCCAAGGGCACAAAAGAGGAAAGACAGTGGTATAAGGAGAAAAGAGGAAAAGTTAAAGGAAGACAAGTACAGTTAAACAAGAGGAAAAATAAAAAGTCAAATCTAAAAAATGATTAGAAAAACATTGTTGAAAAACTGTGAGAAGTAAAGCAAGAATGAAATGTAAAAGAAATAAGCTGTAATAAAAGATAAACTGTAATTAACAGGAAACAGACCTAAGAAATAAGAAGGAGGTGAGCTGTAGTGAAAGTGAGAAAATAGTAAGGACTGTAAAACACAACATCCGGATAGCATTTTAAGGTATACAAGGTGAAGTGACAGGAATAGAGAAATTATCAGAGACCAAAGGCACTGTAAGCCCGCAAGTAACAGAGGGAGAATTGTTCAGTCAAGAAACCAACACGTCACATTAAGGAGTACATGTTTTTTATTTAAGCTGGAACTCAAAACAGTAAACAAAGATTGCTCAAGATATAACTAAACATCCTAAGAACGTTTCCTTCAAACTCTAGGCTTACAGAGGCTGAAAAGGGAACATATAATGGTGAGGTTCATATTTTAGTGGATTGTATTAGCTAATTCCAAATTCTGTTGTTTCATAAATATAAATTGTTACCTATAAAGTGAGTTTAATTAAGATAGTAGTTAAAATAGAGTAAATGAAAGTAATAGTTTACAGTGTGATCCTACGTAGTAGTTCCTGCTAAAACAACCAACTCTGATTTACTTGTGGTTATTCTCCACTTAACTGATTTTGACTTTATTCCAACTGATTGCGATAAAACATAACTTGGCCTCTAGATTGCTCTGCCTCTCCTTATTGCTTTGATTCATTACCCCCTCCATCAGGCTTATTACACTAACTACAAAGTCTTGCTAACAAAATAGGATATCAACAATTACTCAAAAGATCTTATCTGCCTCAAGAGGAAGGGCCCAATTCCAGACCCTCATTGAGGAAGGCAAACCAGTGGCCAAAACATCCCGTCAAGCTACAGTGGATGCGGCTGACACTGCATTTAGAAGATAGTCACAAGATCAGTCATGAGGCATGAGTCTTGGCTGCATTCCTCAGGGTTCCCCAGAGAAGTTCAAAATACTATACAGGACTTGCCTTTTGATGAGTCTAATTTCTGATGAGTCTCTACTCTTGTTGCAAGACTCTAGAACAACCCTCAGCTCCCTGGGCGCTTATACCCTGGTCCCTTTGAGAAAATACCATTTTTAAAAAAGCATACAAGTGAAGACCATCTCCCCAACCATTCTACAATGAGTGCTCATTCCAACCACCACAGAAATGCCAGAGGGTGCAGGGGCCTAGTTATACAGCTGCTACTACCACAAGTGCAACTACTTAACCCTATCCACCATTCAGGGGTTGTTTCTGATGGGATGATTGAGAACAACCTACCCCTATTGACGCCATTCACTACTACCTCTCACCCAGCCTTTTTGGTGGCTGCTCACCCTCTTTGCCCACAACTGGAGGGCAATCACAACAGACAAGTGGGTACTAGAAATCCTCCACTGCCACTACTCCATAGAGTTTCTGAGAACCATTCTTGGCCTTTTGGCAATTAAACATTTTTATTGGCAAATCAAAATTCTATATGGTTACACTGGCATCAACAATTCCCTCCATATAGGAGGGGATGTGGTTTGTGGCTCTTAACATGAAAGACACTAATTTTCATGTGGACATTCATTCATCTTACACAGAAGGTTCCTCAGGTTTTGGATAGGACAAAAACACTACCAGTTCAGAGTACTCCCATTTGGGCTAGCAACAGTAGACAGGGTCTTCATGGACGATCTTCTCAGTGGTGGCAGTCCAAATGAACGGTCACGGCTACACAGTGTTTCTGTATCTGGGTGACTGTGTACTAATGACTTGTTCCAGTCAGGAGGTCCAGTCAGAGACTCTGTTCTGGCTCCATCTCTTGGAAGTCTTGGAAATCTATGTCAACAAAGAGAGGTCCACTTTGACTCCCGCAAGGACAATAGACTTCATAGGAGCAACTCTAGATTTGACCTCAGCATGGGCCTACCTCCCATTGGCAAGATTCCAGACCATGAACAATTTGATATGACAACCGCTTTCAGACCATGTCTGTCAAGGTCTGCCTTTCCTTACTAGGCGACATTACATCATGTACTTATGTAACACTATTCATCAGGCTTCGCCTACGTTGCCTGACTCTGGTCCATTTACTCATCAGACAGACCATAAACACCAGAGCAATAATTCCCACCAAAGTCACAGCTTCTCTTGCCTGGTGGACAAACTTGGAACATGTACATGTGGAAGTTCCTTTCATCACAACCACTATTGTCACAGACTCATCCGTGACTGGACAGGGATTCCATCTGGGCAACCACACCATGCAAGGCACTTGGCCTTCTCAGTAGGCCAGGATGCATATCAACCTACTAGAGTGGAGAGCAGTCTGTCTAGCCTGCAATGCATTCCTTCCACTTACTTGATCCAACCATGTCCAGATAATGTCAGACAACAGGACAACTGTCTTTCACATAAACAAGATACAGTGAAATCCCTTCCTCCGTGTTTAGAAGCAGTGAATTTATGGAATTGGTGTATTAGAAACCCCACAATTCTCTCAGCTACATACCTGCCATGTGCACAGAATTCTCTAGTGGACAATCTCAACAGGCACTTCTCCACAGTCCATGAGTGGGAGATGCACAATTCCATCCTGAACAAGATCTTCATATCATGGGGAACCCCATCCTGGGATCTGTTCACATTGCAAATGAACAAGAAGTTTACCCTCTGCTGCTCCAGGGCAGCTCTGGACCCTGGCTCCAGGGGTGTTGCCTTTCTGTTATCATGGACAGACCATCTCAGATATGCCTTTCTTCCCATCCCTCTGTTACCACAAGTTCTGCAGAAGATTCAATATGACAAAGCTCAAGTCATTCTCACAGCACGAAACTGGCCCAGACAATTATGGTTGCTGGACCTTCTGCAAATGTCAGCCCATCCTCCCATCAGCATCTAACCCTTCCCAGATCTACTAACTCAGGAGAATGGCAAGATCAGACCTCCCAACACAGTCTTCCTTCACCTGGTATTTGGATGAGCATCAGATCTAGAACATTCATGCTCAGTAGACATTCAGTCTATTCTCAGTCATAAAAGGAAAGACTCCGTCAGAAAATGCCATCTGGTTAAATGGAGGTGTTTCTCTTCTTGGATGCAATGTAATCAGTCACCTCCAGAAGTCCCTGCTATATTAGACTAACTCCTGTCCCTGAAAACTTCAGGGCTTTCCATTAGTTTCCATCCTACCAGCAATTGATGCCTTCCACCCTCCAATAGAAGGACACTCCATTTTTACTCACCCAACAATTACAATTAAGGACCTTCCCACTGGTGGTGAAACCTGCCCCGCAATGGGACATCAACCATATACTATCAGTACTTCCCAGATCACCATTTGAATCACTGGCCACATATTCTGTGGCCCCTCGTTCCATGAAACTTGTCTGTGTAGTGCCATCACGTTGGCCAGAAGGGTGAACTGGGAGCACTCCTGGCTGATCTTCCTTGCACACTTTTTCATAAAGACAAGGTTTCCTTCGCCCGAAATTTTGTCCTGAAGGCAATTTCTGAGTTTCACATGAATCAACCTATCCACTTACCAGTATTCTTCCCAAAACCTCACACTTCCAATAAGGAGAAGAGACTTCTCTCTCTGGAGGTCAGACAAGCTCTGGTATTCTACCTGCAAAGGATGAAATTGATGAGAATCATCAAGGTTATTCATCACTATAGCAGTATGGTCACAAGGACAGGCATTATTTGCTTAGAGACTCTCTCTCTAAGTGGATCTCTGGCTGCATCATTCTGTGTTACCAACTGGGATGTATTCCACCCCTGGATGAGGTGAAAGCAACCTCCAACAGTACCTTTTCAAGGGGTACCTATACTGGACATCTGTAAAGCAGCTATCTGGAGCTCCAGCCATACATTCACAAAACCTTATGATTAGTTCAAGCTTCTGCAGATGCAACTGCTGGGACTGCAGTATAACAAGCATCTATACCAACTGCATTCTCACCCCCACCCCGCCGCTGTTGAAATACTGGTTATCAATAACTTATGTGTGGAATACATATAGGGACCAGCACTGAAATGAGAAAGGGAGGTTACTGACCTGTAAGTGGAGGTTCTTTGAGATGTTTGGTCTCTATCTGTATTCCATTACCTGCCCTCCTTCCTCTCTGCTTTGGATTCTTCTGATTTGCAGTAAGAGAAGAACTGGGGAGGTGTTGGTCTGCACCGCTCCTTATGCCCCTCTGTTTGGAACACAAGGAGAACAATGTGCAGGCTTGGACCAATGGACATTACTTGCTGGAAATCTCTGATCTCAGCTGCAT